>NC_041389.1:46271296-46318546 GCF_002162155.2 Triticum dicoccoides
GAAAAGAGCGTGAAAAATCCAGAACGTTCAAAAGTAAAAAAGTAAAACAAAATACAAGATAAAAACCCTCAAAGAAAGTTCACCGTGTAGAATTTTCTGTTCATACACTACAATAAAAAAAGTTCATACACAAAACAAAGATTTTTTTAGAATAATAGATCCTTTTTGTATTAGAATATTTTGTACATGGTCTTTTTGCGGATTTCCATATTTTTAAAACAAAAACCAAGAAGTTCAAATTAAAATGAGTAATCAATTCATTGTCTAAAGAAAATTGAAAGCCACTCTACCAATTAATTCTCTATTAAAGGACGAGCTCACATGAAAATAAAATAGAAGTTCTATAACTAAAATAAAATGAAAAAGAATACTCAAAGTTCAAGAGAGAAAAAACGGGAAGTTAATAGAACAAAAATGCGAGAGTTATTTCAGTAGTTTATAGTTGGTTACTGTGAAAAAACTAACTAGAATAAAATTATACTCCGGGATAGTTAGAATTCCCAACTAATTTAAGGTTTTTGTTTTGGTTTTAAACAGACTACAACCATAGCCAGTTGTTTTCCCACAATCTATTTTCTCTAAAACTACCAAGGGTCGCGATTACTGTTGTCGGTTGCTATAATTTTGTTGAAAAACTTATTTAACGAGGTTAACAATATTAATATTTTAATTAGAAAACTAGTCAGGAGAAAGAGAAAGAAACATTCATTAAAAATATTAATATTGTTAACCTCGTTAAATAAGTTTTTTCTTTTATCGTTAGCATTCATTTAATTTCTTCTTCCCCTCATGATGCTCATTAACTCGGTCGAGTAAGCCAGAGTATGCCATGCTTTTGTGTCAAAGGTCAAAACTTTAAACATGAGAATATTGTGTGTTGTTTATTTTCTAGTTCTAACAGATCAATGGATTTTGGTTTCAAAAAAAAAAGTATAGATTTTGGTTTCATACATCAAGGCCTTAGCATGCTTTATATTCTTTCAATTCCCTGTTAAGGGATTAACTCTTTCATTTTGATTTGACGAACCAAAAAGTAGTGTCTAGCTAGGTTCAGTTGCAATTAAATTTGAGTAAGTTAATGGTGTGAAACCATACCTAGATGCATCTTGAAGAAATTGTATCATAGGCTCATAGCTCTCTGACAAATTAAATGAACAACCGAAATTCCAGAGATTACAAAGAAGTTACTGGACTGGAACAAGGCCCTCACCAAACAAGCGGACAAATTGACTGGAAGTACGCCTCTTCATATTGCCATATCATGGGGGAGTCAAAGCAAGGAGGTGATCAAACTACTATTGCACTGTGACGAATCTGCCGCATTTCAAAGCGACAATAGTGGGTCGTTCCCTATACATGTGGCAGCAACGCTAAGTTCACGGTCTACACTTCGCGTGTTGCTGGACACGGTGCCCACATGCGCAGGACTGCGTGATGGTAATGGCCAGACCTTCCTGTTAGACTTAATCTTGATTCCATGTATCTGCATATTTAGTTTGCTTTCGTTGTGCATGTAGGATAGGTTAGAGAGTAGCTAGTCCGGTGAAGCTTCAGCGGAGGCACGCGGAGAAGATGAGATGTCAGGCTGCCGTGCGACGCGGCGAGCACGAGGAGATGTGGATATTGCTATGCGATAAGGCAACGCCGTGTGATGCGGCAAGATGCGACCGTGGCTGGAGCGTGACGGGCTGCTCATTCAGGTTGAGCCAAGTGATTTGGCCAAGTCAGAATTAGTTAGAGTATGTGAGGCTGTAGCTGCATGTGTGCGTGGTGCTAGCCGAGTCAAGAGTCAGTGCATGCGTGAGTTTGTTAGTGATTGACATGGGCGTGCATGTAGCTAGTCAGTTGGCGAATGGGTTAGTGCGTGGAGGGTGCTGTTAGTGGCCGGTTAAGGTGGCTGGTAGTGCGTGCGTGAGTCCAGCACCTGATGTATATATACATGTTGCATACTGAGTAATGAAGTGAGGCCGTGAGGGCTGAGGGAAAAAAGATGTAGCATATGTGTGTCTCACCGGGAGAACAAAGCAAAGCTGGTTCCTCCCACGGTGAGGTGTGCGTGTGTGTAGAGTTTCATGTGTATGTGTGTGTTCTTGTGTTCTTGAGAGAAGAAGATAGAGAGAAACCACAAGAGAGTTTTGTGAGGGAGCTCGAGGTAGAAGAAGAAGCGGCGCTGCGAGGAGGCGGCGCCAACACTTCCTACATGTTGGTATTGCGAAGGAGCACCCTCTTGTGGTCGGAAGTTGGTACCATCACATACCATTTGCACCAATTATGAACGTGCAAGACAATCATGGGAACAGTCCACTCCATCTTGCTGCCATAGTCGGGAACCAGTGGGGTTTCTATCTTCTAATTCAGAACCCGCAAGTTCAGCTGGATTTAGTGAACAACAAAGGCCAAACACCGCTAGATATTGCATGGACGAAGATGCCACAAGGCCTTAATTTCATGCTGGTACTTAGTTCATCAATCTTATTCTTGTTCTGCCATATTTTTGAATCGGTAGTATGCTGGTCTAGATATGAGTAGGTTGGTGGAATTTTCAACTCGATCATGAGGAACACATTAACCTTATTTTTCTTGCAGAACCCACGAAATAGGATATACCTACTACTTAAAGGTGCAGGAGCTAAAACTGCTGCATACCGCTGTGATTGGTTCCTCAAAGAACATATCCCGCCAATAGAAATTAAAGTGGAAGAAAAGAAGATCTCAGATTCCACGCCGATTATTGGCATTGGGTCAGTGCTAATTGTTACGGTAGCTTTCGCAGCAGCTTTCACCTTACCAGGTGGCTTCCGAACAGATGACTTGAAGGGTAAGCGTGGAACAGCTGGAATAGCTATGCTTGCTGGAAAACCAGTCTTTCACGCGTTCATCATCGCCAACACACTGGCGCTCGTTTCCTCAGCTCTAGCTACCATGAACGTCATGTACGCTGGGGTCACCGCAGTCGACATACGCACGCGCATGACCTCCTTCATCATCTCCATCGTCTTTGTCTATTGCTCGGCCAAGTCCTTGGCTGCCGCATTTGTGTTTGGACTCTACGTGGTACTAGAGCCAGCTGCCCCCCAAAATAGCTTATATTTCATGTGCTATCGTATCCCCTTTCCTTTTTCTCGATGTTGTCTGGTTTATCTTCATGGTAGCTATCGGGGAAGTAATGCTACTCAAAAGGCTAGGTTTCAAGGCATGGCTTCGCAATTTCAACTTCTTTCGACTACCAGTAAAACAACCTACAGTTTTGGGATAGGGATGTCAGAGTCAATCCGTGGTAATCTTCTTGTAATGTGTCACTCGCAACAAAGGACACTCCTAGCCAATACTACACCGTCGGAAGGGCTTTCAAGGTCCAGAGGTTTCAACTTCCATCAATGTATGTTCCATATTTCATATGTTCACAGTTTTGAGCAAGAATTTAATGTAAGGCTCATTTCCCTAGTTATTTAAAAGTGTGCTTTCGACCATGTTTCATACATGTGAGTTTCATTTTGAAATTTGAAATAAGTTTCCATAACTGTATGTTTGAGGAGAATTCTGGTTGTTTTGTTCTAGTCCATATTACAACCTCAGACTACCACCAAAGTCTAAACCATAAACGTCAGGGGGGGCCCTCCAGGTACGTGTATGTAGGATACATCACATGTATATACTACGAGCGAAAAAAATGAAGCCAAACTCAGCGGGAGCTCCTATACGCCGCTCTCTGCGGCAAACAGCTGCAGTTTCGCATAGGCAGGCCTCTTCCTGGGCCGGCCCATGAAGGAAACAAATCGATAGCTAAAAAGAAACACGCCATAACGACAGGATTGAACACAGGATCTCACGCAACCGACCACGCGCTTTGACCGGTTGAGCTATGGAAGGTTACTAAACAAGAACCAGCGTAAATGTTTTAGAACCAACATCCAGCACAGATGCAACATATATTTAAAATCTTGAAAGGTTTTAAAAAAAACAGAGTTGATTATTAAACCCAATTTTTGAAAACTGAAACATTTTCAAAAACAGAACATTTTCTAAATTTCTGAATGAATTTGGAAAATAGGGACATTTTCTGAAATTCCTGAACAAATTTTAATTTGTGAACAAATTTGGAAACCTGAACATTTGTTGAATTTGTGAACATATATAGAAAAAGAGGAACAATTTTCTAGAATTCCCACTTTATTTGAATTTGTGAAAAAAAAATAAAAACAGGGAAGTTTTCTGAATTTGTGAACAAATTATGAAAACGGGAACATTTTTCCAATTTTGTGGACAATATCGAATTTGTGCACAAATTTTTAAAGCACGAACATTTTTTGAATTTGTGAACAAATTTTAAAATATTAATATTTTCAACACTATGAAGAAACATTGAAAACGGGAAAATATTAATATTTTCAACATTTTGAACAAACATTGAAAACGGGAACATATTGTTGAAACCGAACATTTCTCAGTTTGGGAACAAAAAAGTCGAGCATTTTTTAATATTTAGAACATTTTTCAAAATTAAGCAAACAATTTTTGAAATTATAGATTTTTATGAAATTTCTGAACAAAATTTTGAAAATGGGAATTTTTTTTTCAAAGATTAAACATCATTTGGATATTACATTTTGTAAAAGATTGAACAATTTTTTAATTTGTGTACAAATTTGACAACCAGAACAATATTTAAGTTTGTCAAGAAATTTTCAAACATGCAAACAAATTTTGAATTCTAATATTTATAAATTTACAAACAAAAATTGAAAACCGGCATAGTTTTTGAAACTTTGAATAACTTTTGAACAATGCAATCTTTTTTAAAATTTGTGTACAGCTTTTTGAAGGAAATAAACTTGGGAAAAAAGAGAAAGGAAAAGGAAAGGAAAGAAAAAGAAAATATAAGAAAAAGAAAGAAGAAAATGGAAAAACGAAAACGAAGGAAAAGGAAAAGGAAAAGGAAAAACGAAAAATAAAACATAATAGAAACTCAAACCGAAAAGGAAAGAACACAGAAAAAAAGACCCGGTTTAGGAAAGGTTCCTAAAACCGGTTGGCCGCACCTGTGTAAATCTCGAAGTGGGCGGCCCATGTTTGTCGCTCGCATCCCTGCCCTGTGCGGTAGCCCGACAGTTTGCCGCAGCGAGCGGTGAATAGGGATTTCCAAACTCAGCGACACCCCAGCCTCTCTCCTCTCGTGACTCCTGTGCTAGGCCTAAGAAAGAAAAGGAGAGATGATGGGCATGGCCCATGCTTGCACGTACAGGCACATGACTTGAATGGAACATGTCCATAAGGTCCGATACTTTTCCATCGGGCTAGGGTTTCGAGATGGCTTCAAACAAATCTTTGGATGCTGCCTCAGCAGGGACGCAGGAGATTGGCGATGTGGAAGCAATGGTGCAGCAATTGGGTCTTCGAGAGGAGGACCTAGATGATGTGGTGTTCGATGAGGAATCTGCACTGCCCGAGGCTGCCCGCTGGATAGCCCGAGGCTGCCCGCTGGATAGCCCTGGCTAGGGTTCATTGCACTAAAACTTACAACCAATTCCGGTTCTACAGGAACATGAGAGCAGCGTGGGATCTGGCCCAAGAGGTGAAGTTCAAACCATTGGAGGAAAATCTCTACAAAGTTCAATTCTCTTGCCTTGGTGATTGGGAGCAGGTTACTCAGGAAGGTCCGTAGCACTTTAGGGGAGATGTTGTCCTACTAAAACCCTACGATGGCATAGCCAAACCATTGACAGTACAACTTGATTCCATTGATATCTTGGTGCAAGTGCATGACGTACCACCTCTTTATGCCCATCTGGTGCCGTCCCTCGCATCAAAGGTGGGTGAAGTTCTCTATGCAGAACCCCAATCACCAGACTTCACCGGAAACTTTCGCCGTGTTTGGGTTCGGATCAGTGTTTTGAAACCTCTGAAAAATGTAGTTTCCATGATTAGAGAGGGGAAATGACAGATATACAAGGTGAAATATGAAAAGCTCCCAGATTGGTGCGCTGTCTGCGGTAAGCTGGGGCATTTTTTCAAGGAACATGGCAATGGAATCCCTCCACCGGCTGCGCTGGTTTTCAAAGATTTGCGAGCGACATGGGCTATGCGCACCGACCAGGGACCTGGGGCCGGCCGAGGCCGAAGGTGTGGACGCAGAGGGGGCCGCACTGGTGGCCGCGGTAGAGAGGATTTCTATGATGACAAGGGGAAGGACAACACCAAAGTCAGGGAGGAGGAAGATGCATACATGGATGAAGCTGGTCTCAATAGGAAGAGGGGAGCAACTCATGCTGAGGACGTGAATGGTGTGGCCAAAACCATAATGTTACTGGAGGGCGGGACAAGTACGGCAGCTCCGGTGGATCCACTAAGTCCTTTGAAACAGGAGCCAAAGAGGAACAGGCAGACACCTTTGGATACAACAGAAGTAGCGGGATGAGCAACAAAAGTAACAAAACCTATGATGCGTGTTTGGAAGGCTCCTTCGAGGAGTCGCGCCGAGCGCAATGAGTTTCCTATGTTCGAACTGCCGCGGGGCTGGCAAACCCACGACAGTTCGAGAGCTTCGTGACCTCACGAGGCAACTTGCCCCCTCAATATTGTGCATTGTTGAAACCCAAATTGAGTGCTCTCGAGTAGAGAATATGGTGGAGTCTTTAGGCTTTAATAAAAGTTTTGCTGTTAATAGCCGTGGTAGAAGTGGTGGACTAGGAATTTCAACATGATCCCACAACATGATCCCGCAATACCATGCCAGTTACCGCTCTTCCATTCAAGACAGAACCATTAGTATTTAGCTTTACTCGTCCTTCACTTGGGGGGATCCAAGGGTTACTGCTTTGTATCGGTATAGCACGGACCACACTCGTTTCTGGGAGGCACTGGGCAGGAACCATCTTGCCTTTGACATAATCAACATCTTGGCTGGCGCTCAAGTTTGCCAAATAATTTAGATAACTCTCAAGGAACCGGACTGATGCATCAACAGGAGGAGCCGGCTTTGCATGAACAACTTCGTTTCTGACATGCCAAATCCTCCATAGGAGCATAAGTGGCCAGACACACTGCTATACTTTGGCGTCGTAGACTTCCTGGCTAAACGAGTCATCATGCCGTTTTATATAAGTGAGTTTGGGCAGCTCCCAGACCCGCGCCATTGCACACCAAAGTTGTTGCGCATTATCACATGGACATAACACATGAAACGAGTCCTCCACTTCTCTACCACAAACTGGGCAAGTGTCCCGTTCCTCCAAGGTTCTCCGCTTCTTGTTCTTCCATGTCGCCAGAGAATTCGTTGCTAATCGCCATGCAAACAACTTAACCTTAGGGGGGCCGGACAAGACCAAATAAGCTTCCACACTTCTCTGCCGCTATCCGGAACAGAGCTCGATGAAGGAATCGATGGCTGTAGCATTTCATGTGCAGCAAGCTAATAAGCACTCTTGATTGTGAATATTCCGCTCCTTTCAGGCGCCCAAGACAGAAAATCCTCCCCAAACCGTGGCGAGGGTTTTAACTTGCAGACATGTGCCACCTCAACCGGCAAGAAGAATTGTTGAAGCTTTCGAACGTCCCAGTTGCCATAGTGATCAAGTAGTTTGGACACCCATTCGAGACGACACCGGCCTCTTCTTGAAAGCAGAGAGTTAGTGTCTCCTCTCATCAGCCATTGGCCACACCATATTATCACATTCTGGCCGTTTGCTATGCTCCACACAAGCCCTTTCTTCAGCAGATCAAGACCATGGCAGACCCCTTGCCAAGACTGAGAGGTGTTACCCAAAAAGACAGTATCCTCCAACCTCCCATTTGGGTAATATTTAGCCTTAAGCAACCTTGCACAAAGACTGTCAGGATGGATTAGCAATCGCCAGGCTTGCCTTGCAAGCAATGCTTGATTAAAGAGTCTGAAATCCCTAAAGCCAATCCCTCCTCGTTCTTCCACTCGCAACATTTTCTCCCAAGCATACCAATCCGTTTTCTGCTTCCCTTTCTCTGAACCCCAATAATAGCTTCGGATCATGTGGTTCAAATCATCACAGACTCCCAGCGGTATCTTGAACACACTCATAATAAACGTGGGGATCGCTTGGGCTAGAGATTTTATCAACGTTTCCTTCCCAGCCTGTGTTGGATGCCCATCAAACGCAAACAACCTTTTGCTGACTTTCTCCTGCAGATTTTGAAGCTTGCCCTTAGTAAGCCGTCTATCTAGCATTGGTAAGCCCAAATACTTCTCCTCAAAACCAGAACTGACCACCCCCAACACGCCCTTAATTTCAGCTACAGTACCTACTGGGCAAGAATCTCCAAAAAGGATAGAGGATTTTTCCAGATTCAACAGTTGGCCAGTGGCTTGCTCATAAGTCTTGATAATTTGCTTAACAGTATTCGCCTGTTGCCCAGTGGCCTTAAAGAATAAAAGAGTGTCATCTGCAAAAAGTAGATGTGATATTCCAGGGGCTCGCCTAGTGATCTTCAACGGGGACAAATTAGATGAGTCTATCCCCTTGTTGAACAGAATTGACAACCCATCAGACACAAGCAGAAATAAGTATGGGGATAAAGGATCACCTTGCCGTAGTCCACATGATGGTGAAAATGAATCAGAGATGGCTCCATTAAATTTTATTGAGTATCTCACCGAGGTTACGCATGACATAATCCAGTCAACCCACCGATGAGCAAAGCCAAGTTTTGCTTCATTTGCTTAAGGTAATCCCAATCAACTCGATCATAAACTTTGGATAAGTTCAACTTGTAGGCACAAAAACTCCTTGTAGGATCCTTTTCCTGCTTGATATGGTGAATACATTCAAAAAAAATCAAAGAGTTATCCGTTATCATTTGCCCAGGAATAAAAGCACTTTGCGTTGGAGAAATAATCCCATCCAACACCGGCCTCAAACGGTTAACAAGGCACTTAGAGTCCACCTTATAGATTACATTACAGAGGCTAATTGGCCGGAAATCTGTAATCTTAACAGGGTTCTTAATTTTCGGTATTAGGACTATATTGGTGCTATTTACCTCTGTCGGCATTACTCTTGTCCGAAAAAAGTCTTGGACCGCCGCCACAATACTCTCCTCGATATTGCCCCAATTCCTTTGGAAGAACCGAGCGGGAAACCCGTCCGGACCCGGTGCCTTAAGAGTACCGATCTGAAACAAAGCATCTGAAATCTCCTTCTCGGTAAAATCAGCACACAAAGAGGCGTTTGTATCATCATCAATAACAGCTTGTACTAGATTAACAATGGGGCTTGGATCAACCGAAGGAACATAAGTAAAGATGTTCTTAAAGTAATCCACTGCTACTCGGCTCATTGCTTCCTCGCCCGTGAAAACCCGACCACTAGTGTCTTCGAGTTTTTTGATACGGTTCTTTCTAGCCCTCCACACAGCCTTTGATTGAAAAAAATTGTATTTCGGTCCCCTTCCTTGAGCCAAGTGATACGGGAACGTTGCATCCACATTAACTCTTCTCTGTAAAGTAACTCATTCATTTTATCTGTTACCTTACGAATCTCACATCTGTCGGCATTCATCTACATGAGTTCCTCCAATTGTGTCCGTGATTTTTCAATTTCCCGAGCAACACTGCCAAAGTTTTCCTTACTCCATTTGCACAGCATTTTCATAGTGTCCCTTGAAGCCGCATGCACGTCCCCTAGGGATGTCTTCTCTCCCGCCTCGAGCCAGGCCTTTGCAATCAAATCCTGGAGCGCAGGGTCTCTTTCCCACATAATCGCATACTGCCTATGCCTTGGCTTTGTTGGTCTATCACCAACATCATCACAAGACACATGAACCGGCACATGATCCGAGCAGGGGGAAGCAAGGTGGCGTACCAAGGTATTGAAAAAAATATTTCTCCAAACCATTCGCCACTGCCCTATCCAGACGAACTTTAAGGTTTGCATTCCCGCTTCTCTTGTTATCGTATGTGTAAGGGACACCACTAAACCCCAGATCAGCCAAGTTGCACGTCTCCACTACAAGAAATATGTCAACTTGTGACCACCACTATTCACTACTAGAAAAACCCCTACTAATGGTGCACCTAGTATGGCCATTAATGGCGCATCTGTGATGCGCCATTAACAGCACGCCATTAGTAATTTCTACTAATGGCGCACCACCTGGTGCGCCATTAGTATCTGGTATACTAATGGCGCACCGCGGGTGCGCCATTAGTATAGGCCAGGGTGCGCCATTAGTATGCCTCCCAGGGGCCATGTATATCCAGGTGCTTTGGCATACTAATGGCGCACCACCACTGGATGCGCCATTAGTAACCATGGCATATTAATGGTGCACTTACCAGTGATGCGCCATTAGTATGCTTTGTCATACTAATGGCGCACTGTGATGTGATGCGCCATTAGTATGAATATTAGGTTTTTTTTACTTTTTTATTTTCTGTTTTTTGCACAGGTTACAAAATGTATAATTTGACAAAATATAGACAACACACATCAACAACAGATTCATCGGATACAATAGAAGATTAGTCTTTGAATACAATTCATCATATTAGTCTCCGAATACAATTCATCATATTAGTCTCCGAATTGAAAAGACCGAACAAAGATAGACCATTATATTACAAGTCTCGAGACCGCGAGTAGCGAGTTTGTCTTCACATTACAAGTCGATATCGATCATCTAAACTACCATCACATAGAAGAGAGCTGCGGTCATCACGATGAGCATCATCACGATGAAACTCGTCTTCATCCGGTTCCTCCAACGCTCCCTCCCCTCTCCCGCTACATAGCGGGCGTATCTAGATTCGGCCTCGGCCCTAGTGGTGTACCCTTTGTAACTGTTACCGCTGAATCGGCGAACCTGTTTCCGACACTCCTCCCAGTCATCGTAGACTCCGGGAACCTTACCCTTGTACACGACATACATCGGCATCGCTATGCACTAGCCAAACGAAACGTTAGTACCAATTCACAGACAATACATAAGCAATATATAATTATGCAACAGAACGATCGGAAGAGAAAAGCAAGACATTAATAGCATCAATTA
This sequence comes from Triticum dicoccoides, assembly GCF_002162155.2. Classification (NCBI taxonomy): domain Eukaryota; kingdom Viridiplantae; phylum Streptophyta; class Magnoliopsida; order Poales; family Poaceae; genus Triticum; species Triticum dicoccoides. The sequence goes on from NC_041389.1 coordinate 46,282,316, forward strand.
CATCTAAGTTGAACGACTCTCGAAACCAAAGAGACATACTACAAGTTCATTAAAGTTTAATTACAACATGAGCCAATCGATGTTTCAGAACTAGACACAACATCACTGCTTTCGACTCGACTCAAGGGAGCGGAGCGTGGATGAAGCCGCCATCTATCGTGGGAGTCATGAAATAACGGTCGTTGTCAGCCTGCATTTGTAGCATTGTGTCGATGTCACTGTTGGACGGTTGATTTCTGAGGTAGAACTGCCCCGAGGTACGAAGGACATCTTGATGGATGATTTCCGCAAACTCCGACTGGATGCGAAAGAATTCTTGTCGGAGGTCCGCGTCCTGGATTGCCGACACGCTCGCGGCCCAATCTTTGAGTTTACTCGGTAGCAGAAGTTGATGATGGTCCTGAATGATCGCCCGCATGTGATGGATGGCGTAGTAGGCACCCTTCTGACCGCCAGGCGGCTGCTTGACGCAGCAGAACGTCGTATTGTGGGAGAACACGTGCTTGCCGTACTTACGAATAGGCCTGGTGAAGGTGCCTCCAGATTTGGCGTAGCCGGGGAGAACATCATCAAGAACCTTCTTGACATTTGTGTAGTCTACGTTCGACTGACGGTCCGGGTCGAAATACGTGGCCATGGAATATTTGGGGCTTAGGAGGATGAGCATGCAACGTGTGTCACTGCAGAAAACACGGAATGTTAAAAGAAAAACGATCGAAATGTAAGAATTCATATGTTACGGGCCGGTTGAGGGGAGGACTTACACGAGAAAGTAAGGCACGAGGAAGTTATCCTTATCTTGGTTTGCCAGAATGACGCCTTCGAGGTAAGAACTCGCGACTTGCCGGTCCCTAGCGCTGCCCAAGATCTTGGCACGCATGTAGAAGGGGTCGACTATCACGATGTCCGGGGTCTTGTCGCGAATGATCCGCATCTCCATACTCAGCGAAAATAGCCGAATGAAGGTGTAGTGTAGCAGATGAAGGTTCAACATAGCGTGGATGTCATCAAAACGCAGGACGATCGTACGCCCGATGGAGTTATCCACAAAGCCCTTGCCCTCTGGCACCTTGGCCGCGAAAACTGGGTATGCCACATCCTTCTCCCTGAGATGCCGCTTCTCCAAAGAAAGAACACTGTCATGCAGACTCCGCATAGCACCGGTTGCAGCATTGAGCATATTTGTCGGTAGCATCGCCCTACCCGCCACATGCACCCTCCTCGAGATATCCTGCGGTGAAGGTGGCCCGTCCTGAGCATGGATCGTACTCGGTGCCGGCTGGCTCAGACCCTTCTTAGTCTTTCTTTTGTGTGCCTTCTTCTTCTCCTGTAATGGGACCGAGTTCTGCTCACAGACCGCCTTCTTGAGTATGTTGGGGCTGATAATATTTCGCACCTCGCCTATCTGAGGCTCGGTGAAGTCGGCAGCTGGAGGCGTCTCCTGAGAGCTGAACTTCAGATGGCGCCTGTTGCAACTTGGCTTCTCCGCAGTACCAGCTAGATCGCACACGTCTTTTGTTGGGTTTGGTTCTTGAGAAGGAGGCCCCATGAAGTCGCCATCGTACCCATGATCGGCAAAGTACTGATCGACGTTGCCAAATGTATCATCGTCGTCGTCGTCGTCATTCTGATCCTGTGCCATATGCATGTTTGGATCCAGTGGCATAGGGATGTCCGGCACCGTTACGGCGGTCTTGCCATGGGGCCGACTTGGCGCCGGCACGACTGGCGGTGTTGTCTTTGGGGTGGTGTCCCCTGCCCCCAAACGAATCTGGCTCTTCGGTCAAAGCAGGGGCCAGCTCAGGCAGGCGCTGAGGGTCATCACGTCTTCATCGTCGGCCCCGACGGGTCGAATCGGAGGTAACAAGTCGTCGCAGCCTGGCAGCACCCGAACCAGTTGAACCCTAAACAAGTTGGGTGGCATCTGGGTACCGTGGAACAAGGGGTTTCCCGGTTGAATGATTTTGCCCTTGGCGACATCGACCAACTCGTTGTTCACGAAGTGGAGGAGAGTGCACGGAACGTCGGCGGCGCCCGGCGAAAACATGTAGGGCGTCAGGGATGCCCAGTCAAAGGCAAGGAGATGAAGTCCTCGGCCGAGAGAGGCTTAATTAGTTACCGTGATGATGGCGTCGAGCTCGGCTAATGTCGACGCACCGCCAACGGCGGGCGTGCAGTTGACGGAGGTGCCGCTTGCTGCAGAGGTGCCGGCCGGCGTACACCCGGGTGCATTAAGCTCCCGTGCCGGCGTCGGAGACACCAATGTCGCCTCCGCCGGAGGCACCAATGGCCCCGCCATCGCATTATGCGAGTTGCTGGCCGTGAAGCTAGGAATCGGGGGCGGCCCCTGTTTGCCGCCCGCAATCCACGCACTCAACCCCGAGATCAAGGTAGGCACAAGGGCGGTGATCGTCGCTCCGAGTCGTTGTTCCACTTGCTCTTGGACAATCTCCGGAATCCGCGCCACCTGTGCCTTGAGTTCTTGAACCTCTCGCGCCTGGCTTTCCGAGCTAGTCTTTTTCTCCTTCCGCACACCAGCGGTATAGTATGACCCCCATTTTGTCGACAAGCCTTTGTCGGCCACACGACCAGCTGACGTCGGCTTACTGAGCTTATCCTTGTTCTTCATTACATTCAACCCCCTATTTAGAGTGGTGTCCCAAGTGTTGCTCTTAGTCGACCCCGCGCTACTGCTTTCAGTCGCCTGCGGAAGGAATGTGAACCATTTAGAAATTTGGCTTCATTAATTAGAATGCAACCATATGGAGCTAATTACGCGGGGGTGTATTCCTTACCAGAACAAGCTCAAGCTGCCTGGTCTTCGGATCCGTGGTAAGCTCCTTTGTTTTCGGGTCCTTCTTGTACCGGGCCCTGACAAAGTTCCTGGTCTGCTTGTCACCGTATTTATCGAAGAGGGGCGGTAGGCCTTGCTCGGCACGGTCCGCCTCCTCCTTGTCCTATATAGGCTCCGCCACTCTGTAACCGCCGGGACCGAGTGTGTGTTCCCCTATGTTCAGCTCCCGCATTTGTTTCCCCCACTCACTTGATTGGGAGCTTGCGGTGCTCGAGCAATTGATCTTGAAGTCGTTGTAGTCATCTTCGGTGATCGAAGGATTTTTCTCCTTGATCTTCTGATAACTCTCACCTTTCTCGATCATTCTCTTCACATTGCTTTTCCAAGTAGACAGGGCCTTGCTCATCTTCGCGAGGGCAGCATTGTTCACTTTATTCCCTTTGAGGCTTGTGTTTTCAAATTCAGCGGGGAACTTGTATCGTTCGTGCAGCTTCGTGAAGAGGAGGTTGCGCAAATTCCTTCGGTCAGGATGCCTCAGGTTCTCGGTGTTGATCGAGACGGTGCTCCGGACAATGCACCCGAGCTGAAGCGAGTACCCCTTGACTATTCGTTCGGGCGCCGTTGGATTCCCGTTGGAGTCCACTTCAGTAACTTCCTCCTTGAGGGTGCGGAGCATGATCGGGCGCCGGTCCTTCCGTTGCCTCTTCGGTTGGATGCCATCTGTGCGTGCGCCGCCATCATCAGTGGTGGCATCCTCGGTGGCACCATCAGTGGTGGCATCAGTGTGGTCATCCTCGGCGGCACCATCCGTGGTCTCAGGATCGGTGGGGAAGGCGGCGGCCTCATACAAGTGAGGTTGTTCCTCCATCTCCTGGGACAGCTCCCAGAATGCCTTGCCGCCCGAACCCCCGGCCCCATCGTTGTGGGCCATGTTTCTCTCTAAATAGAAACAAAGTTTGGTCAAAAAGTTGGTTATTGTCAAGGAACAAGATCATGGTCTCATCATTTAGGTTTGTCGACACCGAGGCATCCTAAAATCTAAGCTTTTATCATTGAGGGTTTTTCGACGCTGAGGCACCCTAAAAGCCTAACCTTTCATCATTTCGGTTTTTATCAACACCGAGGCACCCTAAAAGCCATGCATTAGTCACAAGTACGCCGGGGCACTTGATCCTACTTAATTAACTACTAAGATACCCCGGCCCATGCATTAGTCACAAGTACCCCATATGTCCTATTTTTAGCAAAGTCATGCTAAAATTCACGGAAAATTTCAGCATGACCTTTGCTGAAAATAGGACATATGGAGTACCCGAATTTGCCGGAACGGAAGTTAATCGACATTCTGGCAAACTCAAGGGCCTCTCGGGGTACCTGCAAAATCATTATCCCAGGTGGACATGGATGCAATGTCACATGTCACATGGATCCCACACCCACAGGAGCTGGTGAAGCTTCATGTGTATTTCACGAAAACCAGCCTGACTAAAGAGCTTTATGTAGAAAACAAATCACTCCACCAGCTCACACAGGATCATCCCTCTAAGCTATTTAATTAAAGCTCATGCCATGCTTATCTTACATCAGATTTATTTATTCTAAGCTATAATTATTTGCCAGTTGCTTGGCAGTACGTACTAGACATTGTGGCATCATGCATGCTGCGTGAGGTGAGGTGAGAGCTCAACTACCATGGGCATCAAACATAAAATTTTGACTGGAGTAACAGAGGCATAAAAGTAGAAATTACAGTTTCTGAATCTGAACTTTTTTAGTTAACAGACTAACCCAAGCACCTTTTCTAGCATTATATTCAACATATATGAGATGAAACAAATTGTACGACGCATAACTAGTCTGATGGGATGCTAAAAAACATACATCTGATTCCTAGCAGTCAGATCGATTATTTTGCTTCTAAGGTCAGAGGATCATGCTGATTAAGGTTCTGTTTTTTAAACCAAGTTACACAAAGAAAATGCACCTAAGCACCAAGAGGAACTGTTACAACTCCATAAGGTATATCCAAGTCACTGCTACTCATATTCAAAAAACCTAACTCCAATATAACCAGAAAGATTGTAAAACATTATATCTCCCTGCTGACACGAACTGAAAGCGTAACAAAAATACCATCTTCTTTTGTTGATGCGTTGGTGTTTTAGAGTAGAGGTAAGAAAACCGGAGACCATATATGTAGTTTCTAACATATGCAAGATTACTTAAAAATTGGAAATGCAAGATAGTAGTATATAGAAGAAGAAACAAGAGAGAGATGCAAGATAGTAGTATATATAGGTGAGTCAACCTATTATTCTAGGCAGTTGCCTTGCTAGTGATTCGGTGTCGTCGCAACTGGATCCCTCCCACTCGACCTGCGATCTTCTACAAGGAAAAAGTAGCAGCTCAGTCAACCACCATATAATTATACAAGGAAAAAATGCTACTTGGCACAAGTGTAAACGAGAAGCTTGAGGTAGCAGCAGATTGAAGTGATAAAGTGCAAAGGAGAAGCTTGAGCTAGTAAACAATTTCTGAATGTTATAAAGTGGGGAAAGTAAAATAAAATTCATGACTAGTCATGGCACTAGAAAAGAGATGAGATTTCACAAAACCAGAGCCAAGCATAGTCCAGAATGTCAAATTTTCAGTTAGTTAATTATTACAGTCCTTTGCTAAAAGAGATGATCCGTCCAAGAAATTTAATACTAGATGCATGCAGTCTGTTGAGGATCTTTTAGTGAATGACTAACAAGAAGTAGCCGAGCTTGCCCAAGAAAGATTAGATTCAGAAGTGCTGGCTACTGCTAGTGAATGGAGCTGACAGTTATACAGTGTCAATTGATAGTAAGTAGAGTGAGATGATCAAACGTTTGTGCTGAATAGTAGTGGCAGTGTAATGTTAACTAAATACAGTTGGCAGTGTATATAGTGCATTTTTCTTCTTCTTTCGTTGAGTAGCATAAATTAGACCTATCATTGTGTAAGATGCAGGAGTACTTCTTATACTCTGTGGCATTGCCATACTTAGCCAAGAGTCCCCATTTCTTATATTCTGTGAGATGCAGTCATCTTTTACTCCAGTTCTTATTGTAATTATTGTTAATTTGCAGTTCCTAGCTAGACATAATGTTGTCCCTAACTGTCCCTAGTCTGTTCAAAAGCTATGATGGATCATTTTCTGATTGACTAATATTGGTGCAAATCAGGTTAGTCCTCAGCAGTTACCAACTAAGTCTTTTTGTCCTTCTTTTCTGCAAGTTCAGGTGGGATCTTGTTCAGCAATCACCGCACCAATAAGAAAGAACAGAGGACAGTACACAAAATCGTTTGCTAATTCTCAGAATCTCTGCAACAATGCCTTAGTCAATATTCTTGCTTGATACAATTGTTCTTGGAATAATATATCAACAAAGAGAAACTCCCCACACATTTGATCTTGGTACAGACACAAGTGAAAGAATCTGTTATATATATTGTCCATAGCTTACACCAGAATAGTAGCAACTAAACTCTGATTACTCATTTGGTTGAACCAAAAGTCAAACTTATAAAATCGGAACAAGGATCGATAGTACGCTCAGTTTCACTTAAGATATAAAGTATGGAAACTCCATGTTTACCAGCTTTGCAGTATAGACAGAGCATATTGAAATTTTGCAGCGTAGACAGCACAGTTGATAGAAGCTAAATCCAAAGACCAATGCTCAGACCGCTAGATACTGATACTCTTAATACAATAAAAACCGGGAGTGCAAAGCAGAGTAATTGGATACAGACCAATGCATCGACATGATATGATATTGTATCAATGGAACAAGAGAAACAAAGAATTTTCTAAAATGGCGTGTCACACGCAGACCAGATGATACAGTTTCCAATTCAGCAATTCAGCAAACAAAGAATTCTGCATCTAATCAACTACTCTAGGTATGTACGTACATGGCAGACAAAAACACCTAGCAATAGCAACAAGAGAACATAGTTTCGTCCCTTAGGAAAAAAACACGCCAGAGCATGAGAGATGGAGAGAGCAGAGAGAGAGAGAGAGGGGGGGATGATACCTTGACGAGCTCCCCTGATGGCGTGGGTAGTAGGGTCAGGGCAGCGTCCCGGGAAGAACTAGGCACACGCGGTCCGAGGTGCGTGCAGCCTGCGCGCGAGAGGAACCAGCATCATCAGGGAACCTTGACGGCGGCACAATCGAATCGAACAAAGGGGGAGGGGGAGGAGAAGAGGACCTTGCGAGACCTTCAATGGCGGGGTCGCGGGAGAGAAGAAGCACGCGAGCAGCGGCGTGGTCGATGGGAGCAGCTCGAGCAGAGGTGGCGGCGGATCTGGCCGGCGTCGAGGGCGGCGGGGCGGCGGCGTCGGGAGAGGAGAGGGGAAGGGGATTGAGGGCGAGGGCTCGGGCGAGGGAGAGAGAGGGGATCGAGGGCGAGGGCTCGGGCGAGGGAGAGAGAGGGGATCGAGGGCGAGGGCTCGGGCGAGGGAGAGAGAGGGGATACGAAGTAGGGGGGCACAATACTAATGGCGCACCACCCCTCGGTGCGCCATAAGTATATACATGCTAATGGCGCACCTCGACCTGGTGCGCCATTAGTATTTTTTTTATTTCCGCTCGAGCCAACAGGTTATCTCCCACCTGACCTTATCCACATCAACTCCCCTCTACTAGCTCGACTGGTCAGGTGCCAGTTCTCACACCAGGAGGTCCTGGGTTCGATTCCTAGGCTCCACAAATTTTTTTTATGCATTTAATTTTTTTTATGCATTTTAAATGCGGTTGAGTAGGGGAATCGAGGGTGCGGGGGGTCGGCGGCGTCGGCCGGTGGACCGGGGGGTGGGGGACCGGATCTGGCGAGGTGGGATAGCGATTGAGATGGAGGGGCATCGAGATCGAGTGTCCATGAAATTTAAAAATATTCATGATAGTTCAAAAAGTGCCCATGAAATACAATCGAGAAATGAAGGCTACAATTTAAATACAATCGATCTTAGCTAGCTATCTGTTAACAATCTTCTTGCTCTTCTTTTTCGCAAATGGAGTTCTTTTGTGGAACGGACGTCCTTTAGGTAGGGTGGTCCTGCTTCTTCTTGTGGTGTATGCTGCTACTTCATCATCGTCGTCATGTTCGATCCTCGGGTCGCCGTACTTGTCGAAGTCTTGCTCATTGGCTACTCCATCCATTCCGATGATCTTCCTTTTGCCTCTCCTCACGACAACACGACTGGTCTTTGACGGGTCGGTAATGAAGAAGCATTGGTCCACTTGGGAAGCCAGTACCCATGGCTCATTTTTCGCGGTGACGTTTGCGCCCGTGGTCTTGGATTTGGCTTCGGGTATAACCATGGTGGTGAAATACCGGTCTTCTTTTAGGACGCTCTTGGCCCATCTGACATGGAACATCGGGACCTTCTCTCCAGCGTAGCTCAGCTCCCAGATCTCCTCGATCCTTCCGTAGTATCTGTCCTTGTCGTTACCGGTGTAGGATTCCATCATTACCCCGGAGTTCTGATAACCATCGCTCTTCATGTCCTTGGCCTCGGTGTAGAATGTGTAGCCGTTGATATCGTACGCCTCATAGGTCATCAGGTTGTGCTCGGCGCCCTGTGACAAGGCGAATATGAGTTGTTCTTCCGTGGAAGAATCCTCATGTAAAGGGTACAACAGAAGCTTATGCTTGAACCAACGCGTGAAACATGAGTTGTGCTCTTTGAGTATATCTCCGTCCGTCCTCTGTTGGCCTCGGTCATTGTACGTCTTCTTAATAAAGGTTTTGTGCTCTACTACCCAAGGATCGACCACGTCTATGTGTTGTAGCGCGACTAGGTTTGCTCTTTCAAAGTCGGCAAGTCGACCCTCGAAGTCGACATGCATTTCGCGGCGACCCTCACGGTGACCCCATCCAGCGAGCCTGCCGAGGTGCCTGTTGATGGGCAGACCAACGGGGTTCTCGATGCCTAGATAATTCGTGCAGTAGGAGATGCACTCTTCGGTCAGAAAGCCCCTGGCTATGCTTCCCTCTGGACGTGACATGTTGCGAACGTATCCTTTGATGACACCATTCATCCTTTCGAACGGCATCATGCTGTGCAGGAACGTCGGCCCGAGTTGGATGATATCCTCCACTCTATGGACCAGCAGATGCACCATAACATCGAAGAATGCGGGCGGGAAGTACATCTCAAGCTCGCATAGTATCACCACGATCTCTTCCTGTAGCCTTCTGAGTTGCCTCACGCCAATCGACTTCCGAGAGATGACGTCGAAGAAGTTGCATAGGCCAAATAGCGTTTCACGGACGTGCGCGTCCATGATCCCACGGATTGCAACTGGAAGTATCTGCGTCATCAGCACGTGACAGTCGTGAGACTTCATCCCGCTGAACTTCTGCTTCGCTGGGTCTAGGTATCTGCTTATCTTCCCTGCGTAACCGTAAGGAAGTTTTACTCCTAGGAGGCAGGTGAAAAACTACTCGATCTCCTCCTGGCTTAGAGTGAAGCACGCGGGAGGGTATTCATTTCCGGTCTTCTTGGCCTTTTTGCCTTTGCGACGACTTTCTGTGTCCTGCTTCGCCTCATCATCATCATCATCATCATCATCATATATAGCGTGAAGCTCCTACCTGATGCCCATTGATTTCAAGTCTGCCCTTGCTTTCGGACCATCTTTGGTCCTCTCTGGCATGTTGAGCAGGGTACCAAGCAGACTCTCGCACACGTTCTTCGTGATATGCACGGTGGATCTTCCAGTACGGCAAGTCCCAGAAAACAGACCTCGTTTTCCATACCTTCAGCAGCGGCTCTGGCGCCTTTTGCTTCTTTCCTGGCAGTGGGCAGTCTTTCCAATTTTTCAACAGCTTGTCTATTTCCTCGCCGCTCCTCGTACACGGGCGTTTTCGGGGTTCGGTTTCACCATCGAACAGATCCTTGCGTTTCCTCCACGGGTCATCGTCGCGAAGCCACCTTCGATGTCCCATGAACACGGTTTTCGAAGACCCGGGATCTCTATCTAGCTGGCGATACGTTGTGTCATCCATGCACCTTACGCATCCAGAAAATCCGTGGACTACCTGCCCCGCAAGATATCCGTAACCGAGATAGTCGTGCACCGTCGTGAGCAGTGCGGCTCTCATAGGGAAATATTCTTTCTCTGCGGCGTCCCACGTATTGGCTGGCGTTTTCCACAGCGTGTCAATCTCCTCTTTCAGCAGCCCCAGATACAGATTGATGTCGTTCCCTGGTTGTTTCGGCCCTTCAATTAGCATACTCATGTGAATGTACTTCCTCTTCATGCACAACCAGGGGGGAAGGTTGTACATCCACACGAACACAGGCCAGGTGCTATGTATGCTTCTCTGGCTGCCAAACGGGTTGACTCCATCGGTGCTCGCGCCCAGCATGATGTTCCTTGGATCGTTCCCAAATTCTGGGTATTCGAAGTTCAACGCTTGTCACTGGCTCGCATCCTTAGGGTGACTCAGCATCTTGTCTTTTTTATCTATCTCCGGATCATTTGCGTCATCTTCTCGCTTCTTCTCCTCCCTATCCGCGTGCCAATGCAGGAGCTTTGCTACCTTAGGGTCCGCGAAATACCGCTGCAGACGAGGAGTGATCGGAAAGTACCACACCACTTTTCGAGGAGCTTTCTTCCTCTTCTTGTATCGAGTGACACCGCACACCGGACATATGGTAGACTCCGCGTGCTCGTCCCGATAAATGATGCAATTGTTCATGCACACATGGTATTTCACGTGCGGTAAATCCAGAGGACACACGATTTTCTTCGCCTCCTCCAAACTGGTCGGGCACTTGTTCCCCTTGGGAAGACGTTCGTGCCAGAATGACATGTTCTCGTCGAAGCATGCGTCGGTCATTTTGTGTTTTACCTTCATCTCCAGAGCCATGAGCGTTACTTTCAGGCGGGTATCCTCGGGCCTGCATCCTTCATACAATGGAGTAACCGCGTCTAACTCAAGTTGATCCATCTTGGCTTTCTCTCGGGCGGCAGCTCTTGCGTTATCCGTCTGCTTGAGAAGCAGCTCTTGAATATGAGGGTCCTACACCCAGCCCATCGATGGTCCAGCGTGATCTGCTCCGCCGGCATCATCATCATGTCCTGCATCTTCTACATGATGACTGTGTACAGCATCACCGTCGTGATCATCTCCTGGGGATTCTTCGTCTTCTCGCCCCCCCCCCCGAGCCGCGGTGGTTGTCTTGCTGCCCTTCCTCATTTCTTGCCCGACCCCCATGGACGACTTCGTAGTCATCTTCATCACCTTGCCACCGATAGCCATCCATGAAACCACGCAAGAGCAGGTGGTCCCGCACCTGCCCAGAATCCGGGTCCGCAATAAGGCTATTCAGCTTGCATCTTCGACACGGACATCTTATCTCCATCTCGTTCTTTTGAAGCATCTCGGCCTTCGCGGACCTCAAAAACCTATTCACGATGCCTTCGGTCATCGTGCGGACCATGGTCGCCTGCGGGGTAGAGAAAAACGATATTTTAGAACCAAGAAAAAATTTGGCATGACTTTCCCTAAAAATAGGACCAAAAAGAATGCTTAATGCCAAAATTCTCGCCAAAACGGAAATGAATCAACATTCCGGCAAAATATTGGCAACTATCGCATTTCAAATACCGGTACACCTCCAAACACAAACACATATGCAACACCACAAACATATGCAACACCACGAACATACATAGATCTAGCTAGGCCATAAAAAGTGCATGTGCACATTGTTGTAGGGAGAACAACATAAATATAGCTTCCCCCCTTACTTAGCTAGCAAAACAAGGTAACTTAACCACTTAATTTGAATGAATCTATGGTGGAAATGAGGTGAAAAAGAGGAGGCACCCGAGACAAGGAGGAGGCGGTGGAGAGAATGAAATGGGGAGAAAGTGAGTGTGGGAGGAGAGGCTGTCCAAAATATCTTCTTGCTGCCCACTTACTAATGGCGCACCAGCAACAAATGCGCCATTAGTAATCCAGGTTACTAATGGCGCACCCCCTGGTGGTGCGCCATTAGTACTTTTGCAAAAAAAGGAATAAAAACAATAATAAAAAAATAACATTAGTGGCACACCTTCTGGCTGGTGCGCCATTACTAGTTACAACTAGTAATGGCGCACCACTAGTGGATGCGCCATTAGTATGTTTGGACAGGCGCACTAGTTCAAAAATAAATAAATTTGGTACTAATGGCGCACTGTGGGCAGGGTGCGCCATTAGTAGTTTCAACACTAATGGCGCATCAGAAGGTGGTGCGCCATTAGTATATACTAATGGCGCACCACATGTCTGGTGCGCGTTAGTGTCATTTCCATCTATAGCCCTTTTCCTAGTAGTGTCTCCTCTCGTGACTCCTGTGCTAGGCCTAAGAAAAAAAAGGAGAGATGATGGGCATGGCCCATGCTTGCACGTACAGGCACATGACTTGAATGGAACATGTCCACAAGCTCCGATACTTTTCCATCGGGCTAGGGTTTCGAGATGGCTTCAAACAAATCTTTGGATGCTGCCTCAGCAGGGACGCAGGACATTGACAACGTGGAAGCAATGATGCAGCAATTGGGTCTTCGAGAGGAGGACCTAGATGATGTGGTGTTCGATGAGGAATCTGCACTGCCCGAGGCTGCCCGCTGGATAGCCCGAGGCTGCCCGCTGGATAGCCCTAGCTAGGGTTCATTGCACTAAAACTTACAACCAATTCTGGTTCTACAGGAACATGAGAGCAGCGTGGGATCTGGCCCAAGAGGTGAAGTTCAAACCATTGGAGGAAAATCTCTACAAAGTTCAATTCTCTTGCCTTGGTGATTGGGAGCGGGTTACTCAGGAAGGTCCGTAGCACTTTAGGGGAGATGTTGTCATACTAAAACCCTACGATGGCATAGCCAAACCATCGACAGTACAACTTGATTCCATTGATATCTTGGTGCAAGTGCATGACGTACCACCTCTTTATGCCCATCTGGTGCCGTCCCTCGCATCAAAGGTGGGTGAAGTTCTCTATGCAGAACCCCAATCACCAGACTTCACCGGAAACTTTCGCCGTGTTTGGGTTCGGATCAGTGTTTTGAAACCTCTGAAAAATGCAGTTTCCATGATTAGAGAGGGGAAATGACAGATATACAAGGTGAAATATGAAAAGCTCCCAGATTGGTGCGCTGTCTGCGGTAAGCTGGGGCATTTTTTCAAGGAACATGGCAATGGAATCCCTCCACTGGCTGCGCTGGTTTTCAAAGATTTGCGAGCGACATGGGCTATGCGCACCGGCCAGGGACCTGGGGCTGGCCGAGGCCGAAGGTGTGGACGCAGAGGGGGCCGCACTGGTGGCCGCGGTAGAGAGGATTTCTATGATGACAAGGGGAAGGACAACACCAAAGTCAGGGAGGAGGAAGATGCATACATGGATGAAGCTGGTCTCAATAGGAAGAGGGGAGCAACTCATGCTGAGGACGTGAATGGTGTGGCCAAAACCATAATGTTACTGGAGGGCGGGACAAGTACGGCAGCTCCGGTGGATCCACTAAGTCCTTTGAAACAGGAGCCAAAGAGGAACAGGCAGACACCTTTGGATACAACAGAAGTAGCGGGATGAGCAACAAAAGTAACAAAACCTATGATGCGTGTTTGGAAGGCTCCTTCGAGGAGTCACGCCGAGCGCAATGAGTTTCCTATGTTCGAACTGCCGCGGGGCTGGCAAACCCACGACAGTTCGAGAGCTTCGTGACCTCACGAGGCAACTTGCCCCCTCAATATTGTGCATTGTTGAAACCCAAATTGAGGGCTCTCGAGTAGAGAATATGGTGGAGTCTTTAGGCTTTAATAAAAGTTTTGCTGTTAATAGCCGTGGTAGAAGTGGTGGACTAGGAATTTCAACATGATCCCACAACATGATCCCGCAATACCATGCCAGTTACCGCTCTTCCATTCAAGACAGAACCATTAGTATTTAGCTTTACTCGTCCTTCACTTGGGGGGATCCAAGGGTTATTGCTTTGTATCGGTATAGCACGGACCACACTCGTTTCTGGGAGGCACTGGGTAGGAACCATCTTGCCTTTGACATAATCAACATTTTGGCTGGCGCTCAAGTTTGCCAAATAATTTAGATAACTCTCAAGGAACCGGACTGATGCATCAACAGGAGGAGCCGGCTTTGCATGAACAACTTCGTTTCTGACATGCCAAATCCTCCATAGGAGCATAAGTGGCCAGACACACTGCTATACTTTGGCGTCGTAGACTTCCTGGATAAACGAGTCATCATGCCGTTTTATATAAGTGAGTTTGGGCAGCTCCCAGACCCGCGCCATTGCACACCAAAGTTGTTGCGCATTATCACATGGACATAACACATGAAACGAGTCCTCCACTTCTCTACCACAAACTGGGCAAGTGTCCCGTTCCTCCAAGGTTCTCCGCTTCTTGTTCTTCCATGTCGCCAGAGAATTCGTTGCTAATCGCCATGCAAACAACTTAACCTTAGGGGGGCCGGACAAGACCAAATAAGCTTCCACACTTCTCTGCTGCTATCCGGAACAGAGCTCGATGAAGGAATCGATGGCTGTAGCATTTCATGTGCAGCAAGCTAATAAGCACTCTTGATTGTGAATATTCCGCTCCTTTCAGGCGCCCAAGAAAGAAAATCCTCCCCAAACCGTGGCGAGGGTTTTAACTTGCAGACCTGTGCCACCTCAACCGGCAAGAAGAATTGTTGAAGCTTTCGAAGGTCCCAGTTGCCATTGTGATCAAGTAGTTTGGACACCCATTTGAGACGACACCGACCTCTTCTTGAAAGCAGAGAGTTAGTGTCTCCTCTCATCAGCCATTGGCCACACCATATTATCACATTCTGGCCGTTTGCTATGCTCCACACAAGCCCTTTCTTCAGCAGATCAAGACCATGGCAGACCCCTTGCCAAGACTGAGAGGTGTTACCCAAAAAGACAGTATCCTCCAACCTCCCATTTGGGTAATATTTAGCCTTAAGCAACCTTGCACAAAGACTGTCAGGATGAATTAGCAATCGCCAGGCTTGCCTTGCAAGCAATGCTTGATTAAAGAGTCTGAAATCCCTAAAGCCAATCCCTCCTCATTCTTCCACTCGCAACATTTTCTCCCAAGCATACCAATGCGTTTTCTGCTTCCCTTTCTCTGAACCCCAATAATAGCTTCGGATCATGTGGTTCAAATCATCACAGACTCCCAGCGGTATCTTGAACACACTCATAATAAACGTGGGGATCGCTTGGGCTAGAGATTTTATCAACGTTTCCTTCCCAGCCTGTGTTGGATGCCCATCAAACGCAAACAACCTTTTGCTGACTTTCTCCTGCAGATTTTGAAGCTTGCCCTTAGTAAGCCGTCTATCTAGCATTGGTAAGCCCAAATACTTCTCCTCAAAACCAGAACTGACCACCCCCAACACGCCCTTAATTTCAGCTACAGTACCTACTGGGCAAGAATCTCCAAAAAGGATAGAGGATTTTTCCAGATTCAACAGTTGGCCAGTGGCTTGCTCATAAGTCTTGATAATTTGCTTAACAGTATTCGCCTGTTGCCAAGTGGCCTTAAAGAATAAAAGAGTGTCATCTGCGAAAAGTAGATGTGATATTCCAGGGGCTCGCCTAGTGATCTTCAACGGGGACAAATTAGATGAGTCTATCCCCTTGTTGAACAGAGTTGACAACCCATCAGCCACAAGCAGAAATAAGTATGGGGATAAAGGATCACCTTGCCGTAGTCCACATGATGGTGCAAATGAATCAGAGATGGCTCCATTAAATTTTATTGAGTATCTCACCGAGGTTACGCATGACATAATCCAGTCAACCCACCGATGAGCAAAGCCAAGTTTTGCTTCATTTGCTTAAGGTAATCCCAATCAACTCGATCATAAACTTTGGATAAGTTCAACTTGTCGGCACAAAAACTCCTTGTAGGATCCTTTTCCTGCTTGATATGGTGAATACATTCAAAAAAAATCAAAGAGTTATCCGTTATAATTTGCCCAGGAATAAAAGCACTTTGTGTTGGAGAAATAATCCCATCCAACACCGGCCTCAAACGGTTAACAAGGCATTTAGAGTCCACCTTATAGATTACATTACAGAGGCTAATTGGCCGGAAATCTGTAATCTTAACAGGGTTCTTAATTTTCGGTATTAGGACTATATTGGTGCTATTTACCTCTCTCGGCATTACTCTTGTCCGAAAAAAGTCTTGGACCGCCGCCACAATACTCTCCTCGATAGTGCCCCAATTCCTCTGGAAGAACCGAGCGGGAAACCCGTCCGGACCCGGTGCCTTAAGAGTACCGATCTGAAACAAAGCATCTGAAATCTCCTTCTCGGTAAAATCAGCACACAAAGAGGCGTTTGTATCATCATCAATAACAGCTTGTACTAGATTAACAATGGGGCTTGGATCAACTGAAGGAACATAAGTAAAGATGTTCTTAAAGTAATCCACTGCTACTCGGCTCATTGCTTCCTCGCCCGTGAAAACCCGACCACTAGTGTCTTCGAGTTTTTTGATACGGTTCTTTCTAGCCCTCCACACAGCCTTTGATTGAAAAAAATTGTATTTCGGTCCCCTTCCTTGAGCCAAGTGATACGGGAACGTTGCATCCACATTAACTCTTCTCTGTAAAGTAACTCATTCATTTTATCTGTTACCTTACGAATCTCACATCTGTCGGCATTCATCTACATGAGTTCCTCCAATTGTGTCCGTGATTTTTCAATTTCCCGAGCAACACTGCCAAAGTTTTCCTTACTCCATTTGCACAGCATTTTCATAGTATCCCTTGAAGCCGCATGCACGTCCCCTAGGGATGTATTCTCTCCCGCCTCGAGCCAGGCCTTTGCAATCAAATCCTGGAGCGCAGGGTCTCTTTCCCACATAATCGCATACTGCCTACGCCTTGGCTTTGTTGGTCTATCACCAACATCATCACAAGACACATGAACGGGCACATGATCCGAGCAGGGGGAAGCAAGGTGGCGTACCAAGGTATTGAAAAAAATATTTCTCCAAACCATTCGCCACTGCCCTATCCAGACGAATTTTAAGGTTTGCATTCCCGCTTCTCTTGTTATCGTATGTGTAAGGCACACCACTAAACCCCAGATCAGCCAAGTTGCACGTCTCCAGGACATCACGGAATAATTGCATCTGTACTGGTGCTCTCATATTTAAGGAAAAGTGCTCGAAATCCCACATGCATGCATTCGTTAAAGTCCCCGACCACCATCCATGGTAAGTCTAAGTTGGCACAAAGGTTCTGCATCAAAGACCACATAAAAGGCCGATCCTCCACCCTCGGTTCACCATACACACAAGTCAGTCTCCATAGTTGTTCATACGGCCTAGCTTGTACATGTGCATCAATACAGCGGGCATTTGAGAATTTAACCTCCACCTTCAGATCCTCGTGCCAATACAGTGCCAAACCTCCACTATTACCACTAGCATCAACACCATCAAAGCCCTTCAGCCCAATCTTGAACGATACCTCTTCATCTTACTAGAAGACTGTCTCGTCTCACACAAAAAGACGAGAGTGGGGAAATGTGACTTGACCAAAGTCGCGAGTTCACGAACTGTCCGGGAGTCCCCCCGGCAGTTCCAACTTAATAGATTCATTGCTTCCGGCGGTCCTCCACCGAGGAGGCCGCCGATCCACTAGTTGATGTACTATCAATGGCAACACCATCATCAGTCTTAAACTTCTTGTGATTCACATTCTTCTATGGGGTACCAATATCTGAGCTGCTGGGTATATCCGACCCCTCAAACTGTTCCACCTTATTTGCTATAAAACCTGCAGGAACAATGGACCCCACATATGCTCGCACAACCTCCACAGCCACTAGTTCTGGGGCCATATGGGAGTCATGTGGACCTCTTTTGTGAACAATCAGAGCGTCATCCCGAATTTCCTGTCGGGCCCATCCAACTTAGGGTTCACCCCCAACCCTTGGTCACACTATGTGTTAGAAGCATTGTACCGTCAGCTCGTATGCATATGCTCCGAATCAGCATTGCTAAACTGGGGTTCCCGAGCATGCACGTCACTCCCAAAACCACGGCCATGGCCGCAAATCCCTGCTGGCCCTCCTCTCCTTCCACCAGCTTCAGCATCATCTTCCTTACCAACAGCGTCCGAGCCACGACCCGAGTCACGCCCAACACCTCTAGCCGGGTTCCTGTTTCTACCCGCACCTTTGGGAGATGCCATAATAAAAGAACCCCACTCCATATTGAAAGTGCAAGTTATCGATTAGAGGGGGGGTGAATAGGCGATTTTTATCAAAGTCTTCAAAACATGGAAGTTTCGAAGACAAACAATAGAAATGACCTAATTGATATGCAGCGGAAGATAAACTACAACCAGCAAACCATAGTCAAGTATGCAATAATGTGAAAGTATCAAGACTAATAGCAGCTTGGTAGTAAGGATCAGGATGGAAGATAGTATGAAGCCAATCAACAATAGTAGTCAAGCAATGAAGTCAAACAGGTATGACAAATAGGCAATGACTTCACGAAGACAAACTTAAGGTAAAGGGAGTTAGAGGATAGAACCAGTCACTTGTTGAAGACACAAGATTTGTTGGACCAGTTCCAGTTGCTGTGACAACTGTACATCTGGTTAGGGAGGCTGAGATTCAACTCAGAAGACCGCGTCTTCACCTTATTCCCCTTGAGCTAAGGACACACAGTCCTCGCCCAATCACTCTGGTAAGTCTTCAAGGTAGACTTCCGAACCTTCACAGACTTCGTTCACCGGCGATCCACAATGACTCTTGGATGCTTAGAACGCGACGCCTAACCGGCTGGAGGATACACAGTCCTCAAGTGTAATAAGTCTTCAGGTCACTTAGACAGAAAGACTTCAGTGATTCCTAACACTCTTTGGCTCTGGGTGTTTGGGCTTTGTCCTCGCAAGGATTTCTCTCTCTCAAAGGCTTCGAGGTGGGTTGCTCTCAAACGACAAAAGCCGTAAACTAACTCTGAGCAGCCACCAATTTATGGTGTAGGGGGTGGGCTATTTATAGCCACAAGGCAACCCGACCTGATATGTCCGAAATGACCCTGGGTCACTAAGGAACTAACACGTGTTCCAACGGTCAGATTTCAAACACAAACGGCAACTTTACTTGGGCTACAAGCAAAGCTGACTCATCCAGCTCTGGATAAGATTTGCTCTCATTATCTTCGCTCGAAGACATAGGATTTGGGTTGAGCATCACTTCAGTCATTCTGACTTTGTTCACTTGGACCCCACAAAACAGTACGGTGGTTCCTATGACTCAACAAAGAAGAAAAGGAAATAGCGAAACAACACAGTCTTCCCGCTCCATAGTCTTCACTCATTGTCTTCTCATGTCATAGTGTTCAATATGAATATCTTCACATACCACAATTGTCGTCAATGTCTTCATACATTTTTAGGGGTCATCTCCGGTAGGTAAACCGAATCAATGAGGGATACTACCTGCGTTATCCTGCCTCACAAACGCATTAGTCCCTCAACCAACTTTGTCTTCAATACTCCAAAACCAACTAGGGGTGGCACTAGATGCACTTACAATCTCCCCCTTTTTGGTGATTGATGACAAACTGGTTGAAGTTTTCAACGGTGATAAAATGTGTGAAATTGTAAAGGATAGGATATTGTCTTCATAAGTGGCAAAGGCTCCCCCTGAAGATGTGCATATAAGTAATTTGCTTTTGGAATGCAAATGCACATGGCAGGTTGTACTTGTGAAGATCCTCTTCAACTTATGAAGATAATTCATCATGCATGAAATGATGTAAGTAAGAGAGTGACATGCATAATGAAAAATGGACGTCTGTAGAATGATCTAAGTGCGGAAGTTATCATCGCACATGGAAAAGCAAATAAGTAGCAGACGACCATCGAGTTTAAGTGTTACAACTCAAAGAACGAAATGTATCAAAAGCAAGAGTTGTAAACACTAGGCAAAATATAAAGCAACCGCCCATATGAACCCGCTTGAAGACTATCAAACTCATATGCTTCTCCCCCTTTTGTCAGTAATGACCAAAAAGGTTTGAATACATAGAGCATCTACTCGTCCTCATGAGGAGTAGGTGAAGCAGTAGGGTTGTCGTTGTTGGTTGGCGGTGCAGACAAACTTGGTGTAGTGTCGATGCGTGCAGAAGTATGGGGCGGTGAACTAGCATCGTCTTCATCATGGATCACTTTGGCATTCACAGTTGCCGCGGAGGAAGAATAGTCAGAGTCTTCAAGGGATGGAGTTCGACGTAGGATAGCATTCTATGGAGGAGTGGAGTCAAACTTGAATCTTTCAGTGAAGCCATCATTTTGAAGATCTGCTTCAGCACTGAGCAATGTCAAACTCTTCCATGATCGCCGACAGGTCTCGTGAGTGACAAAGGCATTCTTGGTGGCAAGATTTCGAATGCGATTGACGTCCACCAAGAGGCTTTGCATCTGTCGCTTGAGCCAAAAGTGATGCTTGTCTTGTTTCTGATGCAGTGCCACAAGAAGTTCTCGGTCATTTAGGACCCAAGAGCGCTTCTTAGGCCTTTGGGCAATTGTGCTCTCAGTAGCTTCAGTTGGTGCACGATGAGGCAGACGAGTGGTCCCAGCCATTGGATAGACACGAGTTACTGCTTGGACTCCTTCCATGGGCTGAGTGAAGCTTTGGTGTTCAGCATTTTGAAGACAAAGAGGCTTCTTAGCTGGCTCAGGGTATATGGCTTCAACTGGCATATCAACCTCTGGTAGAAAGATCAGATGATTGCGAGCAGAGGGTTGATAGTGGATAGCAGAGTGTAGCTTGATGAGGTGCATGACCCATGGAGCATAGAATTTCAGGCCAAAAAGGTTAGATCCAGACGCAACCAGTTGCCGGAGGAAGAATTCTTGTGCATTGAAGCTGATGCCATTGAGGATGTAAAAGACCAATGTCTTCATGGCTCCTTGAAGTTTTGCAGCTGATGAATGCCCTTTGATAAGCCATAGAGTCCGCCTGATGATGTGATATATTGTGCGTGACAGATACTCAAGGTCATCAACAAAGAACTCCTTTGGGTATTCAGCGTCATGTGGCAAAGGCTTCATCATGCTCAACATGTGGCTCATGTTGGGTTCTGGCTTATGGAAGATGCTCTCCAGTGCATTGCAGTGGAGTTGACAATCAGGTTCGTACAGCTCTCCGGGAGTGGATAACCCTGTAAGCTCAATGATGTCAAGAGCTTTGGCTTCATGATGAACATTTCTTGTCATCCGCTCGAGAACCCATGTCTTTGTATCCCTGTTGTAGCCGCGAATGTGGAGGGTAGCATAGAATTGAAACAAAAGTTCCTCATTCCAATGTTCTTTGTCTGTCACAAAGCTGAGCAGACCTGCATCACAAAAGCAGTCAAGTGCTTCTTCTAAGCATGGCAGTCCTACAATGGCTTCAGTGTCGAGGCGCATATGAGGTAAAATGCGCCCTTGATCATACATAACGCAGGAGTAATAGCTTCGCTGCTGATGACTCCAGAAACAATCAGATGATATTCTTGGCCTTGAGTAGGGGTTCTTTGCGCTTTCAAAGAAGGTGTTGTGGCTTTTGAAGCCATTTGCATTGAAGGACCCTGTAGAGGTGGCAGTACCTGGAAACCTTGGCAGTCTTGGCTTTGGTTTCTAGACCTGAGGCCTATGCTCAATATGATAATCAAACTGAGGACCAGAGACATGAGGCGGAGGGACCAGAACGGGCCATCTGACAGTTATTAGTTGGCCATGGTTGTATGCTTGCTCAATTGTATGGGGCCTTGGTGGCGGAACATGAGCAGTGGCAACAACAGTGGTTTCAGGCTGCACAACAGAAGCTTTAGGAGCAGTTGCAGCATTGGCTTCTGGTATATTGGTTGGTGCAGGCTCCACACTTGCTTCAGTCATGACTACGTCATTGGCTTCATTTGTGTTGGTAGTGGAAGCCTCAAGATTTTCAACCTCCACTTGATGAGCTGGAGGGTCTGGCACTGGCACGTTCAGTTCAGGAACAACTTCTTCAGTAATGGGGGGAGTAGGGACACGTTCTTCTTCTTGTTCGTCATCGGCTGATGCAGCCGGATTGTCTTCAGCAGCTTTGGCTTCAGACACGGAGATATACACAGTTTGAGTGGCTTCTGGAAACACTTGACGTGCAACAGATTGGTGGTGCACTTCTCCTTCTGGAACGCTCGGAAGAGGGGCTTGAGGCCTTGGTCCTTTGCGAAGCGTTTGTAATACTGGCGACGCCTTTGGAGATGGAGTTGGCTGGGCCTCATCCTCTTCTTCTTGTACAGGTGGTGTGACTTGTTGTTGTCGGGGAGTACTTGGGGAGTCTTGTTGTTTTGGGTGATCAGCCCATGATGCATCCTGAGCAATTGGCGTCAGAGGACGACCAATGCTGATGATTTCACTGTTCGTGAGAACAGGCGGTGATACCAAGTTGTGCTCGATCTGAGGAAGAACTTCATCATCTTCAACATTGGTGTGCAGATGCAGGGCGAACCACTGAGATAGGTTCAACAACTAAGGGCTCTGTGGGAGCAGCCCGATTCTTCTTGGTTTTGCTCTTCTTCTTGGAGGGAGCAACATCAGAGGCTTCTGTGTTTTTCCTTTTTCTGGCTTCAGCCTCGGCAGCCCTCGTCTTCTTCAGTTCAGAAGCGGTTGACATGACCTTTGACTTCGAGCCAGTCACGCTGCTTGGGAAGACTATGCGAGGTTCATCCTGCCTTGAAGGTGCAGGTTGGACAGTTGATAGCTTCTTCTTCTTTGCAGCCATTCTGGGGTCAATGCCAGGATGACCAAGAGCCTTTCGCTTCTCAGCCTCATTGTAGGCTAGCACACACTTGTCAGCCAGACTCTTCATGCGCTCTCGAGAGCCTCGAGCTTCTTCGCGCTTCTTGTGAAAGGCTTCTTTGAGCTCGTGCAGCATGATCTTGAAGTTTTTGACATCTTGCATGCTGAGCTTGGCCACATGCTTCTTGAACTGAGCTGTCTCATAGTCGATCTTGTGCTTCAGTTCAACGATGCGCTGAGCAATAGCTAGCTCAGAAGCAATAGCGCCATTGAAGGAGACGCTTTGGCCAATGGGAAGCTGCAGATCATCACAGCTGAGATTTGGGGTGTCAAACCACTCATCAATGAAGTTATGGATAATTGCCACATCAAAGAGAGGCAAATTATTGAAGATCTCTGCTTCTTCCTTGCTTTTGATCAGTTGCTCAAGAGCATCATCTGCAAGATCGCCATCGCTGGACAGATCAATGTGCTCTTCACGCAAAATGGTAGCAGGAGTTAATGGATGATTAGTATTCTTGACGATTTTCTTTTTCTTCTCTGTCTTCTTGGAGATACGTGATAGATCTTCAGATTGCACACTGTCTTCAGGAGGTGCAGTGATCAGTGGCTTTGCACGTGAAGCTTTTGGAGGTGCAGCTGATTGTGAAGCCTTAGGCTTCTTTAGCTTCTGTGGCTTTGGAGGAGGAGCTGGGGCTTCATCAGTGTCAGCATCATTATCAGAATGATCCACTCTGGCACCTTGGACCAAGATGTAAGTGATAAGGTCATCAAGGTTTGAAAAGGGGCCGATGACATTGGGTTCTGCATCACGTGAGCCGTCAGCACGGGGAGCAGAGGGACCAGGGTTGAAGTCTAATCCCAATGACTTCTTGTTTTCCTTGGCCGATGCCTTTGCGTGCTGGAAGTTGCGCTTGAAGAGATTATCTTCACGACACCATAGCAATGATGATGGGTCGGCATTTTCAGGCTGAGGTCCTCGGACCATAAAAGGATAGAAATCCTGTGCAACAGCTTCAGCTTTGTTCTTGGGTGGAAGGCCTCGATAGAGAATATCACCCCAAGGACTTTTGATAGCATTCTTCTCATCATATTCCTGGGTCACGAACTTGTATTTGAACCATTGTTCAGCCCAATATCGTCGAATCCATTGGATTCGCGTCTTGCGCTGATTATAATCCTCTTCAGGATCTGTCTTGTAAATTTCTGCGAGGTCATCAGGCAAATCTTTTGAGGTTCCCCCTCGATGCTGTCTGCCACCCTTCCTTACTGATTTCTCTGCAGCCATGAATTTCCAACTGAATGGCTTCAATACGTTCAAAGGCTTCAAAGGCTTTCACTTGCTGGTCAAACAGGAACTAGCTTCAGGAGAGTTAATGTGTTGCTGTAAGAATTCTGCAAAGGAATGCAGACTATGAGAACCAAGGGATTCTCCCACGGACATGTACCTGTGACAGCATTAGAGATGCGAGGGAAGGGGAAGAGGTCATATGCATTCTCAGAAGATTTGAAGATAAATCAGTTTGAAGACATTGACCTCATGATGCGAAGACATTCACTTATATGTTGAGAGTTGGTTCCAGCTTTGTACGAATCCGTGAATAAGTACAAGTGAGGAATCTAACTAGATATGAAGCTTAACTGAATATACTAGGTAGTATGAGATGCAGACAGAATATATCTAACATTGTATAGGCAGAAACCAATTTTGGTAAATAGGATGAATCATTGAGGATCAAAAAGATGGTAAAAATAGAGTTATATTTACCACACGAAGAACTGCTAGATGGGATGAATAGGAGACCGAGCAGTTCAATCCACCGTGCCCTAACTTGGCGACGGAGGACACCTATGGCGGCGGCGGAGAGGACGATGTCCGCGGCCGGCGTGAGGACAGCGTCGGAGAAGTCACGGCAGCTAAGCGCTTCGTCGCCGGCGTCGTCGCGAGCTAGCGGTGGCGCTAGGGTTTTGACGAGGTGGAGAGGTGGAAGAAGGTTTTCTTTACTACAGGGGACATATATTTATAAGGAAGTGTGCGGCATAGTGCAAATACGTAGGTACCCCTGGCGGTTCACATCTGAGGGGCACGTGGCAAGCATGCAACATACTCAGAGTTTTCCCATGTTCCCACGCCTGCCAATATTGTCGGATGTTTGTTCCGGCTTCTCCGGATTTCAAACAATAAGGATGAATCATTTAAAAAGACTTAATGTTTGTCTTTGTGTTTTCTGCTGACAAGAATGCAGAGAAGACATTCGACAGTTTCAATAGAATGCATATGATCTGGACAGATAGAGTTTGAGATAGAAAGCATAGAGAGATTAGGGTCCGATCACATTCACTTAGTTCAAAAGATTCAACAAGGAAGACATAGCTATAAGTGAATGCTGTAGAGGACAGAATACTAGTATGTACATCAGAAAGCAATCAAATCATGAAGATGAGTTGAAATATGAAGACAAACCAAATGCGAAGACATTGCAACAATAACGCCATGAGTGAAACACTTCAAACCAAGAAATTTGGTGGTGGCTTTACCCACCGTATAGGAAGCATTAGACCCAGAGACGGCGCACAATTATCGTGGCGCACCGAAGTCAAATTCCATGTTAATGTATTCACACTCAGAATGTAAGTCTTCATTGATTGAAGATATACTTTACTTCGTGCGTTGAACATCTATGTCATCAACATGTATAAGTGTAAAGAAGTGTGCCTGATTACAGGACATTTGAGGATTCCAAGATATTTAGCTCACACTGTAACTTGCAAAACCTTTTCTCATCCAAGGGCTTTGTGAAGATATGTGCCAGTTGCTCTTCAGTGTTGACGTGAATGATGTCAATATCTTTCTTCATGACATGATCTCTGAGAAAGTGATGACGAATTTCAATGTGCTTTGTCTTCGAGTGCTGGACTGGATTGTTGGCAATCTGGATGGCGCTTTCGTTGTCGCAGAAGAGAGGTACTTTTTTCAGATTGATGCCATAGTCCTTGAGAGTTTGCTTCATCCACAGAAGCTGAGCGTAGCAAGATCCAGCAGCAATGTATTCAGATTCAGCAGTTGAGAGTGATACACAGTTTTGCTTCTTTGAAGACCAACAGACAAGTGATCGTCCAAGAAAGTGACATGTGCCTGATGTAGACTTGCGATCCACCTTGTCTCCAGCATAATCAGCATCCGAGAATCCAACCAGATCAAATCTTGAGCCCTTTGGATACCATAATCCGAGTGTTGGGGTGTAAGCCAAATATCTAAGAATTCGCTTCACAGCTAAGTGATGCGATTCCTTTGGTATCGCTTGGAATCGAGCACACATGCAAACACTAAGCATAATATCTGGCCTAGATGCACATAGGTAAAGTAAGGAACCAATAATGGAGCGGTATACCTTTTGATCGAACTCTTTACCATTGTCGTCGGGACCAACATGGTGTTTGGCTGGCATTGGCATTGTGTAACCTTTGCAATCTTGCATTCCAAACTTCTTCAGACAGTCTTTGAGATATTTTTCTTGAGATATGAAGATGCCATTCCTTTGCTGACAAATTTGAAGACCAAGGAAGAACTTCAGCTCACCCATCATGGACATCTGATATTCCTATTGCATCATGTATCCAAAGTCATCACTATACTTCTGGTTGGTGCAACCGAAGATAATGTCATCCACATATATTTGGCACACAAACAGTTCACCATCATATGTCTTCGTGAAGAGTGTGGGATCGAGGGATCCAGGTTTGAAGCCTTTGCTCTTCAGGAAGTCTTTGATCGTATCATACCAAGCGCGAGGAGCTTGTTTGAGGCCATACGGTTCTTTGTTTAGCTTGTACACCATATCAGGATGTTTTGGATCTTCAAAGCCAGGTGGTTGAGCAACGTACATTTCTTCTTCAATCTTGCCGTTGAGGAATGCACTCTTCACATCCATTTGATATAGTAAGATGTTGTGGTGGTTAGCATAGGCTAGCAGTATGCGAATAGCTTCAAGCCTAGCCATAGGAGCAAATGTTTCATCGAAGTCAATTCCTTAAACTTGAGTATATCCTTGAGCCACAAGACGTGCTTTGTTTCTAATGACTTGACCATGTTCATCTTGCTTGTTTCGATATATCCATTTTGTGCCAATAATGTTATGCTTGCGAGGGTTAGGACGCTTGACTAGTTCCCAAACATTGTTCAGCTTGAACTGTTGAAGTTCTTCTTGCATAGCTTGAATCCATTCAGGTTCCATAATGGCTTCAGCAACTTTCTCGGGTTCTGATATTGACACAAACGAAAAGTGCCCACAGAAATTTGCTAACTGTGTTGCCCTTGAGCGAGTAAGTGGACCAAGCGCATTGATGCTATCAATTATCTTCTCAATTTGTACTTCATTAGCAACACAAGGATGAACTGGACGAAGACCTTGCTCTTCCGGATCATTGTCATCATTGGGAGGATTGTCTTCGGTCTGAGCATTGTCTTCAGGTTGGTTTGGTGCAGAAATGATAAGTTCCTCTTCAGACTGTGCTTCAGAGGGCATGATTTCACCTGTTCCCATCAGCTTGATAGATTCGCTGGACGGAGCTTCATCTAGTGTACTTGGCAGGAGCTCTCTTTGTGAACCATTGGTTTCATCAAATCGTACGTCCACAGTTTCAACGATTTTGTAGTGATAGAGGTTGAAGACTCTATAAGAGTGCGAGTCCTTTCCATAACCGAGCATGAAGCCTTCGTGAGCTTTAGGTGCAAATTTTGACTTGTGATGGGGATCCTTGATCCAGCACCTAGCACCAAAGACTCTGAAGTAGCTGACATTTGGCTTCTTGCCAGTAAGGAGCTCATAGGATGTTTTGCTCAGAAGCTTGTGGATGTAAACTCGGTTGATGATGTGACATGCTGTATCAATAGCTTCAGGCCAGAACTTTCTTGGTGTCTTGTACTCGTCGAGCATTGTTTGAGCCATCTCAATGAGGGTTCTGTTCTTGCGCTCTACAATGCCATTTTGCTGAGGTGTGTATGGAGCAGAAAACTCATGAGTGATTCCCATTGTATCCAGATAAAGATCAAGCCCGGTGTTCTTGAACTCAGTGCCGTTGTCACTTCTGATATGCTTGATCTTGACACCATAATTGTTCATGGCACGATTGGCGAAGCGTCTGAAGACATCTTGTACTTCAGTCTTGTAGAGAATTATGTGCACCCATGTATATCTTGAGTAGTCATCAACAATGACAAAGCCATAGAGACAAGATGTTGTTGTGAGGGTAGAGTAGTGAGTAGGGCCAAATAAGTCCATGTGTAACAGCTCGAAGGGTTGAGATGTCGTCATGATTGTCTTCGAGGGGTGCTTCTCCCTAGTCATCTTTCCAGCTTCGCAGGCACCACACAAATGGTCCTTCTTGAACTTGACACCCTCGATGCCTATGACATGCTTCTTCTTGACGAGTGTGTGTAAGTTCCTCATGCCAGCATGCCCCAGCCTCCGATGCCAGAGCCAGCATTCTGAAGCTTTTGCAAGAAGACATACAGCAAGCTGTGGACCTGCTGAGAAATCTACCATGTATAGATCATCTTTCTGGTACCCTTCAAAGACTAGAGACTTGTCAGATTCCATTAGTACAAGGCAACGATATTTTCCGAATAGCACAATCATGTTCAAGTCACAAAGCATTGAGACAGATATTAAGTTGAACCCTAGGGATTCAACAAGCATCACTTTATCCATGTGTCGATCCTTTGAGATTGCAACTCTACCTAGACCCAATACCTTGCTTTTACCAGTGTCAGCAAACGTGATGTGACTCTTGTCTGATGGACGTAAGGTTGAGTCCATGAGAAGACTTCGATCACCAGTCATATGATTAGTGCATCCGCTGTCCATAATCCATTCTGAAGCATGAGGTGTCATACCCTACAGTGCAGTTAGGAGGATAGGCTTCACAAAGTATGTTGTGAAGCATAAGCATTTGACGCACACAAGGATTATCACAGCTTAGATCAAGGTTAGAACTCATAGTATGACTGGTAAGCGATTCACATGTGAAATACATAGTAAGACATTTTATCATGCGTCCCTTAATGTGTTTTAGGTCCCCAGCAATAGTATTGGACGCCTTTGATAGCAGGCTGGAGACCTTATTTTGCAAAAGAGAGTTAATTCTTCTTCACCACCCTCATCTTCAGGGGTGGCTTAGAAGCAATGAGTCTAAGTGCAGCATCTGAGAACTTTGGCTTTGGAGCCCTAGCAAATAGCCTTGCAGGAGATGAATGATACTCATATGAATAAGCAGAAAAGTTCTTAGTTCTATGAACATAGCAGTTTGAGGACACACGCTCACATTCATAAGTCTGAGTATGATTTCCCTGCAAAACATTGGCGTTAGGGTGACTCAAGTGAGTCCTGTATCTGTATGAAGCCTTTGGGTCATCTGAAGCCATAGGTCTGGGGTTCGTCTTCTTCCTTGGTGGTGCCATGATGACATTCACTGGAAGATTCTCAAGACAGATTTTGGGAACCCAGATCTTCTTCATAAGTGGTCCATTCCTGCAGTTAGTACCAATATACCTAGCAAACACTTCACCATTCTGATTTTTGAACAGTTTATAGTTTGCATCAAAGGATTCATCAGTGATAATAGGGTTAGCACAGGTAAAGCTAGATAAGGCGGATGGATCCACTGAAGGTTCCTTTGCAGCAACCCATGTGGTTTTGGGATACTGCTCAGGCTTCTAGTAGGAACCATCAACATTCATTTTCCTCTCGAACCCAACACCCTCTTTCCTAGGGTTTCGGTTCAGAATCTGCTTTTTGAGGACATCGCAAAGTGTCTGATGTCCTTTCAGACTTCTGTACATCCCTGTTTCAAGCAATGTCTTCAACCTAGCATTTTCATCAGCAATAGTAGTGGTATCCTCCGTAGAGGGGTAGTTTCCACATCAACAGTTGAAGACAATGCAACAGTAGCAGTAGTGGACCATTCAGCAACAGAGGTAGAGTTATCACGCTCAATGCATTTTAGACATGGTGGTTCAAATCCATCCTGTGTAACGCTGATTTGTTGAGCAAGTAATGAATCGCGCTCCTTCTAAAGATCTCCATAGTCCACTCTTATCTTTTCAAGATCTTGCTTTCTTTGAAGACATTCAGAAGAAAGCTTCTCGTGATCAGACAAGAGAGCATTATGTTGATCTTGAAGGGCGTCAAACTTGGAATGAAGTCTCTAAAGACTCTCAGCCAATGCTTTTGACTGATCCATTTCTTACTAAGCATGTTTTGAACCTTTTCCAAGGCTCTTTGTTGTTTAGTGGCAAGGGAAGCAAGTTTGACATAGCTGGGGCCAAATTCATCACCTGATTCATCATCACTAGTTTCAGAGAGGTAGCATTCAGTTACCTTAGCACCCCCTGCCATGAGGCATGGTGAAGATGAAGACGATTCAGGTGGAAAGGTCATCTCTTTAAGAGACTCCTTGTAGTCATCAAGCCAAGGATCATGACGTTAAGATGACCTTCATAGACCTCAGAAAGCCGGTCCCAGATTAGCTTCTCATGATTGAGGTGCATGACGTTCCTGAACTAATTTCGGGACAGACAGGAGCATATGACATCCTTCGTTGTGAGGTTCAATAGAGTGTACTTGCGAATGTCATCGGCCTTTGCCATCTTGCATAGATCGGTAAGACCAATCTCAGTAACGGTCCACAGTTCGCTATCCATAGCCATGAGTCGCTTCTTCATCATGGCCTTCCACTGAGGATACTCATGACCGTCAAAGGTGGGGCAAGATACATTCCTCAATCTTGCAGTCGACATAGCTAAACTCCAGGTGGTTAAACCGAATCACACAGAACAAGGGAGTACCTTGCTCTGATACCAATTGAAAGTGCTAGTTATCGACTAGAGGGGGGTGAATAGGCGATTTTTATCAAAGTCTTCAAAACGTGGAAGTTTCGAAGACAAACAATAGAAATGACCTAATTGATATGCAGCGGAAGATAAACTAGAATAAGCAAACCATAGTCAAGTATGCAATAATGTGAAAGTATCAAGACTAATAGCAGCTTGGTAGTAAGGATCAGGATGGAAGATAGTATGAAGCCAATCAACGATAGTAGTCAAGCAATGAAGTCAAACAGGTATGACAAATAGGCAATGACTTCACGAAGAAAAACTTAAGGTAAAGGGAGTTAGAGGATAGAACCAGTCACTTGTTGAAGACACGGGATTTGTTGGACCAGTTCCAGTTGCTGTGACAACTGTACATATGCTTAGGGAGGCTGAGATTCAACTCAGAAGACCGCGTCTTCACCTTATTCCCCTTGAGATAAGGACACACAGTCCTCGCCCAATCACTTTGTTAAGTCTTCAAGGTAGACTTCCGAACCTTCACAGACTTCGTTCACCAGCGATCCACAATGACTCTTGGATGCTCAGAACGTGATGCCTAACCGGCTGTAGGATACACAGTCCTCAAGTGTAATAAGTCTTCAGGTCACTCAGACAGAAAGACTTCAGTGATGCCTAACACTCTTTGGCTCTGGGTGTTTGGGCTTTGTCCTCGCAAGGATTTCTCTCTCTCAAAGGCTTCGAGGTGGGTTGCTCTCAAACGACAAAAGTCGTAAACTAACTCTGAGCGGCCACCAATTTATGGTGTAGGGGGTGGGCTATTTATAGACACAAGGCAACCCGACCTGATATGTCCGAAATGACCCTGGGTCACTAAGGAACTGACACGTGTTCCAACGGTCAGATTTCAAACACACATGACAACTTTACTTGGGCTACAAGCAAAGCTGACTCATCCAGCTCTGGATAAGATTTGCTCTCATTGTCTTCGGTCGAAGACATAGGATTTGGGTTGAGCATCACTTCAGTCATTCTGACTTTGTTCACTTGGACCCCACTTAACAGTACGGTGGTTCCTATGACTCAACAAAGAAGAAAAGGAAACAGCGAAACAACACAGTCTTCGCGCTCCATAGTCTTCACTCATTGTCTTCTCATGTCATAGTCTTCAATATGAATATCTTCACATACCACCATTGTCGTCAATGTCTTCATACATTTTTAGGGGTCATCTCCGGTAGGTAAACCGAATCAATGAGGGACACTACCTGCGTTATCCTGCAATTCTCACAAACGCATTAGTCCCTCAACCAACTTTGTCGTCAATACTCCAAAACCAACTAGGGGTGGCACTAGATGCACTTACACATATCCTTCTTGTCATGCTCCCCGACCCACACTCCTCATGCCAATGGCCAAGCAGGCCACACATAAAGCAAAACACAGGGAGCTTTTCAAACTTAACTTGATAGTACTCAGTCTTGCCCCCTTTTGTAAATCCCACAAACCTCGACAATTTCTTGGATACATCAAGTTTCACCCTGGCTCTGATGAATTCACCAATAAAACCATTAGGGAGAACGATCTGCACCTCCATGACCTCGCCTATGCATTGTGCCATGTTTTTCACAAACTGTTCCCTCTTCAGGACCGTATCAGGCAGCTTATGTATCTGGCACCAAGTTTCGATCTTGTCCAATTTGACAGATTCCGGGTTCTTGAAACCATCATATTCCGCCATAATCAATGTCATCCCCTTGAAGTCCCAAGGGCCCTGGTGCAACGCCTTGTTCCAACCAGCCAGACA
This sequence comes from Triticum dicoccoides, assembly GCF_002162155.2. Taxonomy (NCBI): domain Eukaryota; kingdom Viridiplantae; phylum Streptophyta; class Magnoliopsida; order Poales; family Poaceae; genus Triticum; species Triticum dicoccoides. Next base: position 46,314,602 of record NC_041389.1, read on the forward strand.
ATTGAACTGCATCGAGAACAGGTTGGAATTTATCCCTCTCCAGACCACATCCCTCGCGGGATTCCATGCCACTTTCATATCCGCAATCAAGGCCCCCTGACCAAAGGACTTTGTGGTCAGAACCCTAGCCAACGCAAGCCACTTCGGTTTCTCCTCTGGATCCTCCGCCTCCTCCTCCCAGACAAGATTGTCCCGCTCATCATCCTGCAGATGCAGGCATTCCAGCAACACACTCGGATCTTCCACGTTGTTCGCCCGAGATCCACTAGCCCCCATCGCCATTGCCGCAGCCCAAAGCAAAACCCTCTGTAAACCCTAACCCCTTGACCAAGCGGCAGCGAGTACGGGAGAGAAGAGAGAGCCACCCTCCTAGACCAGCACGAGTAGCACGAGAGCAAGATCGATCCTCAAGCAGAGAGATCGGATCTACAAGAAACTCCCGGCGGCGAGGCCAGGAGGACAGGGGAACCCTAGGCCTCGAGCGCTAGGGGAAACGTGGCACTATTGAATTTAGCCAGTGGAGCGATCATTTAATCTACCATGTATAATGAATCAACGATAAGTTTGGATTGGACGGTGTACGTCTGTGTCGTGCGCGGCGCGATCATCAGACTAAAATCATTGTCTACCATGTCAAATTTGTTTGGGAGTTTCAATGTTTTTCCTGTTTTTATAAAATGTTCATGTTTCCTAAAACTGTTCATGATTCCAAATTCTCTTACGAATTTCAAAAAATGTCCCTATTTTAAAAAAATGAACATATGCTCAAAACTGTGCTTGTGATTTTCAAAAAAGGTTCTCAATTTCAAAACATGTTTCAGTTTTTCAGAATTTGTTCACAAAATTTAAAAAGTGTTCGGGTTTCATAAAACATTTATTTTTTCAGAAAAGGCTTTTAAAATACATGATTTTTTTTGAAATCCCGAACATTGTTGTAGTAAAACAAAGAATTTCTGAAGAATTTAAACTTTTTTTTGAAACATACAAATATTTTATTGAATGCGTGAACAGATTTTAGGGTCAAGGACATTTTTTTTGAATTCTGAAAAGCATTTTAAGAAGCATGAACGTTTTGGAAATCTTGATCATTTTTATGAAATTCCAAACAAATTTTGAAATTTTTAAACAAATTTTAAAGGGACCATTTTTTAAAAGGAAAAAGGGAAAAGAAAATGTTTGGTTCTACGTTGTGTTTCGTTCTAACATTTGCGCTGCTATGTAATCACGGGTGCTCAATAGATCTGCTGGCTAGCATGACACATTCCGTAGCTGAAGGTCTGGATTTGGCGGGAGCAACTAATTAAAGGGTACCCCTTACAGGAGCCCCTCAAGGGTCATTTTGGTGGACTGAGAGAGCACTCTCAGCCGCAGCTACTTGTTGCATGTTAGGTGCTCCCTCATGAATTATTTTGGTAAGCGTTTTCACGTTTTAGATGGGGTTTTTCTTGTTTGTTGGGATTTTTTGGTTTTTGCCCTGTTTTCCCTAGGTTTCGGAGGGAAAAATAATTCGGGAAAAATTTTGCATGAAAAAAAATATATTTTTTGCTTTTATGGGTGGCACATGTTTGATTTCGCGAGAGGCAGAAGAAATATATATATTTGTGTGTTTTTTGCTACCACGGGAGCATCAAATTTTCTTCTCATGCAGGCACATATTTTCTTCCACGAGAGACACAGTTCTACGTCTCAAAAAGGAACTTGTTTTTTCTTTCACGAGAGGTACAAATTTGCTTGTGTCTCTCGAAAATGAAAAAAAAATGTTTTTTTTTCGTCCACGGTAGACACAAATTTTCTTCTTATGAAGGCACAAATTTTCTTCCGCAATAGCCACAAATGCGCCTCTCAGGAAGGAAAAAAACACATAGTTTGGCTTTCACATGAAGCACATATTTGCTTCTCGTGGAGGCATAGACTTGCCTCCGCGAGAGGCACCTGAAAGGAAAAAAGTGAAAGAAGTGCTTCTGTTATGCTTTTTTTCGTCCTTTTTAAAAATAATCATCGAAAACATATTATTAAGGGATGTAGTTTCGAATGTCTGGACACGAGGAATTCAACGGTGAAAAATATTAGGGACGCAAGGTTTTAGAGATAAAATGTTGTGAATAAATGAATCTGTGAAAAAGGGAAAACTCCTAAGTTGCGACAAATGGCGCACATGTAGTGCGCCACTTGTCAACCTCAGAGAAGGTAAGAGTGACCTTTGCAAGAGTTACCCAAAAATTAGTAATCTCCCTATTTAGCGCTTCATGCGCCAGATCCTTCAATATTTCGTATGCGGCGCACACCCTCTTTGTGCAACTGGGCTGGCCCGTATAATGCGAACGACATTACATTCTGGTCGGTTTTGAGAAACATCTAGAAGCTTTTCGATTGTTTTTTTCTGTTTTCTTTTTTTTTTCTTGTTCGGTTTTCTTTTTTTTTGGTCAGTTTTCTTTTTCTTTTTTGTTTATGTTATTCTTCTTTTTTTCTTTTCTTTACTCTTTCCCTTCAAATGTGTGAACTTTTTTTCACATTTGAATTTTTTTTTCTCGTATTCTATGAATCTTTTTCTAATTCATGTACATATTCAAATTTGTAATTTTTTCAAATCTGAGAAGGTTTTTCAAATTCATCAATATTTTTCCAAATTTGTGATTTTTTAAATAAATGTTCTTCAAATCCATGAACTTTCTGAAAATTTGGTGAACTTTTTCGAAATGCGAGAACTTCTTTTCAAAATCGTGTGCCTTTTCAAATCCGTGAATTTTTTTAATTTTTTTTCAAATTCATTAAATTTTTTCAAATCTACAAACATTTTTTCAAATTCCCGAACTTTTTTCGATACATGAAATTCTGAAACTTATTAACTATTTTATAAAAGTCAATGGTTCTGGTCAACAGTCATATTGTAGGATGCGGTTGTTATTTTTTTTGGCAAGTTGGCAATTGTTTGGTTTTTAGCAGTAGCAATCTTTTTTTTTTTGCTCTTTTTGTGGCAAGTAGCGACCTCTTGGTGAACGAGCGAGCGCGCCAATGTGCTGGCGCACATCAGCAACCGTGTGAGTGCCAGCTCGTTAAATGGCGCATAGAGCCCCAATTAGTAGAGCTCCCCTGCCTAGACTAAAAAAAGGATAGCTCCCCTGCCAGACAGATTTTTTCTTCGAGATACTCTCTGAGCTTTATTTACGTCACGACAATGTTTACAGGAATGAAAAGAAGATCACCGGGTTGACCTAACCAAACATGGCGGCCAAACCCAAGCGATAAGGCATGCTTAGCGAGATTGTGAGCTTCAGTATTCCAGGCCCTAAACTCGTGGACAATATTACAAGAAGAAAAGGACGTAGTGCGTTCTATGATTTCATGTATAATTGCTCCGTACTCTGCTGAAGATCCTTGTTTAACTCCGTCCACCACAGTCTTGCAATCCGATGCAACATGAATCTTCTGCACATAAAAATCCTCCGCAAGTGCTAAAGCCTCTCTGACTCGCAGCGACTCAAGAGTTTCTACATCAACTAGATTTCTGAATGTGATGCAAGAAGCCCCCATAAAACTGCCGCCTGAATCTCGACACACCACAGCAACAACACCGGCCGTAGCTACTGTTCCCTGCCAGACAGATGTGGGAAGGCTTTATCTCAATGGGTCGCTGCAAGCGGTGAGTTTGGGATGTCCCGAGGCCCAAACTACAGCGGCTGGACTAGCCCAGTACATGGGTGACCTCCTCGGACGTCGCTAGGAAGTCGTTGCAAGTCTTCGCGCTAATGATATCGGAGGCGCAGCGGTTCCATCTGATCATCAACATATTCAAGAGTTACTATAAAAAAACAACAAATTCAAGAGTGATTGGCTAAAATCAAGCCACCTTAAAGAGGACCAGGTAAAGCTGATTTTTGTGTGGAAGGTTCTCTCCACTGGCGGAGCTTAGTGTACTCCAGGGAGGCTGTGCGCCCCCACCCCCCC
>NC_041389.1:46319084-46321759 GCF_002162155.2 Triticum dicoccoides
CTCCCTCCTATGGTGTCGTGGAGACGACCCCAAAGAGCTTTTAATATCCGCAACAGAGTCGACGTCGCGAAAGCCCCGGACATGGTGAAGAACGAGGGTCGCTGGACCGAACTGAGGAAGGAAAAGCGTCCAACATGAGTTCTATATTGATGTAAGACGACCCTTATTTGCACTATCTGTGTGGCTAATTAAATAAAATAAATTACTCGTGTACTCTCACTTCCTATTTGGTGAATTTTGTCACTGTATTTCACATAACTAGGGATGTCCTCGTGAGGGAAAAAAAAAATGCTTCATCGAGTCGTGCTGCTGCTCTGCCATCCTTTGAGAATTCAGTGTCAATCATTTCTCGTATGAAAGAAATCTGGATATGAGGTCCAAGTCCAGTTCCAGTATCGTAAGATAGACGAGTGCTAGCTGTTTACTTTGATCTCGACCGATGAGCTATATTATGTAGACACCTCTTTGTTCTATTCTTTACGGGCTAATTAATACTTTTTTCATCCGAAAATACTTGTTGGAGAAATGAATCTATGTAGATGTATTTTAGTTTTAAATACATCCATTTTTATCAATTTTTATGACAATTAATTCTGGACGGAGGGAGTAATTGGTTAGAATAACACAAATTGTAACTAACTACTCCCTCCGTTCCTAAATATAAGTCGTTTTAGAGAATCCATTATGAACTACATACAAAATAAAATGAGTGTATCTACAATATAAAATAGTACTCCCTCCATTCCATAATGTAGTGCCTATAGATTTTTGTGAAAGTCAAACTTTGCCAACTTTAACCAAGTGTACAGAGAAAATTGTCTACATCTACAATACCAAACATGTATATTCTGAAAATATAACTCACGATGTATCCAATGAAGTGTGTTTGGTATTTTAGATGTACCTATTTTTCTCTATATACATGGTCAAAGTTTGTAATGTTTGACTTTTGTAAAAATCTATAGGCACTACATTATGGAACGGAGGGAGTATTAATTAGCCTCACTAACAATGAGAGAAATCTTGGATATGTAAGACGAGGACCTCATGGGTTTTCCTTTACAATTTTTTAAACGGAAGTGCAAGGTTTGCCTCACCTTATTTTTTTGAGGGAAATGCCATTATGGCGGTTTATATTTCATGTGCAAACATCGAGACATCGTTTGTCAATACATCTATTAGAAAATTCGGAGGCTCCGATTTCCAGACAATGGTTCTAGAGACCTCCGAATTTCTAGCCAACAAATCTGCCGCCATATTGGCCTCCCTAGGAAAATGAGAAAATTCTATTGAAATAAAATTACGAGCTAAAAACGAGCATTCTTCATAAATTGCCGGTGCCGGACCAAGTGAGTTTCTCCGTTTTGCATGATCTCAATAACTTCCATGCAATCACCTTGTATGCAAATTTTGTTACATCCCATTTCATTGGCAAGGAGGAGTCCTTCTCGTAATCCCTGTAATGTTTCCAACATGATCCGATGGTCAGTGGATTAGGGTTCTGACCACAAAGTCCTTTGGTCAGGGGGCCTTGATTGCGGATATGAAAGCGGCATGGAATCCCGCGAGGGATGTGGTCTGGAGAAGGATAAATTCCAACCTGTTCTCGATGCAGTTCAATTGTCTGGCGGATTGGAACAAGGCGTTGCACCAGGGCCCTTGGGACTTCAAGGGGATGACATTGATTATAGCGGAATATGATGGTTTCAAGAACCCGAAATCTGTCAAATTGGACAAGATCGAAACTTGGTGCCAGATACATAAGCTGCCTGATATGGTCCTGAAGAGGGAACAGTTTGTGAAAAACATGGCACAATGCATAGGCGAGGTCATGGAGGTGCAGATCGTTCTCCCTATTGTTTTTATTGGTGAATTCATCAGAGCCAAGGTGCAACTTGATGTATCCAAGAAATTGACGAGGTTTGTGGGATTTACAAAAGGGGGCAAGACTGAGTACTATCAAGTTAAGTTTGAAAAGCTCCCTGTGTTTTGCTTTATGTGTGGCCTGCTTGGCCATTGGCATGAGGAGTGTGGGTCGGGGGAGCATGACAAGAAGGATATGGAGTGGGGTTCTTTTATTATGGCATCTCCCAGAGGTGCGGGTAGAAACAGGAACCCGGCTAGAGGTGCTGGGCGTGGCTCGGGTCGTGCTCGGACGCTGTTGGTAAGGAAGATGATGCTGAAGCTGGTGGAAGGAGAGGAGGACCAGCAGGGCTTCGCGTCCACGGCCGTGGTTTTGGGAGGGACGTGCATGCTTGGGAACCCCAGTGTAGCAATGCTGATGCGGAGCACATGCATACGAGCTGGCGATACAATGCTTCTAACACACAATGTGACCCAGGGTTGGGGGTGAACCCTCAGTTGGATGGGCCCGACAGGAAATTCGGGATGACGCTCTGATTGTTCACAAAAGAGGTCCACATGACTCCCATATGGCCCCAGAACCAGTGGCTGTGGAGGTTGTGCGAGCATATGTGGGGGCCATTGTTCCCGCAGGTTTTACAGCAAATAAGGTGGATCAGTTTGAGGGGTCGGATATACCCAGCAGCTCAGATATTGGTACCCCACAGAAGAATGCGAATCGCAAGAAGTTTAAGACTGATGTACATCAACTAGTGGATCGGCGGCCTCCTCGGTGGAGGACCGCCGGAAGCAATGAATATATTAAGTTGGAA
>NC_041389.1:46321897-46366245 GCF_002162155.2 Triticum dicoccoides
CCGGACAGTTCGTGAACTCGCGACTTTGGTCAAGTCGCATTTCCCCACTCTCGTCTTTTTGTGTGAGACGAGACAGTCTTCTAATAAGATGAAGAGGTATCGTTCAAGATTGGGCCGAAGGGCTTTGATGGTGTTGATGCTAGTGGTAATAGTGGAGGTTTGGCACTGTATTGGCATGAGGATCTGAAGGTGGAGGTTAAATTCTCAAATGCCCGCTGTATTGATGCACATGTACAAGCTAGGCCGGATGACCAACTGTGGAGACTGACTTGTGTGTATGGTGAACCGAGGGTGGAGGATCGACCTCTTATGTGGTCTTTGATGCAGAACCTTTGTGCCAACTCAGACTTACCATGGATGGTGGTGGGGGACTTTAACGAATGCATGTGGGATTTCGAGCACTTTTCCTTAAATATGAGAGCACCAGTACATATGCAATTATTCCGCGATGTCCTGGAGACGTGCAACTTGGCTGATCTGGGGTTTAGTGGTGTCCCTTACACATATGATAACAAGAGAAGCGGGAATGCAAACATTAAAGTTCGTCTGGATAGGGCAGTGGCGAATGGCTTGGAGAAATATTTTTTTCAATACCTTGGTATGCCACCTTGCTTCCCCCTGCTCGGATCATGTGCCCGTTCATGTGTCTTGTGATGATGTTGGTGATAAACCAACAAAGCCAAGGCGTAGGCAGTATGCGATTATGTGAGAAAGAGACCCTGCGCTCCAGGATTTGATTGCGAAGGCCTGGCTGGAGGCGGGAGAGAAGACATCCCTAGGGGACGTGCATGCATCTTCAAGGGACACTATGAAAATGTTGTGCAAATGGAGTAAGGTAAACTTTGGCAGTGTTGCTCGGGAAATTGAAAAATCACGGACACAATTGGAGGAACTCATGTTGATGAATGCCGACAAATGTGAGATTCGTAAGGTAACAGATAAAATGAATGAGTTACTTTACAGAGAAGAGTTAATGTGGATGCAACGTTCCCGTATCACTTGGCTCAAGGAAGGGGACCGAAATACATTTTTTTTTCAATCAAAGGCTGTGTGGAGGGATAGAAAGAACTGTATCAAAAAAACTCGAAGACACTAGTTGCCGGGTTTTCACGGGCGAGGAAGCAATGAGTCGAGTAGCAGTGGATTACTTTAAGAACATCTTTACTTATGTTCCTTCCGTTGATCCAAGCCCCATTGTTAATCTAGTACAAGCTGTTATTGATGATGATACAAATGCCTCTTTGTGTGCTGATTTTACCGAGAAGGAGATTTCAGATGCTTTGTTTTAGATCAGGCCTCTTAAGGCACCGGGTCCGGACGGGTTTCCCGCTCGGTTCTTTCAGAGGAATTGGGGCACTATCAAGGAGAGTATTGTGGTGGCGGTCCAGGACTTTTTTCGGACAAGAGTAATGCCAGCAGAGCTAAATAGCACCAATATAGTCCTAATACCGAAAATTAAGAACCCTGTTAAGATTACAGATTTCCGGCCAATTAGCCTCTGTAATGTAATCTATAAGGTGGTCTCTAAGTTCCTTGTTAACCGTTTGATGTGTTGGAAATATGCCCTAGAGGCAATACTAAAATGATTATTATTATATTTCCTTGTTCATGATAATTGTCTATTATTCATGCTATAATTGTGTTATCCGGAAATCGTAATACATGTGTGAATAAATAGACCACAACATGTCCCTAGTAAGCCTCTAGTTGACTAGCTCGTTGATCAACAGATAGTCATGGTTTCCTGACTATGGACATTGGATGTCGTTGATAACAGGATCACATCATTAGGAGAATGATGTGATGGACAAGACCCAATCCTAAGCATAGCACAAGATCATGTAGTTTGTTTGCTAGAGCTTTTCCAATGTCAAGTATAATTGCCTTAGACCATGAGATCGTGTAACTCCCGGATACCGTAGGAGTGCTTTGGGTGTACTAAATGTCACAACGTAACTGGGTGACTATAAAGGTATACTACACGTATCCCCGTTGGGCTGACACGGATCGAGACTGGGATTTGTCACTCCGTATGACGGAGAGGTATCTCTGGGCCCACTCGGTAATGCATCATCATAATGAGCTCAATGTGACCAAGTGTTTGGTCACGGGATCATGCATTACGGTACAAGTAAAGTGACTTGCCGGTAACGAGATTGAATGAGGTATTGGGATACCGACGATCGAATGTCGGGCAAGTAACGTACCGATTGACAAAGGGAATTGTATATGGGATTACTTGAATCCTCGACATCGTGGTTCATCCGATGAGATCATCGAGGAGCATGTGGGAGCCAACATGGGTATCCAGATCCCGCTGTTGGTTATTGACTGGAGAGTCGTCTCTGTCATGTCTGCATGTCTCCCGAACCCGTAGGGTCTACACACTTAAGGTTCGGTGACGCTAGGGTTGTAGAGATATTAGTAGGCGGTAACCATAAAGTTGTTCGGAGTCCCGGATGAGATCCCGGACATCACGAGGAGTTCCGGAATGGTCCGGAGGTAAAGAATTGTATATAGGAAGTCCAGTTTCGCCATCGGGAAAGTTTCGAGGGTCACCGGCATTGTACCGGGACAACCGGAAGGGTCCCGGGGGTCCATCGGGTGGGGCCACCTATCCCGGGGGGGCCCATGGGCTGAAGTGGGGAAGGGAACCAGCCCCTGGTGGGCTGGTGCGCCCCCTTGGGCCTCCCACTGTGCCTAGGGTTGGAAACCCTAGGGGTGGGGGCGCCCCACTTGGCTTGGGGGGCAAGCCACCCCCTTGGCCGCCGCCCCCCCTTGAGATCCAATCTCTAGGGGGACGGCGCCCCCAGGGCCCCTATATAAAGAGGGGGGAGGGAGGGCTGAGCACCCCTGCTCCTGGCGCCTCCCTCTCCCTCCGCACCACCTCTCCCTCTCGCTGAACTTGGCGAAGCCCTGTCGAGATCACCGCTACTTCCACCACCACGCCGTTGTGCTGCTGGATCTCCATCAACCTCTCCCTCCCCTTGATGGATCAAGAAGGAGGAGACGTCTTCCCAATCGTACGTGTGTTGAACGCGGAGGTGCCGTCCGTTCGGCGCTAGGATCTCCGGTGATTTGGATGACGACGAGTACGACTCCCTCAACCCCGTTCTCTTGAACGCTTCCGCTCGCGATCTACAAGGGTATGTAGATGCACTCCTCTCTCTCGTTGTTAGATGACTCCATAGATTGATCTTGGAGAAGCGTAGAATTTTTTTTATTTTCTGCAACATTCTCCAACAGTGGCATCATGAGCTAGGTCTATGCTTAGTTTCTTTGGACGAGTAGAACACAAATTTGTTGTGGGAGTAGATGTTGCCAATTTTCTTGCCACTACTAGTCTTATCTTGTTTCGGCGGCATCGTGGGATGAAGCGACCCGGACCGACATTACACGTATGCTTACGTGAGACAGGTTGCTCCGACTGACATGCACTAGTTGCATAAGGTGGCTAGCGGGTGTCTGTCTCTCCCACTTTAGTCGGATCAGATTCGATGAAAAGGGTCCTTATGAAGGGTAAATAGAAATTGGCATATCACGTTGTGGCTTTCACGTAGGTAAGAAACGTTCTTGCTAGAACCCTATTGCAGCCACGTAAAAACATGCAACAACAATTAGAGGACGTCTAACTTGTTTTTGCAGCATATGCCTTGTGATGTGATATGGCCAAAAGTTGTGATGAATGATATATATGTGATGTATGAGATCATGGTCTTGTAATAGGAATCACGACTTGCATGTCGATGAGTATGACAACCGGCAGGAGCCATAGGAGTTGTCTTAATTATTGTATGACCTGCGTGTCAATGATTAAACGCCATGTAATTACTTTACTTTATTGCTAAACCGTTAGCCATAGTAGTAGAAGTAATAGTTGGCGAGCAACTTCATGGAGACACAATGATGGAGATCATGATGATGGAGATCATGGTGTCATGCCGGTGACGAAGATGATCATGGCGCCCCGAAGATGGAGATCAAAGGAGCTATATGATATTGGCCATATCATGTCACTATTTGATTGCATGTGATGTTTATCATGTTTTTGCATCTTATTTGCTTAGAACGACGGTAGTAAATAAGATGATCCCTCATAATAATTTCAAGAAAGTGTTCCCCCTAACTGTGCGCCATTGCGAAAGTTCGTTGTTTCGAAGCACCACGTGATGATCGGGTGTGATAGATTCCAACGTCCACATACAACGGGTGTAAGACAGATTTACACATGCAAAACACTTAGGTTAACTTGACGAGCCTAGGATGTACAGACATGGCCTTGGAACACAAGAGACCGAAAGGTCGAACATGAGTCATATGGAAGATACGATCAACATGGAGATGTTCACCGATGATGACTAGTCCTTCCCACGTGATGATCAGACACGGCCTAGTTGACTCGGATCATGTATCACTTAGATGACTAGAGGGATGTCTAATCTGAGTGGGAGTTCATTAAATAATTTGATTAGATGAACTTAATTATCATGAACTTAGTCTAAAAACCTTTGCAAAAATGTCTTGTATATCAAATGGCCAACGCTCATGTCAACCTCAACTTCAACGCGTTCCTAGAGAAAACCAAGCTGAAAGATGATGGCAACAACTATTCGGACTGGGTCCGGAACCTGAGGATCATCCTCATAGTTGCCAAGAAAGCATATGTCCTAGAAGGACCGCTAGGTGAAGCACCCATCCCAGAGAACCAAGACGTTATGAACGCTTGGCAGTCACGTGCTGATGATTACTCCCTCGTTCAGTGTGGCATGCTTTACAGCTTAGAACCGGGGCTCCAAAAGCGTTTTGAGAAACACGGAGCATATGAGATGTTCGAAGAGCTGAAAATGGTTTTCCAAGCTCATGCCCGGTGTCGGTGTCAAAACCGGCGGATCTCGGGTAGGGGGTCCCGAACTGTGCGTCTAGGCGGATGGTAACAGGAGACGAGGGACACGATGTTTTTACCCAGGTTCTGGCCCTCTTGATGGAGGTAAAACCCTAGGTCCTACTTGATTAATATTGATGATGTGGGTTACAAGAGTAGATCTACCACGAGATCAAGGAGGCTAAACCCTAGAAGCTAGCCTATGGTATGATTGCTATTCGTCCTATGGACTAAAGCCATCCGGTTTATATAGACACCGAAGAGGGCTAGGGTTACACAGAGTCGGTTACAAAGGTAGGAGATCTACATATCCGTATCGCCAAGCTTGCCTTCCACGCCAAGGAAAGTCCCATCCGGACACGGGACGAAGTCTTCAATCTTGTATCTTCATAGTCTTGGAGTCTGGCCGATGATGATAGTTCGGCTATCTGGACACCCCCTAGTCCGGGACTCCCTCAGTAGCCCCTGAACCAGGCTTCAATGACGACGAGTCCGGCGCGCATATTGTGTTCGGCGTTGCAAGGTGGGTTTCACCTCCGAATAATTTATTGTAGATTGTGAACACCAGGATAGTGTCCGGCTCTGCAAAAATAAATTCCACATACCACCGTAGAGAGAATAATATTACACAAGATCAATCTGCTGACGTATTCTGTGGCGTAACATCACACCACTTCCAAGCCTTTACTCGAATTGTTTTTATTGTTCCACCTCAGCGCGTTTAGCGAGGCAGTTTCCTTGGCACGTCTTGTCGAAGCAGAGATCGTGTCCCGCTTATTCCGGGATTCCCATCAATACGGACGTGGGTAACCCAACCGCGCCATTGATCATGACGCTTGGGAGATAAGCGAGTTTTACCAGGCCGGTGGGGACGCGTGTTTCCGTCCGCCCATATAAGGGGATAAAGATCCAATCCTTTTACCTACGCCTTCTTCCTCCTTGGCTTATCCATCTCCGTGAACCCATGCTCCAGCGCCCAAGCCCGCACATCCCACCTCAACCTTCTCCAAATATGTCCGGAGCGGGAGGCAAGTGGATGGCCTCCTCCGTCACGGAGGGGCATATCCAGAAGCTGCGCAGCGCCGGATACTTGTCCAGCGACATCGCGCATCGGCTCCCCGACGAGGGAGAGATCATCCCCACCCCTAGGCCCCATGAGAGGGTAGTATTTCTTCCCCATTTCCTCCGCGGACTGGGCTTCCCACTTCATCCCTTTGTCCGGGGGCTCATGTTCTACTACGGCCTAGATTTCCATGATCTGGCCCCGAATTTTATCCTCAATATCTCGGTGTTTATCGTCGTGTGCGAGGCCTTCCTCTGCATCCAGCCCCACTTCGGCTTGTGGCTCAAGACCTTCAGTGTCAAGCCGAAGGTTGTGAAGGGCAGCCAAGCAGAGTGCGGAGGCGCCATGGTGGGCAGGATGTCCCACGTTACGTGGCTGGAGGGCACCTTTGTGGAAACCATCAAGGGGTGGCAATCGGGGTGGTTCTACATCACCGAGCCGCGTGATCCCGAATGGGCAGCGGCCCCCGAATTCAGATCCGGCATCCCCACACGGCTCACCTCCTGGAAAGAGAGCGGCCGGATTTGGGGCGATTCGGAGGAGCTGACCGGACTCCAAGCCTGCGTCAAAAAGCTGGTGGACAAGAAGCTCAAGCTTGTCAACGTAGTCCAGGTCATGCTCATCCGCCAGATTCTCCCGTGCCAACGACGGGGCTTCAATATGTGGGAGTTCGATCCGGCGCAGCACCAGACTTTGAATGGGCTCTTCGACACCACGTACGAAGAGGTCTGGAAGGTGCTGTTCAAGGGCGCCGAGGCTCCCGCATCCGCTACCGAAGATCACGGATTCAGCTCGCAGCGTCCAGCTGACGAGGTAAGTGATATTGTCCTTTACGGGATGCTTGTTTTTCATAGTTTGACTCCATGCGGGATCTAAACTCCCTTTCCTTTGACAGGACTGGCTGAAGAAGGCCGCACAGGCTATCTGTCCGGCCCCATTGCCAGAGGACCCAGCTGACGCCCGCCTGACGGGGCTGCTGGCTCCGGCACCCCACGTGGTGCCGGAGAAGAAGGCCAAGAAGAAGGCCACGGGGACTCGGAAGAGTTCCCGTTTTCAGGTGCTATCGGACGATGAATCCGAGGCCGACTCCTCCCACCAAGGCGAGGAGGAGAAGAAGAAAGCCTCTCCCCCAGCGGGGGGAGGAAAGAAAAGGAAGGCCTCCCCAACAAGGGAGGCCGAAGGGTCCAAGAGGGGAAAAACTCTTCCCACGGACTGTTCCGCCAACGCCAGTAACGACGACCAGGACTGGCCTCCAAGGGCTAAGCCTCTGGCGAGATCGTAAGTATCCAGACTCCCGAATAACTTCAAGGTTTTTTATTTTCCGCCACATAATGTCTTTCTAATGCCGCACTCAACCCTGCAGTCCGCCTAAGGATGATCTCCCCACTTCGTCGAGCGGGTCATTAGGGGCGTCGGATATGGATTCTCTTCCGACTGCCTCCACCCCCCGTTATGCGGGCGATGCCGAGCCGGGATCCCAGGAAGGGACCCACCAGGAGGAGAGGGCCCCGGAGGTGTCGCAGGACAACCTCCCGGACTTTGCACCGGACTCAGCCCCGGAACCCATAGTGGCTCCGGAGTCCAGCGGGCGACCCCTTCATAAGAAGGGCAAGACCGTGACACCGGCTGCCTCCGTCCAACCGGAGGTGCCGGATAATTTGCTGGAGGCACTCAATGGCGCCTCCATCGAAGAGGAACACCGCACTGTTATGAGTGCGGTGATTCAGAAGGTTCAGCTCACCAAGAGCGGGCTGACCGAAGCCTGCAGCAGCCTTTTAACAGGCTTTGAGGTAAGAATTTCAATATATGTAAAATGGTACCGCATAGACAGTAGCCCCTGATGCTCGGTTCGGTGGTCGAAAAGAAAAGCCGGACTGAGGATCTTTAGAAAAGCAGGAGTCATGAAAATATGTCAATATGGGATTGTAGGCTGTGCTGCTGACCTCTGCCGCACTGACTGTGGAGGTCAATACTTTGAAGAAAAACCTCGAGCGGTCCGAGAACAAGCTCGGCCATGCCAAGAAGCAGCTCGAGGAAAAAGAAGGTGAGTAATACCTTATGAAAATTGTACCTTACAGAAAAGGATTTGGTTGCAAGAAAAATGACAAGGATAACTGGGGTATTGCAGGGGCCACTAACGAGGTGGCGACCCTGAAGGAGGCGGTGGCCGCGGCCAAACGCAATGCGGCTGCAGAGCGCACCGAGCGAGAGAAACAGGAGGCGCGGGTGGCGGAGGTACAACAAGAGCTCCAGGATCTCGTGCAGAAACATGAGAGCTTGGAGCGTGACTCGAAGACTCGAGAGTCAGAGCTTGCAACGGCTCCTGAGAGTGCCAAAGCCGCTAAGGCCGAAGCCTACAAGGCCCTCCAGGAGATTGAGGCGGTAAAGAAAATAGCAGCGGGTAAGGAATTTTTCATGCAAAGTAAGCATGTGAGTGTTAATTACCTGTCGCTTACCTGAATTCGGAGCTCTCCAGGAGCGTTCGCAGATCTTCCTCGCAGCGTGTCCGATGCTGCCGCATTCTACCGGGCCGAGGAGGGGAGCTCGACGGAGAAGGTCTTCTGGTCTCAGTATGCTGAGGCCGAACATCCGGTGCCCCTTAGCGACCAGCTGAAGCAGCTGGTCGAGCTCCACAAGGCGGCCGAACAGGCCATGAAGGGCCTCATAGTTCGGCTGTGGCCTAAGGAGGCCATGCCTGGGAGCTACTCCGGCCTGGTGCGGTGGCTGGTGGACGCGTGACTGTGGGTTGAAGTTATCAAGCACTCCGCCTGTATCGAGGGTGCGCGTCGGGCTCTTGCCCGCGCAAAGGTGCACTGGGGCAAGATGGATGCCCAGAAGCTTGTGACGGACCCCCCACCAGAGGACAAGGAGTATCATACGCCCGAGATGTATTATAAGAATGTGATGAAGGGCGCCCGCACTATTGCGGGTGAGTGCTCCAAAGATGTAATATTTGAGTAGACTCGCATTTTGTTATCCTGTGCGCTGAAAACTTGGTTCATATGCACTAAGCAAAGCTTGTTAATTTTAAATATTACCTTCTGTGCGGCTGTTTATCAAATCTGAGAGATGGCAAGTCGTCGGCTCCAGCTCCCATGCCACGAGTGCTGGGGTGTTCGGGATAAACTCGAGCGCTCTTGTTCCCATTTTTGGGTCCATCTAGGGAGGCGCTCGACACAACGAAAAAGGCAACCGGACTTATAATGCTTGAACACTCTCACTTAGCCATAGAATTCTATAATTTTAAATTTTGGCGAAGCCCCTAGTTTTCGGAAGGACGAATTTGGGGCGCTATCCACGCCTTGGCCGAACAGAATCCGGCTCCTCGCTCGAAGCGGCATAAGTCTTTAGGGACTCGCAAAGAACCTCTCGAACAGCGACCAGCTCTCGCCTCATCATGACGGTCAGTTTTAGCTTTCTCCACTAAGGCGTTAACCCAGCTCAACTGGGGCGCAATCACAGTGGTTCTCCCAGTGCTACCTTAGACAATAAAATGGAACGTAAGGTACCAAAACATGGGAGCCGGGCAAACCCAACTATTGACCCAAGAACATGATTCGGAGCCGATGCATATAATGCTATAAGTTCGGGGTGCCGCACTTGTGAAAGTGTTCGGACTTATCACACCATAATGTGGGAAACATAAGCCCCTGGTGTATTTAGCCGTACCAAAATGTACGGATGCAACATGTCATAGATGAACATATGTGTAACAAAGAAATGCAATTAGAAGCAAAAATGTGCTGCATTGCTTTATTCAATAAAAACTGCTGTAAAGGCAGGACGATACAAGTGGTGCGGTAAGCAAGGGATGGGACTGTTTAACATGTCCCCCTCCAGGGGTAGGCTACGGTATAATGCATAAAACAGATTTAATGCTCATAATGGAGACCACCTGGATTTTCGTTGTAGCCTTTCTCCTTCCCTGGCTGTTGCATCATGGGTTCGGCGCGTCTGCTGCCAGACAGGGCCTCTGACGAACGGAGTCCTTTAGGTAAAAAATAAAAGGAAAAGAAAAAGAAACGACACACTTAAGAGCCCCTGGTGCGGTTGAGCCGCAGTCTGGGCTTATCGTGGTCGAGCCCCTTGCCCCATGCCCATGGTATCTTCAGAGCGGAATGGAGTACGCGAAGGGTCTGTCTTAATGTTTGACAGGGGCTGGGGTTGGGGCCGCACTGCTACGCGTGCTCGGAACGTGCCAGGTGGTCGTGTTGTAGGTTACTCCGGGCACGCCTAGCTGTGTCCGGCTGCTTAGCAGCCGGACTCGAGAATTGCCTTAAAAGGCTGCTTTGTACTTCTGCCGTGAGAGCCGCTGTATGTTCCTCCGTTTGGAGGGAGTGTTCAGTGTTTCCATTGACCGTGATGACTCCTCTAGGGCCTGGCATCTTGAGCTTGAGGTATGCGTAGTGCGGCACCGCGTTGAACTTTGCGAACGCGGTACGTCCGAGCAAGGCATGATAGTCGCTGCGGAACGGGACTATGTCGAAGATTAACTCCTCGCTTCGGAAGTTATCCGGGGATCCGAAGACCACTTCCAGTGTAACTAAGCCTGTACAATTGGCTTCTACACCTGGTATGACGCCTTTGAAGGTCGTCTTGGTAGGTTTAATCCTTGAGGGGTCTTTGCCCATTTCGCGCACCGTGTCCTGATAAAGCAGGTTCAGGCTGCTACCGCCGTCCATCAGGACTCTGGTGAGATGAAATCCATCGACGATTGGTTCTAGAACCAATGCGGCGAACCCACCATGGCGAATGCTGGTGGGGTGGTCCCTTCGGTCAAAGGTGATCGGGCAAGAGGACCATGGATTGAACTTCGGGGCAACTGGCTCCATCGCGTATACATCCCTAAGTGCATGCTTCCGCTCCCTTTTGGGCATGTGCGTGGCATATATCATGTTCACCGTCCGCACCTGTGGGGGGAAACCTTTCTGTCCTCTATTGTTCGGCGGTCAGGTCTCGTCCTCGTCGTCGCTATGTAGCCCCTTGTTGCTATTTTCGGCAATTAACTTGCCTGCCTGCTTGAACACCCAACAGTCCCTATTGGTGTGGTTAGCTGGCTTTTCAGGGGTGCCGTGTATCTGGCACAAGCGGTCGAGAATTCGGTCCAAAATTGGACGGACCCTGAGTTGTTCTTTTGAATGGCTTTTTTCGTTGACCGGGTTTAGAGCCTCTGAATCCGGCATTGACTGCCGTATCCTCACTGTTATCGCCGTTAATGCGGTGTTTGTTTTTGTTGCGATGCGACCTGCCACTACGGTCCTTGATATCCGGACTGCCAGAATTTTTGTTGAGGTTGTTGCTACGTGCTAGCCAGCTGT
Source organism: Triticum dicoccoides (assembly GCF_002162155.2). Classification (NCBI taxonomy): domain Eukaryota; kingdom Viridiplantae; phylum Streptophyta; class Magnoliopsida; order Poales; family Poaceae; genus Triticum; species Triticum dicoccoides. The sequence goes on from NC_041389.1 coordinate 46,333,161, forward strand.
CTTCACCCGCACAAAAGCGGGTCATGAGTGATGTGAGGGCTGCCATGGATTTCGGCTTTTCCTGTCCCAGGTGCCGGGCAAGCCACTTGTCGCGGATGTTGTGCTTGAAGGCCGCGAGGGCCTCGGCATACGGACAGTCGACGATTTGGTTTTTCTTGGTTAAGAACCGTGTCCAGAATTGTCTGGCCGATTCGTCTGGCTGCTGAATTATGTGGCTTAGGTCATCAGCGTCTGGTGGTCGCACATAAGTTCCCTGGAAGTTATCGAGGAATGCGGCTTCCAGGTCCTCCCAACTCCCAATTGACTTTGCTGGCAAGCTGTTGAGCCAATGCCGGGCTGGTCCTTTAATCTTGAGGGGGAGGTATTTTATGGCGTGAAGATTGTCACCACGGGCCATATGGATGTGAAGGAGATAGTCTTCAATCCAAACCGCGGGGTCTGTTGTGCCATCGTAGGATTCAATATTGACGGGTTTAAACCCTTCTGGGATTTGATGATCCATTACCTCATCTGTGAAGCATAGTGGGTGTGCGGCGCCTCTGTACTGGGCGATATCGCGACGGAGCTCAAAAGAGCTTTGTCTGTTGTGTTCGGCCCGGCCGGACTTACTGTGTCCGGGGTGACGGTGATCGTCACGTACCGTGGGGCGCCCACGTGATCCATAGATCGATCTTGATTGTCTTGCCTTATCCTCCAATATGTCTCGCAGGTCCGGAGTGTTCCCCTGTGGCCTTGTGCTTTTCGAGCGATGTCGGGGTACGGGTCTAGCGAAGGGCCTTGAGGCCTCTCTGTCGTGACCACGGGGTGGTCGATCAGCCGTATTGTCTCCTGGTGAAGCGGGATCATATGCCTCCACCTCTAATCGGGGGAGCAGCTTACGTTGGGGTAGCTTTTGGAGGGGCGTTCAAGTTCATGCTCTTCGGCCGCTAGGACTTCGGTCCATCTGTCGGCTAGCAGATCTTGATCAGCTCTAAGCTGCTGCAGCTTTTTCTTGAGGCTATTTGCCGTGGCCATAAGCCTGCGTTTGAAACGCTCCTGTTCGACGGGATCCTCAGGCATGACGAATTCATCGTCGTCGAGGCTTGCCTCGTTTCCGGAGGGAGGCATATAGTCCTCTACCTCTTCTTCCGCCGCTCTCTCATGGGGGCTGACGTCCCCCTCCTACTGTGCTGGATCTTGCTGGAGTGGGTTGTCTTCGGCGCTATCCGGTGTATTATTGTCTCTGGTGCCGGAATCCTCATTCTTGCTATGGCGGGATTTAGAGCGGCGCCGCTGACGCCGGCGCTTGGGCTGTTTCTTGGAGGGATCATCCTCCGCTATTCCTTCGCCGTTCCCAACCTTTGGGATATCCACCATGTATATGTCGTATAAAGAGGTGGCTTTCCAGTGCCCGGTGGGCGCTGGTTCTTGGTCGTCTCCGGCATCGTCGTCCATACCGTCGATGTCCTCAGAGTCGTAATCTAGCATGTCGGTTAGATCGTCGACAGTGGCTACCAAGTGGGTGGTGGGTGGGCTCTGAATTTCTTCGTCGTCCGCATCCCAACCGTCCTGGCCGCAGTCCGGCCAGGCCTCTCCTGATAACGAGAGGTACTTTAGCGAACTCAAGATGTCGCCAAAAGGTGAGCGTTGAAAGATATCCGCCGCGGTGAACTCCATGATCGGCGCCCAATCGGATTCGACTGGAGGGGGCGCGGGAGGTCCGGAGTCCGGCAAGGAGTCCGGCACCTCGGAGTCACGAGCTTCATGGGGGACAAGATCAGTGTTCGGCTCTATCGCCGTAGAGGTTGCAGCCCCCGAGGCGGTGTCTAGGCATCCATCCTCGATCTGCGGAGCTGGCTCCGAATTGAAGATCGGAGTGGTTTCGAGTGCGGCCTCCAGGGCACTGTCCGGACGCAGAGCTAAATCATGCCTGTCGTGACAGTGCGGCACGCTCGGTTGTGGATCGAATCCATCGAGGATCAAGTCCCCGCGGATGTCGGCCGGGAAGTTCAAACTTCCAAATCTGGCCTGACGGCCAGGGGCGTAGCTTTCGATCTGCTCTAGATGGCCAAGCGAATTGGTCCGCAGTGCAAAGCCGCCGAATACGAAGATCTGTCCGGGGAGAAAAGTCTCGCCCTGGACTGCATTGTTGATGATGGTCGAAGAAGCCATCGATCCTATCGGTGACGACACAGAGGAACTCTCAATGAAAGCACCAATGTCGGTGTCAAAACCGGCGGATCTCGGGTAGGGGGTCCCGAACTGTGCGTCTAGGCGGATGGTAACAGGAGACGAGGGACACGATGTTTTTACCCAGGTACGGGCCCTCTTGATGGAGGTAAAACCCTACGTCTTGCTTGATTAATATTGATGATGTGGGTTACAAGAGTAGATCTACCACGAGATCAAGGAGGCTAAACCCTAGAAGCTAGCCTATGGTATGATTGTTGTTCATCCTATGGACTAAAGCCATCCGGTTTATATAGACACCGAAGAGGGATAGGGTTACACAGAGTCGGTTACAAAGGTAGGAGATCTACATATCCGTATCGCCAAGGTTGCCTTCCATGCCAAGGAAAGTCCCATCCGGACACGGGATGAAGTCTTCAATCTTGTATCTTCATAGTCTTGGAGTCCGGCCGATGATGATAGTTCGGCTATCCGGACACCCCCTAGTCCGGGACTCCCTCACCCGGGTCGAGAGATATGAAGTCTCCGACAAGTTCTATAGTTGTAAGATGGAGGAAAATAGTTCTGTCAGTGAGCACATACTCAAAATGTCTGGGTTGCACAACCGCTTGTCCCAGCTGGACATTAACCTCCCGGACGAGGCGGCCATTGACAGAATCCTTCAGTCGCTCCCACCTAGCTACAAGAGCTTTGTGATGAACTACAATATGCAGGGGATGGTGAAAACTATTCCTGAAGTATTTTCAATGCCGAAATCAGCGGAGGTGGAAATCAAAAAGGAACACCAAGTGTTGATGGTCAATAAAACCACTAGTTTGAAGAAAGGCAAGGGTAAGAAGAACTTCAAGAAGGACGGCAAGGGAGTTGCCGTGCCCGGTAAACCAGTTGCCGGGAAGAAGCCAAAGAATGGACCCAAACCTGAGACTGAGTGCTTTTATTGCAAGGGAAAGGGACACTGGAAGCGGAACTGCCCCAAATACTTAGCGGACAAGAAGGCCGGCAACACTAAAGGTATATTTGATATACATGTAATTGATGTGTACCTTACCAGTACTCGTAGTAGCTCCTGGGTATTTGATACCGGTGCGGTTGCTCATATTTGTAACTCAAAGCAGGAGCTGCGGAATAAGCGGAGACTGGCGAAGGATGAGGTGACGATGCGTGTCGGGAATGGTTCCAAGGTCGATGTGATCGCCGTCGGCACGCTACCTCTACATCTACCTACATGATTAGTTTTAAACCTCAATAATTGTTATTTAGTGCTGGCTTTGAGCATGAACATTGTATCTGGATCTCGTTTAATACGAGATGGCTACTCATTTAAATCCGAGAATAATAGTTGTTCTATTTATATGAGAGATATGTTTTATGGTCATGCCCCGCTGGTCAATGGTTTATTCTTGATGAATCTCGAACGTGATGTTACACATATTCATAGTGTGAATACCAAAAGATGTAAGGTTGATAACGATAGTCCCACATACTTGTGGCACTGCCGCCTTGGTCATATTGGTGTCAAGCGTATGAAGAAGCTCCATGCTGATGGACTTTTAGAGTCTCTCGATTATGAATCATTTGACATATGCGAACCATGCCTCATGGGCAAAATGACCAAGACTCCGTTCTCCGGAACAAAGGAGGGAGCAACCAACTTATTGGAAATCATACATACTGATGTGTGCAGTCCAATGAGCGTTGAGGCTCGCGATGGCTATCGTTATGTTCTCACTCTCACTAATGACTTAAGTAGATATGGGTATGTCTACTTGATGAAACACAAGTCTGAGACCTTTGAAAAGTTCAAGGAATTTCAGAATGAGGTAGAGAATCAACGTGACCGAAAAATAAAGTTCTTACAATCTGATCGTGGAGGAGAATATTTAAGTCATGAATTTGGTAAGCACTTAAGGAAATGTGGAATCGTTTCACAACTCACGCCGCCTGGAACACCTCAGTATAATGGTGTGTCCGAACGTCGTAATCGCACTCTATTGGATATGGTGCGATCTATCATGTCACTCACCGATTTACCGCTATCATTTTGGGGATACGCTCTAGAGACAACTACATTCACTTTAAATAGGGCACCATCTAAATCCATTGAGACGACACCGTATGAATTATGGTTTGGGAAGAAACCTAAGCTGCCGTTTCTAAAAGTTTGGGGATGCGATGCTTATGTCAAGAAACTTCAACCTAAAAAGCTCGAACCCAAGTCGGAAAAATGCGTCTTCATAGGATACCCTAAGGAAACCATTGGGTATACCTTCTACCTTAGATCCGAAGGCAAGATCTTTGTTGCCAAGAACGGGTCCTTTCTGGAGAAAGAGTTTCTCTCAAAAGAAGCAAGTGGGAGGAAAGTAGAACTCGATGAAGTACTACCTCTTGAACCGGAAAGTAGTGCAGCTCAGGAAAATGTTCCTGTGGTGCCTACACTGACTGGAGAGGAAATTAATGATGATGATCAAGGTACTTCTGATCAAGTTTCTACTGAACTTCTTTGGTCCACAAGGACACGTTCCACACCAGAATGGTATGGCAACCCTGTCCTGGAAATCATGTTGTTAGACAACGGTGAACCTTCGAACTATGAAGAAGCGATGGCGGGCCCAGATTCCAACAAATGGCTTGAAGCCATGCAATCTGAGATAGGATCTTTAAGAAGAAGACGGACGCGGATGGTAATGTTACCATCTATAAAGCTCGACTCGTCGCTAAGGGTTATCGGACTACGATGAGACTTTCTCTCCCGTAGCGAAGCTGAAGTCCGTCCGAATCATGTTAGAAATTTCCGCATTCTATGATTATGAGATATGGCAAATGGACATCAAAACGGCATTCCTTAACGGCTATCTTAAGGAAGAACTGTATATGATGCAGCCGGAAGGTTTTGTCGATCCTGAGAATGCTAACAAGGTATGCAAGCTCCAGCGATCCATTTATGAGCTGGTGCAAGCATCTCGAAGTTGGAACATCGCTTTGATGAGATGATCAAAGCGTTTGGGTTTATGCAGACTTATGGAGAAGCCTACGTTTATAAGAAAGTGAGTGGGAGCTCTGTAGCATTTCTCATATTATATGTGGATGACATACTTTTGATGGGAAATGATATAGAACTTTTGGACAACATTAAGGCCTACTTGAATAAGTGTTTTTCAATGAAGGACCTTGGAGAAGTTGCTTACATATTAGGCATCAAAATCTATAGAGATAGATCGAGACGCCTCGTAGGTCTTTCACAAAGCACATACCTTGATAAGATATTGAAGAAGTTTAATATGGATCAGTCCAAGAAGGGGTTCTTGCCTGTGTTGCAAGGTGTGAAATTGAGCTCAGCTCAATGTCCGACCACGGCAGAAGATAGAGAAAAGATGAGTGTCGTCGCCTATGCCTCAGCCATAGGGTTTATCATGTATGCCATGCTGTGTACCAGACCTGATGTAAACCTTGCCGTAAGTTTGGTAGGAAGGTACCAAAGTAATCCCGGCATGGTACACTCGAGAGCGGTCAAGAATATTCTGAAGTACCTGAAAAGGACTAAGGATATGTTTCTCGTTTATGGAGGTGACGAAGGGCTCGTTGTAAAGGGTTACGTCGACGCTAGCTTCGACACAGATCTGGATGACTCTAAGTCACAAACCGGATATGTGTATATTTTGAATGGAGGGGCAATAAGCTGGTGCAGTTGCAAGCAGAGCGTCGTGGCGGGATCTACATGTGAAGCGGAGTACATGGCAGCCTCGGAGGCAGCGCATGAAGCAATCTGGATGAAGCAGTTCATCACCGACCTAGGAGTCATACCCAATGCGTCGGGGCCAATCACCCTCTTCTGTGACAACACTAGAGCTATTGCCCTTGCCAAGGAGCCCAGGTTTCACAAGAAGACCAGGCACATCAAGCGTCACTTCAACTCCATTCATGAAAATGTTCAAGATGGAGACATAGATATTTGCAAAGTGCATACAGATCTGAATGTCGCAGATCCGTTGACTAAACCTCTTCCGCGAGCAAAACATGATCAACACCAGAACTCTATGGGTGTTCGATTCATCACAATGTAACTAGATTATTGACTCTAGTGCAAGTGGGAGACTGTTGGAAATATGCCCTAGAGGCAATAATAAAATGATTATTATTATATTTCCTTGTTCATGATAATTGTCTATTATTCATGATATAATTGTGTTATCCGGAAATCGTAATACATGTGTGAATAAATAGACCACAACATGTCCCTAGTAAGCCACTAGTTGACTAGCTCGTTGATCAACAGATAGTCATGGTTTCCTGACTATGGACATTGGATGTTGTTTATAACAGGATCACATCATTAGGAGAATGATGTGATGGACAAGACCCAATCCTAAGCATAGCAGAAGATCATGTAGTTCGTTTGCTAGAGCTTTTCCAATGTTAAGTATAATTTCCTTAGACCATGAGATCGTGTAACTCTCGGATACCGTAGGAGTGGTTTGGGTGTACTAAATGTCACAACGTAACTGTGTGACTATAAAGGTATACTACAGGTATCCCCGAAAGTATCTGTTGGGTTGACACGGATCGAGACTGGGATTTGTCACTCTGTATGACGGAGAGGTATCTCTGGGCCCTCTCGATAATGCATCATCATAATGAGCTCAATGTGACCAAGTGTTTGGTCACAGGATCATGCATTACGGTACAAGTAAAGTGACTTGCCGGTAACGAGATTGAACGAGGTATTGGGATACCGACGATCGAATCTCGGGCAAGTAACGTACCGATTAACAAAGGGAATTGTATACAGGATTACTTGAATCCTCGATATCGTGGTTCATCCGATGAGATCATCGAGGAGCATGTGGGAGCCAACATGGGTATCCAGATCCCGCTGTTGGTTATTGACCAGAGAGTCGTCTCTGTCATGTCTGCATGTCTCCCGAACCCGTAGGGTCTACACACTTAAGGTTCGGTGATGCTAGGGTTGTAGAGATATTAGTATGCGGTAACCCTAGAGTTGTTCGGAGTCCCGGATGAGATCCCAGACATCACGAGGAGTTGCGGAATGGTCCGGAGGTAAAGAATTGTATATAGGAAGTCCAGTTTCGGCCATCGGGAAAGTTTCGGGGATCACCGGCATTGTACCGGACCACCGGAAGGGTCCTGGGGGTCCACCGGGTGGGTCCACCTATCCCGGCGGGCCCCATGGGCTGAAGTGGGGAAGGGAACCAGCCCCTGGTGGGCTGGTGCGCCCCCCTTGGGCCCCTCCTACGCCTAGGGATGGAAATTCTAGGGGTGGGGGGCGCCCCACTTGGCTTGGGGGGCAAGCCACCCCCTTGGCCGTCGCCCCCCCTTGAGATCCAATCTCTAGGGGGCCGGCGCCTCCCCATAGCCCCTATATAAGGAGGTGGGGAGGGAGGGCTGCGCACCCCTGCTCCTGGCGCCTCCCTCTCCCTCCACACCACCTCTCCCTCTCGCTGAGCTTGGCGAAGCCCTGCCGAGATCACCGCTACTTCCACCACCACGCCGTTGTGCTGCTGGATCTCCATCAACCTCTCCCTCCTCTTTCTGGATCAAGAAGGAGGAGACGTCTTCCTAACCGTACGTGTGTTGAACGCGGAGGTACCGTCCGTTCGGCGCTAGGATCTCCGGTGATTTGGATCACGACGAGTACGACTCCCTCAACCCCATTCTCTTGAACGCTTCCGCTCGCAATCTACAAGGGTATGTAGATGCACTCCTCTCTCTCGTTGCTAGATGACTCCATAGATTGATCTTGGTGAAGCGTAGAATTTTTTTATTTTCTGCAACGTTCTCCAACAGTGGCATCATGAGCTAGGTCTATGCGTAGTTTCTTTGCACGAGTAGAACAGAAATTTGTTGTGGGCATAGATGTTGTCAATTTTCTTGCCACTACTAGTCTTATCTTATTTCGGCGGCATCGTGGGATGAAGCGGCCCGGACCGACCTTACACGTACGCTTACGTGAGACAGGTTCCACCGACTGACATGCACTTGTTGCATAAGGTGGCTAGCGGGTGTCTGTCTCTCCCACTTTAGTCAGATCGGATTCGATGAAAAGGGTCCTTATGAAGGGTAAATAGAAATTGGCATATCATGTTGTGGCTTTCATGTAGGTAAGAAACGTTCTTGCTAGAACCCTATTGCAGCCACGTAAAAACATGCAACAACAATTAGAGGACGTCTAACTTGTTTTTGCAACATATGACTTGTGATGTGATATGGCCAAAAGTTGTGATGAATGATATATATGTGATGTATGAGATCATGTTCTTGTAATAGGAATCACGACTTGCATGTCGATGAGTATGACAACCGGCAGGAGCCATAGGAGTTGTCTTAATTATTGTATGACCTGCGTGTCAATGATTAAACGCCATGTAATTACTTTACTTTATTGCTAAACCGTTAGCCATAGTAGTAGAAGTAATAGTTGGCGAGCAACTTCATGGAGACACAATGATGGAGATCATGGTGTCATGCCGGTGACGAAGATGATCATGGCGCCTCAAAGATGGAGATCAAAGGAGCTATATGATATTGGCCATATCATGTCACTATTTGATTGCATGTGATGTTTATCATGTTTTTGCATCTTATTTGGTTAAAACGATGGTAGTAAATAAGATGACCCCTCATAATAATTTCAAGAAAGTGTTGCCCCTAACTGTGCCCCGTTGCGAAAGTTCGTTGTTTCGAAGCACCACGTAATGATCGGGTGTGATAGATTCCAACATCCACATACAACGGGTGTAAAACACTTAGACTAACTTGACGAGCCTAGCATGTACAGACATGGCCTCGGAACACAAGAGACCGAAAGGTCGAACATGAGTCGTATGGAAGATACGATCAACATGGAGATGTTCATCGATGATGACTAGTCCGTCTCACGTGATGATCGGACACAGCCTAGTTGAGTCGGATCATGTATCACTTATATGACTAGAGGGATGTCTAATCTGAGCGGGAGTTCATTAAATAATTTGATTAGATGAACTTAATTATCATGAACTTAGTCTAAAAACCTTTGCAAAAATGTCTTGTATATCAAATGGCCAACGCTCTTGTCAACCTCAACTTCAACGCGTTCCTAGAGAAAACCAAGCTGAAAGATGATGGCAGCAACTATTCGGACTGGGTCCGGAACCTGAGGATCATCCTCATAGCTGCCAAGAAAGCATATGTCCTAGAAGGACCGCTAGGTGAAGCACCCATCCCAGAGAACCAAGATGTTATGAACACTTGGCAGTCACGTGCTGATGATTACTCCCTCGTTCAGTGCGGCATGCTTTACAGCTTAGAACTGGGGCTCCAAAAGCGTTTTGAGAAACACGGAGCATATGAGATGTTCGAAGAGCTAAAAATGGTTTTCCAAGCTCATGCCCGGGTCGAGAGATATGAAGCCTCCGACAAGTTCTATAGTTGTAAGATGGAGGAAAATAGTTCTGTCAGTGAGCACATACTCAAAATGTCTGGGTTGCACAACCGCTTGTCCCAGCTGGGCATTAACCTCCCGGACGAGGCGGTCATTGACAGAATCCTTCAGTCGCTCCCACCTAGCTACAAGAGCTTTGTGATGAACTACAATATGCAGGGGATGGTGAAAACTATTCCTGAAGTATTTTCAATGCTGAAATCAGCGGAGGTGGAAATCAAAAAGGAACATCAAGTGTTGATGGTCAATAAAACCACTAGTTTTAAGAAAGGCAAGGGTAAGAAGAACTTCAAGAAGGACGACAAGGGAGTTGCCGCGCCCAGTAAACCAGTTGCCGGGAAGAAGCCAAAGAATGGACCCAAACCTGAGACTGAGTGCTTTTATGGCAAGGGAAAGGGACACTGGAAGCGGAACTGCCCCAAATACTTAGCGGACAAGAAGGCCGGTGTCAGGACCCCGACTCGATGTCACATCGATCTAGCTGGTAACACCTCATATCACTTTGCGGCCTCACGCACGGTATCCCCACGGGTGTCGTCTTACCTTTTCCCGGGACCGTTTGCGCCTTTTGGCTCACGTATATGATAGTGTCGCTAGCATCCATATGATAAAGAGCCCGGGCTGACATGACTAGTCGCAAACCCAAAGTGGCACAGACTTACAGGGACAGGCATCCATGACCCAGCTTCGAACGTGTCGGTCATCAGCAAGTGGGTCCGGGCTGTAGCACTGGGCTAGCAGGACTCCGGTAAACCGGGCTGTAGCGGGCTAACAGGACTCCGGTACTCAAAGCGTGACATTTCCCCGAAGGGACAGACACAGGAACGAAGAAGGACACATGCCAGCCAGCCTAAGTGTTCCAGAGCAGTAGCAAGCTACCATGGCTCAGCGGCAACACTAGGAGACATTTCCCGGTAAGAGAGGCTACTAAAGATAAACAACTAGATAGTCAGATCCCACACATACCAAGCATTTCAATCATACACACAATATGCTCGATATGTGCAAATACAACGAAGCATCACAACATGACTCTACGACACAAGTACTTTATTTAAGGCTCAGTGAGCCATACATAACATACACAAAGGTACGGGTCTCACGACCCCACATACAAGTCATACAGTCATACAAACCAGCAGCGGAAGTAACTTGTCTGAGTACAGACAACTAGTAAAACAAAAGAGGCTTGGAAAGCCTAGCTATACTACGTGGTCCTTCACAAGCTCAGGGTCACCACCTGGGTCCTTAGCCTACTCGTTGATGTCAACGTCTACATAGAACCCATCAGAAGGGGTTGCAGCGTCTTCTGTAAAAAATGTAGATTATAGCAACATGAGTACAAAGGTACTCAGCAAGACTTACATCAGATCCTACATACATGCATAGTATCAAGAAGGGTTGGTGGAGTTATTGCAGCAAGCCAGCTTTGACTCTTGGCTAGGCTATCCTACGATACTCCAACTTGAAATGGTTTTGCGCACACGAGTCCACTACTCACCACTTCAATACACTACCGAGGATCCACCTCCGTCTTCCTACGGAAGAGCCATCCTCGGCACTGACACTTATCTTGAGGCTTTTAACAATTTCCATTTACTTGTCTATGAACTGTATAGGCAACCAAGTAGTCCTTTACCGCGGACGCGGCTATTCGAATAGATTATGATAACCCTGCAGGGGTGTACTTCTTCATACATGTTTCCACCACTTAGCGTCTGCACACGACATGTGCTCGGCAGACTTCAAGCGAAAGCCGACGTGGGTGTAGACCACGACCTACCTAAACACTTAAGCCTCTAGTCCAGGTTTATCGCCTATTCAGGTTCCATCCGCAGGGAGTCCGGCCGAGGTTTCCCATACGGCCCCGAACGATGTGAACAGGGTTCCCGAGATACCTAACGGGTATTCGGTACACCCGACCACGTACCTACCGCATCACAGCCCACCCCTACGGTCAGCGCTGTCCACGGCCTCCAGTAGGCTACAAACACCAGAAACTACTTGCAACTCCTGGACAGAGAGCTAGGGTGAATAAGAAGTCGAGCGGGGTCATATTTCAGGGCCCAATGCATGGTAGTAGCTGTATCTTAAATCACGCATACAGATCTCAGTGCTTAAGGTCGGCTTCAATGAAACAACCCACCATGTACTCCTACATGGCCTCTCATCGATACCTTTACCAAATCGTGTTCACCACACCACTCTCATTACCGACATAATCATTTCACTCTAGCCCATCACCCAGATGAACCAGACCTGACACGACTCTAAGCATAGCAGGCATAGCAAGGTAGGAACAACACATACAAATGGCTCAATCAACTCCTACACATGCTAGTGAGTTTCATCTAGTTACTGTGGCAATGACAGGTCATGCAGAGGAAATGGGTTCAACTACCGTAGCACACAGCAGTTTGAATCGCGTTGTCTTAATGCAGTAAAAGAGAGCAGGAGCGAGAACATGGGATTGTATCGATATGATCAAATGGTTGGTTGCTTGCCTGATGGTTCGATGCACTGATACGGGTCTTCGTTAGGGTAATCACGGTACTCCTCGGAGACAGAACCTGCCGCAGAGAGCACCGATACACAAACATTACCAAACAGTATGCAACAATATGATGCATGCATGAGACATGGCAAAATGAGTGTATTGGGCTAATGCAACTAAAACCAGAAGGGTTTGAACAAATTTGAATCAAGGATTCAAATTTCAAATTCAAATATGGCCTTTTAAAGTGCTTTTCCTTGTTCTGCTTAAAACATCAATTTAACTTGTTTGATCATGCATGAAAATAGTACAGATGGATAGATTGGATTTTTCTGATCATTTTTCATATATAATTTGTCCAATTTGGAATTACAGAATAAAAGTTATGAATTTTTGAAGTTTAAATAATATTCTGGAATTTCCTGATTTAAATTAAATCCAGAAATTATAGTTATTGCGCCAGCATGACGTCAGTGGTCAACTGCGGCTGGCTGGAGTCAAACCTGACGTGTGGGGCCCACACGTCAGTGACAGGGGGGTTAAACAGGGTTAAATTAATTCTAATTACTAATTAGTGGCGCTGGGCCCACTGGTCAGTGTCAGGGGTTAACTAACAGTGGTTAGCGCTAATCTAACCATCTGACCGACAGGGCCCACGCGTCAGTGACACTCGGGGGTCAAACCCCAGGTCGGACAAGTCAAACCCCACCGGCGACATGACGCCGGCGAGGCCCGAGACGGCGGCGAAAGTGCTTTTTGCCATTCCGGCAACCAAATGGACGGCGGAAGGCATCTACGTGTTGCTGAGGTTGAGCCGCGACTATTGGTGGTGGTGGTTGGGCTCGGGGTGGCCGGAGTTGACGGCGGCGAGCTCGGCTGCGGCGGCCGGAGTTCGGGTGCGGTCGGAATCGACGTTGCAGGGGGCTTGGGGAGGCGTTAGTGCGCGCTGCATGCTCCTGGTGAGGTGGGGAGCACGATAGTGCGCTCGGTTGGGTGCTACGGTGACCGTGGCCACGACGGCGACATTGCCGGCGGCGTGGAGCTCTCGGCCAAGGTGGGGCTAGGGCCTAGAGGTCGAAAGAGACCAGGGGAGAAGGGGGAAACGATCCGGGGGCTCACCGCGGGGCTGCAGAGGTGGTTAGCGGGCTCGGGGACACGCTGGAGACGACGAATTCGACGGCGACGATGATCGGAGCCCGAAGAGGGGAACGGCGACGTGGCGGCGATGCAGGGCTTCCGGGGAGCTGTGGAGCGGTGGGGAGGAAGAGGGAGTCGAGGCGGAGCTCCTGAGCTAGTCGGGGGAGCGAGGGGTGGTCGGAGATGGCTGCTATGGCGAACGGCGGCGACGGTGGTGCTCGACCGCGTGAGAGAGAGAGCGAGGGAGAGGAGGGAAGAGTCGGGAGAGAGTGAGAGAGAGCAGGGGGGATCGGGACGGCCTGCGGGAGTCGTCCACGCGGCCAGGAGCTCGTCGGCAAGCAGGAGGTGGCCGCGCGGCCGTGCGCGCGCGAGCACGCAGCAGCTTCGGGGCGAGGGGAGGAAGACGACGGAGGGCTGCAGTGGTGGGCTGGGCCGGCTGCTGGCTGGGCCGGCCAGCTGGCTGGGCCGCACAGTGGAGGAGCCCAGGTAAGTTTTCCCCTTTTCTTCTGTTTCTGTTTTTATTTAATATATCTGCAACTTTGTTGAATTTAATAAAATACCTAGGCAAGTTCAAAAATCACCAAACTATTCCTGGCCCATGGTTGGATTATTTCCAACATGAAACATTTTAGTTTGGAGATATTTGAGCATTTAAATATTTTATATTATTTTAAATGCCCAAATTCAAATATTTAAGATTTAATTCAAAAACCCTAGGATGGCCTAGGAAAATGTGCACCATTTTTGGCAGAGGTTCTGAACCAAGACAAAAATGATGGGCATTTTAGAAGGGCATTTCAGGTTCATTGAAAAATTATTTTAGTAACCCTAGTTGGTTTCAGAGGGGACTGGGGGGTTCTGTCATCCCCATTTCAAGTTTCTGATGAAAGAATAAACATGATGCAACACTCTAATGCATGACTAGCTAGGGTGTGACAACTCACCCCCACTCAAAAGAATCTCGTCCCGAGATTTGGGTTCCTCCGGGAAGAAGGCGGGGTACTCGAGTCGAAGACGATCCTCCCTTTCCCAGGTTGCTTCATCCTCAGAATGGTGCGACCATTGTACTTTGAGGAACTTGATGTTCTGGCGTCGAGTGGTACGCTCGGCCTGATCGAGGATACGAATGGGGTACTCTCGATATGTAAGATTATCCTGGAGATCAAGCGTTTCGTGGTCCACTTCACGGACAGGATCTGAGAAGCAACGCTTGAGTTGGGAAACGTGGAAGACATCGTGAACTCTGGAGAGGTGCGGAGGTAGTTCCAACTGGTAGGCAACTTCTCCTCGTTTGGCAAGAATGCGAAAAGGTCCAATGTAACGAGGAGCCAATTTGCCTTTGATACCGAAACGATGGGTTCCCTTCAGAGGGGTGACCCGAAGATAAGCCTTCTCGTCAACCTCGAAAGTCATAGCCTTATGTTTTCGGTCATATTGACTCTTTTGACGGGATTGGGCTGTTTTCAACTTTTCACAAACGATACGAACTTGTTCTTCTGCTTCCTGAATCATATCCGGGCCAAAGAATTGTCTTTCCCCGGTCTCTGACCAGTTAAGGGGTGTTCGACATCGTCGTTCATAGAGAACTTCAAAAGGGGCTTTACCTAAGCTAGATTGATAGCTGTTGTTGTAAGCGAATTCGGCAAATGGAAGGCACTTCTCCCAGTCCATTCCGAATGAGATAACAGAGGCTCGAAGCATGTCTTCTAGAATTTGGTTGACGCGTTCCACTTGACCACTCGACTGAGGGTGGAAAGCGGTGCTAAAGGAAAGACGGGTTCCCATAGCATTTTGGAAACTTTCCCAAAATCGAGAGGTGAAAAGACTTCCTCGATCCGAGTTAATTTCCAAAGGGACACCATGAAGGGACACTATTCGGGAGATGTATAAGTCTGCCAGCTGACTAGCGGTTATACTCTCTCGAACAGGTAGGAAATGGGCTACTTTGGAAAGACGATCGACCACGACGAAAATAGCATTATTCCCTCTCTTGGTCCTGGGAAAACCGGTAATGAAATCCATACCAATTTTATCCCATTTCCATTCAGGAATAGCTAAGGGTTGAAGGGTGCCGGCAGGCCGTTGGTGCTCTGCTTTTACACGACGACAGACGTCGCAATTTGCAATATACTGAGCAATTTCTCTCTTCATCCTAGTCCACCAGAACCTCTGGCGTAGGTCCTGATACATCTTAGTGCTACCGGGATGAATGGTGAGAGGAGATTCATGAGCCTCCTTAAGGATCAACTACCGTAGATGCTGGTTCTTGGGAACCACTAGACGGTTCTCAAAGTACACAGCACCATGATCATTTGTGGAGAAACAACTAGCACCTCTGCTAGCAATGTTCTCCTTGATCTTAGCTATTCCCTTATCTCGCTTCTGGGCAGCAATGATTTGATCCGTAAGAGTAGGTTTCGCCACCAAGGTGGAAAGAAATCCTTGAGGAACAATGTGAAGGTTAAGCTTCCGAAATTCCTCATGGAGAAGCGGTTGACTTTGTTGTAACATCAGATTGTTACAATAAGATTTACGACTTAGCGCATCAGCCATGACGTTGGCTTTCCCTGGGGTGTAGGTTATTCCTAAGTCGAAGTCTGTGATCAATTCAACCCAACGTCTCTGCCTGA
The DNA here is from genome assembly GCF_002162155.2 of Triticum dicoccoides. Lineage (NCBI taxonomy): Eukaryota > Viridiplantae > Streptophyta > Magnoliopsida > Poales > Poaceae > Triticum > Triticum dicoccoides. The sequence goes on from NC_041389.1 coordinate 46,349,029, forward strand.
GATTCAAATCCGGTTGGGTGAAGATGTACTTCAGACTTTGGTGATCAGTGAATATTTCGCAACAATTACCGAGGAGGTAATGTCGCCAGGTCTTAAGTGCATAGACTACGGCTGCAAGCTCTAGATCATGGGTAGGATAATTCTCCTCATGTGGGTGCAATTGTCGTGAAGCGTAGGCAATTACGTGTCGATCTTGCATGAGAATGCAACCTAGTCCTTGTCGCGAGGCGTCGCAGTAGATAACAAAGTCCTTGGAGAAGTCTGGCGGTACCAGCACGGGAGCAGAAGTCAGGCGTCTTTTCAGTTCCTGAAAGCTGTGCTCACATTGTGGAGTCCATTCGAACTTCTTATCTTTCTTGAGGAGTTCAGTTAGAGGTTTAGCAACTTTGGAGAAGTTTTCGACAAAGCGACGGCAATAGCTCGCTAAGCCTAGAAAACTCCGAACTTGCTTGACCGATTCGGGTGGAGTCCAGTTAAGGACGGCTTGAACTCGCTCGGGGTTAACAGCAATACCTTTACCAGATATTACATGACCCAAATAGGTCACTTCTGACAACCAGAATTCACATTTAGAAAATTTGGCATAAAGGCGATGCTCTCGAAGTTTCTGCAACACTAGCCTTAGATGTTCGGCATGTTCTTCCTCGTTCTTGGAGTAGATGAGTATATCATCGAGGTAAACCACGACGAATTTATCCAAATACTCCATGAAGATTGAGTTCATTAACCGAGAAAAGGTGGCTGGAGCGTTGGTTAATCCGAAGGACATGACGGTGTACTCGTATTGGCCATAACGAGTAACAAAGGCCGTTTTAGGAATGTCCCCGTTTCTGATTTTGACTTGATGGTAGCCCAACCTCAAATCCATCTTGGAGAAGACTGAGGATCCAGCGAGCTGATCGTATAGGTCGTTGATCCTGGGAAGCGGATATTTGTTCTTGATTGTGACCAAATTAACAGGTCGGTAATCTACAACCATCCGGTCCGTACCATCCTTCTTCTTGACGAATAGGACGGGGCAAGCCCACGGAGAAGAGCTAGGTCGGATGAAACCCTTTTTCAAGGACTCATCGAGTTGTTTCTTAAGCTCGGCTAGTTCTAGGGGTGCCATCTTATAAGGTCTTCTAGCAATCGGAACGGTTCCTGGAATGAGGTCTATTACAAACTCAACATCCCTGTCAGGTGGAACACCTGGCAATTCCTCTGGAAAGACATCCGGGAAGTCACGGACTACCGGAACGTCCTCAAGGTCTGGCAAAGGGCTGGCGTTAAGAGAATATAATTGTCGCTTGGCTATTCGGGTCAAGACATTGACTATCTCTCCCGAAGGATGGGTGAGTTGAACAGTCCTAGAGAAACAATCGATTTGGGCATGATGAGCCGACATCCAGTCCATACCCAGAATGATATTAATATCTGAAGATTTAAGGGCTATCAAAGACGCAAGGAAAACAAGTCTGTCGACTTGGATTTCATTTCCATAGCTTACCCTAGAGGTCTGCCATCTAGAACCAGGGGTAGAAATTTCCATAGTGGATGGCATGTCACAGAATGCAACGTTATGCAAACGAGCATAACTTTCGGATATAAAAGAATGAGAGGCTCCTGTATCGAAAAGAACAGATGCCGGGTGGCAGTTAACAAGAAGCATACCGAGAACGACGTTGGGATCCTCTTGAGCTTCTTCGGCAGAGATACAGTTGACATGGCCACGTGAAGCGGTGACCGGCTTGGCGTGGAATATTTTTCCTGTCGGCTTGCCACGGCCAACAGCTTTAGCAGATTGATTTGGGTTGGTCTGGGGACACTCACGCATATAGTGACCAGATTCCCCACACTTGAAACAAGTCACGGAACTGGTACGTGGAGGAGCATTGTTAGTTGGACCCCCATAGGGCTTGGCTGGAGCAGACTGTTGAACGGGGAGAGGCGCCTGGAAGGATGGCCTCGGTGTAAATCTGGGTGGCAGGGCGGTGTTGGGCACCCACACGCGGCGCTTCTGAGAACCAGCACCGGATGAGGAACCCATGTCACGTCCATGCTTGCGTGTTGCGTCATAGTCAGTCTGACCAGTTTCAGCACTGATGGCTTTGTTGACAAGTTTCGAAAAAGATGTGCACTCATGCAGACGGAGGTCACGGCGAAGCTCAGGACTAAGGCCCTTACGGAACCTTGCTTGCTTCTTGGCGTCAGTAGACACTTCCTCAGTTGCATATCGTGCGAGATTACCAAACTCCCTGCTGTAAGCATCCACAGAAAGTCGGCCTTGGGTGAAACTGCAAAATTCTTCACGTTTACGGTCCATGAGACCCTCCGGAATGTGATGTTCACGGAAAGCCTCGCTGAACTCAGCCCAAGTTGTGACATGGCCCGCTGGGCGCATAGCTCCATAATTCTCCCACCATAGACTGGCGGGGCCTTCAAGATGATATGCAGCAAAGGTGACCTTGTCAGCCTCCGCTACCAGCACGAAACGCAGTTTGTGAGAGATACTGCGAAGCCAGTCATCAGCGTCGAGAGGCTCGACGGAGTGGTGGAACGTGGGTGGATGCAATTTGATAAAATCACTGAGTGACACCACGTTAGCCCTCTGATGGTGTGCTGTATTCTGTTCAATACGCTCCAACAAACGGTTTGTCTCCCGCTTGTTTCTCTCAGCTTCCATCATCACCTCGGCTAGTGCAGGAGGATGAGGCAGATTTACATCCCTGGCTTCACTGCCTTCGGCCTGCTCTTGAGAGGCAGGGTTAGCGCGCGTGTTGACCATCCTAGGTAAACAAGACAATGATTTAGTCAGGATGGTAAAATTCCGACATAGGATTCATAATGTAAGAAATAACTCGGAATGCAAGATGATCATCCGTATGACATGGTAGATACAGAAACTGCTTCTTTATTCCATCGTCATACACACCATACAGGGTTTAGTACAAGACCAAACAAGTACTATTACGGTGAAAAGAGGATTACATCTCATCGGAGGCATTCCAAGCTCCTATACATTATTTTTCTACACCTCCGGAAGGAGTACAAACTAGGTCATATCCCACGAGTCACGCGGGACGATAGACGACACAGCTAGTGCGAACTAGTGATACTACCACTAACTCAGACCGATCCGTAGTAGTCCTCGTAGAAGTCACCTCCATAGCCTGGGAGCTCAACATGATCATCTGGAAATAGACGGTCTCGCGGAGCTTGTGGACCATAGGGGCTAGGATGAGGCCTTGGACCAACAAACGGTGGCCTGCGGGGACCGCGAGGTGGGGTGATGCCTCCTACATCACGCCAAACCATCACGTCTGGCAGAGCAGATCTCACAGGATAGAGATCGCGCATATCTGAATATCCAGCTTGCACCGCCGGTGCGAACCGAGTCAAAGTGGCCCAGTGGTCAGCACGGGTGTTGAAGATCTCTAGCCTTAAGGCCCGATTTTCACGGTCCTTATCCTCGAGCATCTCAGCAGTGGTGCGAGTCCGTGAATCCTCCTGAGTGGGGTCAGCATAGATAGCCTGGAGATACCCTTGTGCTCCCGGAAGTGATCCTGGCATATACCGGAAATCAGAGTCCCGAAATATACCAGATCTGACTCGCATAATGGTCATCATAGAGTAGGCGGCGTCCTGCACAGCCATCTCAATGGTAACCCCGAGTCCATAAGAGCAGTGAAGAGGCTCGGTGGATCCAGGATAAGATGGAAATATCCTGACAGTGCAGAGATACTGGCTTTGATTAAAATCTCGGAATTGCTCTTCGACCGTGTACTCAGGATACCAGCGGTATCCAGCCTCAGTCATTACCCTGACCAACTTAGTAGTATGGCCGGGTACATCTAGGCATCGAGTCAGGCGAACCACTTGATTGAGGTCGCGAGTGGCCATCTGAAAGCACAATCATAATGCAAAGGCATTAGAATTTCTAGCAAAATTTCGGCAGCATAACAGCTGTAAATGCTCAAAAAGGATTTGAGACATTTGACAAAGGATTTCGTACACACTCATCATCATCATATCAAAGTTCTGAAACCATTCTGGCAACATAATGTGGTAGTAGAACTGAACTAGGCTGGTAACCATCAAACTTATAAGGTACTACTGATTAGTAACTCGTGATCCTGATAGAGAGAACAGATCCTAATTCCTTAACCCCCGGTGGAAGAATGGACTGACTCAGATCAGAAAGTCATAAGGTATAAGGAGTAAAAAGAGCCTTACGTTCCAACCCACAAACAATTCCCCTACATATAACTAAAGAATTTCTAGACTCAACATCGACCAGTTTGGCTTGGAGAACCTACAGGCAGTCCGGCTCTGATACCAACGCTGTCAGGACCCCGACTTGATGTCACATCGATCTAGCTGGTAACACCTCATATCACTTTGCGGCCTCACGCACGGTATCCCCACGGGTGTCGTCTTACCTTTTCCCGGGACCGTTTGCGCCTTTTGGCTCACGTATATGATAGTGTCGCTAGCATCCATATGATAAAGAGCCCGGGCTGACATGACTAGTCGTAAACCCAAAGTGGCACAGACTTACAGGGACAGGCATCCATGACCCAGCTTCGAACGTGTCGGTCATCAGCAAGTGGGTCCGGGCTGTAGCACTGGGCTAGCAGGACTCCGGTAAACCGGGCTGTAGCGGGCTAACAGGACTCCGGTACTCAAAGCGTGACATTTCCCCGAAGGGACAGACACAGGAACGAAGAAGGACACATGCCGGCCAGCCTAAGTGTTCCAGAGCAGTAGCAAGCTACCATGGCTCAGCGGTAACACTAGGAGACATTTCCCGGTAAGAGAGGCTACTAAAGATAAACAACAAGATAGTCAGATCCCACACATACCAAGCATTTCAATCATACACACAATATGCTCGATATGTGCAAATACAACGAAGCATCACAACATGACTCTATGACACAAGTACTTTATTTAAGGCTCAGTGAGCCATACATAACATACACAAAGGTACGGGTCTCATGACCCCACATACAAGTCATACAGTCATACAAACCAGCAGCGGAAGTAACTTGTCTGAGTACAGACAACTAGTAAAACAAAAGAGGCTTGGAAAGCCTGGCTATACTACAAGGTCCTTCACAAGCTCAGGGTCACCACCTGGGTCTTTAGCCTACTCGTTGATGTCAACGTCTACATAGAACCCATCAGAAGGGGTTGCAGCGTCTTCTGTAAAAATGTAGATTATAGCAACATGAGTACAAAGGTACTCAGCAAGACTTACATCAGATCCTACATACATGCAGAGTATCAAGAAGGGTTGGTGGAGTTATTGCAGCAAGCCAGCTTTGACTCTTGGCTAGGCTATCCTACGATACTCCAACTTGAAATGGTTTTGCGCACACGAGTCCACTACTCACCACTTCAATACACTACCGAGGATCCACCTCCGTCTTCCTACGGAAGAGCCATCCTCGGCACTCACACTTATCTTGAGGCTTTTAACAGTTTCCATTTACTTGTCTATGAACTGTATAGGCAACCAAGTAGTCCTTTACCGCGGACGCGGCTATTCGAATAGATTATGATAACCCTGCAGGGGTGTACTTCTTCATACATGTTTCCACCACTTGGCGTCTGCACACGACATGTGCTCGGCAGACTTCAAGCGAAAGCCGACGTGGGTGTAGACCACGACCTACCTAAACACTTAAGCCTCTAGTCCAGGTTTATCGCCTATTCAGGTTCCATCCGCAGGGAGTCCGCCCGAGGTTTCCCATACGGCCCCGAACGATGTGAACAGGGTTCCCGAGATACCTAACGGGTATTCGGTACACCCGGCCACGGACCTACCGCATCACAGCCCACCCCTACGGTCAGCGCTGTCCACGGCCTCCAGTAGGCTACAAACACCAGAAACTACTTGCAACTCCTGGACAGAGAGCTAGGGTGAATAAGAAGTCGAGCGGGGTCATATTTCAGGGCCCAATGCATGGTAGTAGCTGTATCTTAAATCACGCATACAGATCTCAGTGCTTAAGGTCGGCTTCAATGAAACAACCCACCATGTACTCCTACATGGCCTCTCATCGATACCTTTACCAAATCGTGTTCACCACACCACTCTCATTACCGACATAATCATTTCACTCTAGCCCATCACCCAGATGAACCAGACCTGACACGACTCTAAGCATAGCAGGCATAGCAAGGTAGGAACAACACATACATATGGCTCAATCAACTCCTACACATGCTAGTGAGTTTCATCTAGTTACTGTGGCAATGACAGGTCATGCAGAGGAAATGGGTTCAACTACCGTAGCACACAGCAGTTTGCATCGCGTTGTCTTAATGCAGTAAAAGAGAGCAGGAGCGAGAACATGGGATTGTATCGATATGATCAAATGGTTGGTTGCTTGCCTGATGGTTCGATGCACTGATACGGTTCTTCGTTAGGGTAATCACGGTACTCCTCGGAGACAGAACCTGCCGCAGAGAGCACCGATACACAAACATTACCAAACAGTATGCAACAATATGATGCATGCATGAGACATGGCAAAATGAGTGTATTGGGCTAATGCAACTAAAACCAGAAGGGTTTGAACAAATTTGAATCAAGGATTCAAATTTCAAATTCAAATATGGCCTTTTAAAGTGCTTTTCCTTGTTCTGCTTAAAACATCAATTTAACTTGTTTGATCATGCATGAAAATAGTACAGATGGATAGATTGGATTTTTCTGATCATTTTTCATATATAATTTGTCCAATTTGGAATTACAGAATAAAAGTTATGAATTTTTGAAGTTTAAATAATATTCTGGAATTTCCTGATTTAAATTAAATCCAGAAATTATAGTTATTGCGCCAGCATGACGTCAGCATGACGTCAGTGGTCAACTGCGGCTGGCTGGAGTCAAACCTGACGTGTGGGGCCCACACGTCAGTGACAGGGGGGTTAAACAGGGTTAAATTAATTCTAATTATTAATTAGTGGCGCTGGGCCCACTGGTCAGTGTCAGGGGTTAACTAACAGTGGTTAGCGCTAATCTAACCATCTGACCGACAGGGCCCACGCGTCAGTGACACTCGGGGGTCAAACCCCAGGTCGGACAAGTCAAACCCCACCGGCGACATGACGCCGGCGAGGCCCGAGACGGCGGCGAAAGTGCTTTTTGCCATTCCGGCAACCAAATGGACGGCGGAAGGCATCTACGTGTTGCTGAGGTTGAGCCGCGACTATTGGTGGTGGTGGTTGGGCTCGGGGTGGCCGGAGTTGACGGCGGCGAGCTCGGCTGCGGCGGCCGGAGTTCGGGTGCGGTCGGAATCGACGTTGCAGGGGGCTTGGGGAGGCGTTAGTGCGCGCTGCATGCTCCTGGTGAGGTGGGGAGCACGATAGTGCGCTCGGTTGGGTGCTACGGTGACCGTGGCCACGACGGCGACATCGCCGGCGGCGTGGAGCTCTCGGCCAAGGTGGGGCTAGGGCCTAGAGGTCGAAAGAGACCAGGGGAGAAGGGGGAAACGATCCGGGGGCTCACCGCGGGGCTGCAGAGGTGGTTAGCGGGCTCGGGGACGCGCTGGAGACGACGAATTCGACGGCGACGATGATCGGAGCCGAAGAGGGGAACGGCGACGTGGCGGCGATGCAGGGCTTCCGGGGAGCTGTGGAGCGGTGGGGAGGAAGAGGGAGTCGAGGCGGAGCTCCTGAGCTAGTCGGGGGAGCGAGGGGTGGTCGGAGATGGCTGCTATGGCGAACGGCGGCGACGGTGGTGCTCGACCGCGTGAGAGAGAGAGCGAGGGAGAGGAGGGAAGAGTCGGGAGAGAGTGAGAGAGAGCAGGGGGGATCGGGACGGCCTGCGGGAGTCGTCCACGCGGCCAGGAGCTCGTCGGCAAGCAGGAGGTGGCCGCGCGGCCGTGCGCGCGCGAGCACGCAGCAGCTTCGGGGCGAGGGGAGGAAGACGACGGAGGGCTGCAGTGGTGGGCTGGGCCGGCTGCTGGCTGGGCCGGCCAGCTGGCTGGGCCGCACAGTGGAGGAGCCCAGGTAAGTTTTCCCCTTTTCTTCTGTTTCTGTTTTTATTTAATATATCTGCAACTTTGTTGAATTTAATAAAATACCTAGGCAAGTTCAAAAATCACCAAACTATTCCTGGCCCATGGTTGGATTATTTCCAACATGAAACATTTTAGTTTGGAGATATTTGAGCATTTAAATATTTTATATTATTTTAAATGCCCAAATTCAAATATTTAAGATTTAATTCAAAAACCCTAGGATGGCCTAGGAAAATGTGCACCATTTTTGGCAGAGGTTCTGAACCAAGACAAAAATGATGGGCATTTTAGAAGGGCATTTCAGGTTCATTGAAAAATTATTTTAGTAACCCTAGTTGGTTTCAGAGGGGACTGGGGGTTCTGTCATCCCCATTTCAAGTTTCTGATGAAAGAATAAACATGATGCAACACTCTAATGCATGACTAGCTAGGGTGTGACAGCCGGCAACACTAAAGGTATATGTGATATACATGTAATTGATGTGTACCTTACCAGTACTCATAGTAGCTCCTGGGTATTTGATACCGGTGCGGTTGCTCATATTTGTAACTCAAAGCAGGAGCTGCGGAATAAGTGGAGACTGGCGAAGGACGAGGTGACGATGCACGTCGGGAATGGTTCCAAGGTCGATGTGATCGCCGTCGGCATGCTACCTCTACATTTACCTACGAGATTAGTTTTAAACCTCAATAATTGTTATTTAGTGCCGGCTTTGAGCATGAATATTGTATCTGGATCTCGTTTAATACGAGATGGCTACTCATTTAAATCCGAGAATAATGGTTGTTCTATTTATATGAGAGATATGTTCTACGGTCATGCCCCGCTGGCCAATGGTTTATTCTTGATGAATCTTGAACGTGATGTTACACATATTCATAGTGTGAATACCAAAAGATGTAAGGTTGATAACGATAGTCCCACATACTTGTGGCACTGCCGCCTTGGTCACATTGGTGTCAAGCGCATGAAGAAGCTCCATGCTAATGGACTCTTAGAGTCTCTCGATTATGAATCATTTGACACATGTGAATCATGCCTCATGGGCAAAATGACCAAGACTCCGTTCTCCGGAACAATGGAGCGAGCAACCAACTTATTGGAAATCATACATACTGATGTGTGCGGTCCAATGAGCGTTGAGGCTTGCGGTGGCTATCGTTATGTTCTCACTCTCACTGATGACTTAAGTAGATATGGGTATGTCTACTTGATGAAACACAAGTCTGAGACCTTTTGAAAAGTTCAAGGAATTTCAGAATGAGGTAGAGAATTAACATGACCGAAAAATAATGTTCTTACGATCAGATCGTGGAGGAGAATATTTAAGTCACGAATTTGGTACACACGTAAGGAAATGTGGAATCGTTTCACAACTGACGCCGCCTGGAACACCTCATCATAACGGTGTGTCCGAACATCGTAATCGCACCCTATTGGATATGGTGCGATTTATGATGTCACTCACCGATTTAACGCTATCATTTTGGGGATACGCTCTAGAGACAGCTACATCCACTTCAAATAGGGCACCGTCTAAATCCATTGAGACGACACCGTATGAATTATGGTTTGGGAAGAAACCTAAGCTGTCGTTTCTAAAAGTTTGGGGATGCGATGCTTATGTCAAGAAACTTCAACCTGAAAAGCTCGAACCCAAATCGAAAAAATGCGTCTTCATAGGATACCCTAAGGAAACCATTAGGTATACCTTCTACCTTAGATCCGAAGGCAAGATCTTTGTTGCCAAGAACGGGTCCTTTCTGGAGAAAGAGTTTCTCTCGAAAGAAGTAAGTGGGAGGAAAGTAGAACTCGATGAAGTACTACCTCTGGAACCGGAAAGTAGTGCAGCTCAGGAAAATGTTCCTGTGGTGCCTACACCGACTGGAGAGGAAATTAATGATGATGATCAAGGTACTTCGGATCAATTTGCTACTGAACTTCGTAGGTCCACAAGGACACATTCCACACCATAGTGGTATGGCAACCTTGTCTTGGAAATCATGTTGTTAGACAACGGTGAACCTTCGAACTATGAAGAAGCGATGGCGGGCCCAGATTGCAACAAATGGCTTGAAGCCATGCAATCCGAGATAGGATCCATGTATGAAAACAAAGTGTGGACTTTGACAGACTTGCCCGATGATCGGCGAGCGATAGAAAATAAATGGATCTTTAAGAAGAAGACGGATGTAGATGGTAATGTTACCATCTATAAAGCTCAACTTGTCGCTAAGGGTTATCGGCAAATTCAAGGGGTTGACTACGATGAAACTTTCTCTCCCGTAGCGAAGCTGAAGTCCGTCCGAATCATGTTAGCAATTGCCACATACTATGATTATGAGATATGGGAAATGGACGTCAAAACGGCATTCCTTAACGGCTATCTTAAGGAAGAACTGTATATGATGCAGCCGGAAGGTTTTGTCGATCCTGAGAATGCTAACAAGGTATGCAAGCTCCAGCGATCCATTTATGGGCTGGTGCAAGCATCTTGTAGTTGGAACATTCGCTTTGATGAGATGATCAAAGCGTTTGGCTTTATGCAGACTTATGGAGAAGCCTGTGTTTACAAGAAAGTGAGTGGGAGCTCTAGAGCAGTTCTCATATTATATGTGGATGACATACTTTTGATGGGAAATGATATAGAACTTTTCGACAGCATTAAGGCCTACTTGAATAAGTGTTTTTCAATGAAGGACCTTGGAGAAGCTGCTTACATATTAGGCATCAAGATCTATAGAGATAGATCGAGACGCCTCATAGGTCTTTCACAAAGCACATACCCTGATAAGATATTGAAGAAGTTCAATATGGATCAGTCCAAGAAGGGGTTCTTGCCTGTGTTGCAAGGTGTGAAATTGAGCTCGGCTCAATGTCCGACCACGGCAGAAGATAGAGAAAAGATGAGTGTCGTCCCCTATGCCTCAACCATAGGGTCTATCATGTATGCCATGCTGTGTACCAGACATGATGTAAACCTTGCCGTAAGTTTGATAGGAAGGTACCAAAGTAATCCCGGCATGGTACACTGGACAGCGGTCAAGAATATCCTGAAGTACCTGAAAAGGACTAAGGATATGTTTCTCATTTATGAGGGTGACGAAGGGCTCGTCGTAAAGGGTTACGTCGACGCTAGCTTCGACACAGATCTAGATGACTCTAAGTCACAAACCGGATACGTGTATATTTTGAATGGAGAGGCAGTAAGCTGGTGCAGTTGCAAGCTGAGCATCGTGGCGGGATCTACATGTGAAGCAGAGTACATGGCAGCCTCGGAGGCAGCGCATGAAGCAATCTGGATGAAGGAGTTCATCACCGACCTAGGAGTCATACCCAATGCGTCGGGGCTAATCACCCTCTTCTGTGACAACGCTGGAGCTATTACCCTTGCCAAGGGGCCCAGGTTTCACAAGAAGACCATGCACATCAAGCGTCACTTCAACTCCATTCGTGAAAATGTTCAAGATGGAGACATAGATATTTGCAAACTGCATACGTATCTGAATGTCGCAAATCCGTTGACTAAACCTCTTCTACGAGCAAAACATGATCAACACCAGAACTCAATGGGTGTTCGATTCATCACAATGTAACTAGATTATTGACTCTAGTGCAAGTGGGAGACTGCTGGAAATATGCCCTAGAGGCAATAATAAAATGATTATTATTATATTTCCTTGTTCATGATAATTGTCTATTATTCATGCTATAATTGTGTTATCCGGAAATCGCAATACATGTGTGAATAAATAGACCACAACATGTCCCTAGTAAGCCTCTAGTTGACTAGCTCGTTGATCAACAGATAGTCATGGTTTCCTGACTATGGACATTGGATGTCGTTGATAACGGGATCACATCATTAGGAGAATGATGTGATGGACAAGACCCAATCCTAAGCATAGCACAAGATCGTGTAGTTCGTTTGCTAGAGCTTTTCCAATGTCAAGTATCATTTCCTTAGACCATGAGATCGTGTAACTCCCGGATACCGTAGGAGTGCTTTGGGTGTACTAAACGTCACAACATAACTGGGTGACTATAAAGGTATACTACAGGTATCCCCGAAAGTATCTGTTGGGTTGACACGGATCGAGACTGGGATTTGTCACTCCGTATGACGAAGAGGTATCTCTGGGCCCACTCGGTAATGCATCATCATAATGAGCTCAATGTGACCAAGTGTTTGGTCACGGGATCATGCATTACGGTACGAGTAAAGTGACTTGCCGGTAACGAGATTGAACGAGGTATTGGGATACCGACGATCGAATCTCGGGCAAGTAACGTACCGATTGACAAAGGGAATTGTATACGGGATTACTTGAATCCTCGAAATCGCGGTTCATGCGATGAGATCATCGAGGAGCATGTGGGAGCCAACATGGGTATCCAGATCCCGTTGTTGGTTATTGACCGGAGAGTCGTCTCGGTCATGTCTGCATGTCTCCCGAACCCGTAGGGTCTACACACTTAAGGTTCGGTGATGCTAGGGTTGTAGAGATATTAGTATGCGGTAACTCGAAAGTTGTTCGGAGTCCCGGATGAGATCCCGGAGGTCACGAGGAGTTCCGGAATGGTCCGGAGGTAAAGAATTGTATATAGGAAGTCCAATTTCGGCCATCGGGAAAGTTTTGGGGGTCACCGGCATTGTACCGGGACCACCGGAAGGGTCCCGGGGGTCCACCGGGTGGGGCTACCTATCCCGACGGGGGGCATGGGCTGAAGTGGGGAAGGGAACTAGCCCCTGGTGGGCTGGTGCGCCCCCCCTGGGCCGCCCCCTGCGCCTAGGGTTGGAAACTCTAGGGGTGGGGGGCGCCCCACCTAGCTTGGGGGGAAGCCACCACATTGCCCCCCCCCTTGAGATCCAATCTCTAGGGCGCCGGTGCCCCCCAGGCCCCCTATATAAAGAGGGGGGAGGGAGGGCTGCGCACCCCTGCTCCTGGCGCCTCCCTCTCCCTCCGCACCACCTCTCCCTCTCGCTGAGCTTGGCGAAGCCCTGCCGAGATCACCGCTACTTCCACCACCACGTCATTGTGCTGCTGGATCTCCATCAACCTCTCCCTCCCCTTGCTGGATCAAGAAGGAGGAGACATCTTCCCAACCGTACGTGTGTTGAACGCGGAGGTGTCGTCCGTTCGACGCTAGGATCTCCGGTGATTTGGATCACGACGAGTACGACTCCCTCAACCCCGTTCTCTTGAATGCTTACGCTTGCAATCTACAAGGGTATGTAGATGCACTCCTCTCTCTCATTGCTAGATGATTCCATAGATTGCTCTTGGTGAAGCATATAATTTTTTTATTTTCTGCAACGTTCTCCAATAGTGGCATCATGAGCTAGGTCTATGCCACTACAAGAAATTTGTCAACTTGTGACCCTCACTATTGGTCACTGAAAGGTCATTGTTTTTCATTTGTGACCTTTTTGTGACCAAAAACAGAAGGCCAAAAGCTGGCGGTCGTAAACTGAAATTAACGACCTTCTCTGTAAGAAGGTCATAGATGTTTATGACCAAAACAGAAGGTCGTTGAATCCATGACCTTTTGTTTGGTCACTGGCTGTCTGCCCAGGCCACGTCGGATCCGATGTGGCAATCTGACGTGGCAAAATTGTGACCAATTGAGAAGGTCATTGATAAGAATCAGCCCGGTCCAGTTTGGTGTTTTACATGGGCCAAGCCCACTAATTTAGCCTTTTTAATTATCATTTATGTTGTCATTCTGGTTGGCTACATGGGCCTAGCCCAATATTTCAGCACTTCTCTTTCTGGGCTAAGGCCTTTCTAGCTCAATGTTTTAGTTTTTTTTCTTCAAAAAATGGGTCCAGTACTCAAATGGGTCCCGATTGTCAGGTTGTAGTATGTGGGTCCATGTTTTCAATTCATCAGTAAATAAATAAACAATATTCAAATCAGAGCAGAGAGAAAACACACATAATACTTCAAATAACAGCCAAAATAATTCTGTTACATCATATAACTTAGATACAATGCTAATCATAGCCACAAGCTCTACAAATGTAATCACAGCCACAAGCTCTACAAATGTAATCACAGCCACAAGCTCTACAAATGTAATCATAGCCACAAGCTCTACAAGTGCCTTTTGACAGCTTCAAGTGGCCCTTCATGGCAGCAGGAAGATGGTTCCTATCACCCTTCAGAGTGATGCAGCTGAACATGGCAGGGAAAAGGATTACCTGCAAAAGCCAAATTTATACAAGATATCAGCCTTTCAGTCATGCAGAATATCAGAGACACATGCTTCATCATTATAGTGCATGGAAATGTAAAATGCATTTCTTACAAAGGACGTACAATTGCAAATTTACTATCCACAAAATTAAATTAGAAAAAACAAATAAAATAGTGAGGTGTAAAAGATGTCAGACTTAGTGTTTCTACTTCCTACAAATGACCGAGACCATGTTGTTTCAAGCTTTTGTAGAACACACTATTCTATAACAGTATATATTGAGCATGCCACAGCAGAAGCTTGAATTTATGGTTCTTATACTTCTACATTATACATCCTCAGTAATATAGACCAGTTTGTTAAACTTCAGAGGTTCAGATCAAGGCCTATCAACTACATCATATATATGCATTAAAAAACAAGGCCATATGGACCAATGCATCATAATTATTAGTTTTAAACACTACAGGACCAGAAAGTAGGTGCTGCTTCAAATTGAAAAACTCAACCATTCATCATTAAGATTAGTAATTTAATCTTACTAAACATAGGGGCATGTACAACGTGAGTGCACACTACAGCCAGAACTTACACGCAAAGATCCTGCAATTTTATGCACAACAGCAGCTGGTTAGCTATATGAACAGAAACATTAAGCACTAGCACTCACTATTATCTTCAAATTAGCTAATAGAACATTTGCCAGAAAGCATGTACAAACAACACTAGAATATAAAGTAACAAATATGTACTGGACATTTGCCCACAATAAATATCTCAATTCGAGCAAAAGATCTAACAAAGCATGAATGAGCAAGCAACACATAACAGAAACATTTACAATAGAAACATCTCAGTTGACGATCTTAGACGTGAATATGGATATAAGTGCACATCAACTACTTTGGCATAAACATTTACAGGAGAAGGGATTCTCACCTAAGATAGCAACCCGAAAAACAATAAACATGATTAGGGAGCTGGTACATAAGAAAGGAATTCATGCATGAATGACATATACAACTAAAAAATCAGGATATGAAATATTATTAGAATTGCTTATTAGAAGGCTGCAAGATAACTGTTGCTTCATATAAAGTAACTAGAATTAGCACCCAACAGCTAGATAGCATATGGTGCAGAAACTAGTTTCAACTAAATGGGTCGTCCAAATTGGAGGGTATCTGACTTCATTATCCAGAACATTATCCAGAAATATAGGAGTGTTGTGCTCATCGAGATAAACTCCAAGACCAAGACACTTGGAGCAAGCAACTAACGTAGTAACAAGCTTTGATTGTGCGAAATGCAACAGTTTTGCATAATCTGAAGTGTACCAATTATTCCAGAAAACAAGGAAAAATACATGTTGATGTTTCAAGTGCAGAACAACATATGCAAGTCCCAGGCATCAAATGACTACTGTAGTCGATTGAACCGTGTAGCAAGAAATGTATACATCACCAAACACTGCTTGCCAATGGAGGCAATTAAACATGGTAGAACTTATTACAAATGATTTTCTTCATCCAAAGTGATAACATGTTACTGCTATGTTATTGTGATTAAAAGAGTAAAATTCTATCAAGTTATGTTATTAATAACCTTGGCAGATGCAGATCCTCAATATTATGACAAAACACCAGCAGGGTGGACTTGTCTACAATTTGACATAAACTGGTACATATATTGGCCCAGAAAACAATGCTCATCCAAGATGAGAACAGAACATATCTAAGCAAACTAGCAACAATGCACTGTACATGTGTTTGTAGATTAATAAAAAAAGTATCACAGTCAATCATCCATTCCAGTGCAGTGCACTCTTAATCACCCCTAGTATAATTAGCTAAACTGTGCACACAGTTGTGTTTATATTATGAGCAAGCGTTGGTTGCAACTCAAGCATAAATGTACGCAGAATTGGAGGCCTGCCTTAAGAATCCCAACACTTTAACTACAACACCATTCGCCTCAAAACAGAAAAAGAACACGAAACCCCCACCACACAGCAATCTTGGCATCTTTAGGCAGCAACCAAATTACAGACCAACTAGCTAACCAGTGGAACTCATGTAGTATTGTTTCTGTTCATTCAGTTAACAATGCCAGAGTAATTTCAGGCAACCTTGAGTACCAAATGACATTGTCTCTTAACATTTATCTAATACCAGTTAACATATGCATGCAACTGTAAACATGAACACACAGAGTTACTAAACATGCATGGAATGGGAGAGGCAGGCAACGCCAGTTGGGGTTGATCCACCACACGTCACCACCTTGGGGTGTAGTCGTTGCCGACGTCGTTGATGGGGAGGCAGGCAGCGCCAGTTGGCGTGGTCGTCGATGATGAGGCAGGCGGCGGCCGTTGGCGTAGTCAACCCGACATCTCGGTGCTCGAGTGATGACGGATCTGGGAGGGAGAACGGACGAGGTGAGTAAGAGAGCGGATATTCGGGATTATCCAAATGAGGAGAAGTGGAGGGACTCACGTGAGTCCTTTTTTCCGGAGGGGTAAAAGATTGCAGTCGGCGAGGAGATTCAGCTTCGACTTGGAAGGAAGAACAAACACCCACCTCAACTCCTCGGTCGTTGGTTTCGATGCACTGGTGAAGCAGAGGCACGTACATCGCTGACTACACCATCTGGCCGTCTCTCAGCATGCTCATTGCTTCCTGGGCATCTAGAGGACGAGGGGGGCTCTCGCTCTCCAATCTACCATTCTCCAGTGCCTGGGTGCTCCTCTGATGAGAACCACCCTGCAAATATGCAATTGTGGAAAAAAAATGAGTCCTACTGAATCACACGGCAATCTTTTCTTTCTTGGTCCAGAGAAGAAGGGGTGGAAAATAGAGAAGGGGAAGAGCGGAGGGGCGATCGTGAACCGGCGGCCTGTGGGCGGGCGCGGATCACGGGAGGAGGGTGGTGGATGGAGCCACCAAGAAAGGTGGTGGAAAGGGGCGGAGGGGCAGCGGCGATAGGCAACTGGGAGCACGC
>NC_041389.1:46366750-46432653 GCF_002162155.2 Triticum dicoccoides
GGGATCTGGATCTGGATGGGGAGGAGGGGTAGCAATTGATGCAGCTGGAAGAGGGACGCGCTTGGGGGTGGGGGTCGAGTCCCGCTAGAGGGAGGTGGCCGACGCACGCAGGAATGGAGATGGAGGGCGGGGGCTCTGACTTGTATTGGATCTGGGAGGGAGAAGGCGGCGGTGGCAATTTGGGCTAGGGTTTCGTGGGTGGACGAGGATGAGAGGGATACGGGGTGATTCGGGAGGGGGTGAGAGCGACGAGGGGGGTGTGGGCTGCCATTGGATTGGGGCGCATCCGACGGTGCTTAAGGCATGATCCGTGTGAGCTGATTTTAGACCAATCAGAACAGAGTATCCCCTTTGATGATGTTAAGACCATTTAAATTGGTCGTAATCGATTGAAAATAAAATTTTGAATCATGTCTGCTATTTGACGACCTAAGAAATTTATGAAAATAAAAAAATAAAAAACCTTCGCATTGTGCCACCAAGTGTGACCTACTTTTTAGTAAAAATAACAAACTTTGAATATTGTTAATATCATTAAAAAAACGTTCTAAGATATGAGTTTTTTGTAAAAGTACCTAACAAATATTTGTTGCAAATTTGGAGCACATCAATTTTATAATTCACAATCATAGCACATGTGGAGCACATCAAATACTTTTTCAAGCTTATGTTGTTGTTTTTTCTACTTGTTTCTCTTGTGTTTTTTGCACAAGGGTGCATTTTGGAAGGGTACATCTTGGAATGATCTCATATTGTGCACAAGGGTGCATCTTGGAATGGCAAACAATATTGCCTAAGGAACTTTTCATTTTCTTTGGACGAAAAATTCATTTTTCATTTTTTTGAGTGCCCAAAATGAGTTTTTTTGTGAAGGGATTACCATATATTTGTTGCAAAATTGTATAAAATCAATTTTCTAAAATACTAGGACATATTTAATGCACAATTGACCAAATGGTTGGGTGTCAAAAGTTTTGATCCACATCTCGCGAAAAAGACAAATTTCCACCGATTCAGCTGGAAGCGGGTCAAATTTGAACTGCAGCTGCGTCATAGTTTGCTCTTTATTTTTTCCAAAAATCATTTCTAGGTACATAAGTATCTATTTAATCATAGAAACACCAAAAAAATTCCAAGATTCAACCACTAGCTAGGAACCGTCAAGCTTGCCGTTTTGACCGCATTTTGAAACGGGCATAAAAAATTCAAAAAAAAACAAAAATTTGGAAAACCTTCGCATTGTGTCATTATATGTGAACAAGTTTCCAGAAAAAATAATAAACTTGTAATACGGTAATTATTTTTAAAAAGTGTTTTCAGAAATGAGCTATCATGCGTGAAGATTCATGGCTTTCAAGCCAAATGATCAATCTTATGGCCACATTCATGGCATAGTTTGTTCAAATGATCTCATATTGTGCACAAGGGTGCATATTGGAATTCCAAACAATGTTGCCTAAGGAAGTTTTCATTTTCTTTGCACGGAAATTCATTTTCCATTTTCCGAGTTCCCAAAAGGAGGTTTTTTGTGAAGGAACTACCAAATAATTGTTGCAAAAATGGACCAAATCAATTTTATAAAATACTAGGCCATATATAATGCACAATTGACAAAATGATCGGGTGAAAAAAGTTTTGATCCACCTCTGGTGAAAAAGACAAATTGCCATCGATTCAGTTGGAAACGGGTCAAATTTGAACTATAGCTGCCTCATAGTTTGCTCTTTATTTTTTCCAAAAATCATTTCTAGGTACATAAGTATCTATTTAATCATACAAACACCAAAAAAATCCAAGATTCAACCACTAGCTAGGAACGGTCAAGCCCGCCGTTTTGACCGCATTTTGAAACGGGCATAAAAAATTCAAAAAAAATCAAAAAAATTGGAAAACCTTTGCATTGTGTCATTATATGTGACCAAGTTTCCAGGAAAAATAATAAACTTGTAATACGGTAATTATTTTAAAAAAGTATTCTCAGAAATGAGCTATCAAGTGTGAAGATTCATGGCTTTCAAGCCAAATGATCAATCTTATGGCCACATTCATGGCATAGTTTGTTCAAATGATCTCATATTGTGCACAAGGGTGCATATTGGAATGGCAAACAATGTTACCTAAGGAAGTTTTCATTTTCTTTGGACAAAAAAACCATTTTCCATTTTCTGAGTGCTTGAAATAAGTTTTTTTTGTGAAGGACCTACCATATATTTGTTGCAAAATTGGACCTAATCAATCTTATAAAATACTAGGCCATATTTAATGCACAATTGACAAAATGGTTGGGTGTCAAAATTTTTGATCCACCTTTGGTGAAAAAGACAAATTCCCGTCGATTCAGCTGGAAGCGGGTCAATTTTGAACTGCAGCTGCCTCATAGTTTGCTCTTTATTTTTTTTCCAAAAATCATTTCTAGGTAAATAAGTATCTATTTAATCAGAAATACATGGTTCGATGGCGAGACATCGAGGTTTGGACGGTGGCCGAGGGCCCCAACTCTAGAGCGCGTAAGCTCGCATGCCCGCCGCGTGGTCACCGCGTGACCGTGGCGTTGCCATGTGTTCTGGGCGGCCTTGGCATGTCTAGTGGGTTGGGCACTCCCCAGGTAGGTGCTAGGAAGAAAATCACAACATAAGATTCTCACGAGGAGACAGGTCGATGCTCAAACATGAATAAGCAGCCAAGTGTTTGATTTGCGGTACGGGAAATGCACATGGCTAATGGGCGTGAGTTTTGGCTGAGGATGATCAGTTCCTAAGAAGACCGTCTTCACAAATTTTCACCTCAAAAGGAGGAGCCTAGTTGGTACTTGCTTTACAAAGTAGCACACTGGACATAAATACGAATGTTGAAGCTGGGCTCAAAATAATGAATGGATTGAGCTGGCATTTGGTGGAGGATGGTTATTTGGGCATAGGAAAGCACTATAGAAAATGGATACCATTTGGACATGCCAAAGTGGTACTACCTTCACAAAGTGCTGCTCTAAACAGAATAGGAAAATGAATATTTTCGAATTATTTTTTAACTAGGTAAGGAATGTTTTTGACATATTTGATGAAGATATGATCCAAAACATTTATGAGAATTTTTTGAATAACAGAAATATAGGTTGCTTCACAACCTAGGGCAAAAACTGCCACATGGACATGACACATAGGCAAAACTGATGAGATGGCGCCTAGTCATCACAACCCACCACAATCTACAAGGCTATGACCATCTGTATTGGTCATTAACAACTAGAAATAAGGCAGCGGACTAGCACTGTTTGCTTTGTGACAATTTCGTGTAAGGAAATTACGACCTTTCTGACCAAAATGGTCGCAATGGTTTAGGGTTTGGAGCCCCCCGAACAGATTTTGACCAATTGGTCTGAAATGGTCATAGATCTATGACCAATTCTTCCAGGGTCACTAACAGAAGGTCACTAGTTGACATATTTCTTGTAGTGTGCGTAGTTTCTTTGCACGAGTAGAACACAAATTTGTTGTGGGCGTAGATGTTGTCAATTTTCTTGCCAGTACTAGTCTTATCTTGTTTCGGCGGCATCGTGGGATGAAGCGGCCTGGACCGACCTTACACGTACGCTTACGTGAGACAGGTTCCACCGACTGACATGCACTAGTTGCATAAGGTGGCTAGTGGGTGTCTGTCTCTCCCACTTTAGTCGGATCGGATTCGATGAAAAGGGTCCTTATGAAGGGTAAATAGAAATTGTCATATCACATTCTGGCTTTCACGTAGGTAAGAAACGTTCTTGCTAGAACCCTATTGCAGCCACGTAAAAACATGCAACAACAATTAGAGGACGTCTAACTTGTTTTTGCAGCATATACCTTGTGATGTGATATGGCCAAAAGCTGTGATGAATGATATATATGTGATGTATGAGATCATGTTCTTGTAATAGGAATCACGACTTGCATGTTGATGAGTATGACAACCGGCAGGAGCCATAGGAGTTGTCTTAATTATTGAATGACCTGCATGTCAATGATTAAACGCCATGTAATTACTTTACTTTATTACTAAACCGTTAGCCATAGTAGTAGAAGTAATAGTTGGCGAGCAACTTCATGGAGACACAATGATGGAGATCATGATGATGGAGATCATGGTGTCATGCCGGTGACGAAGATGGTCATGGCGCCCCGAAGATGGAGATCAAAGGAGCTATATGATATTGGCCATATCATGTCACTATTTGATTGCATGTGATGTTTATCATGTTTTTGCATCATATTTTCTTAGAACGACGGTAGTAAATAAGATGATCCCTCATAATAATTTCAAGAAAGTGTCCCCCCTAACTGTGCGCCGTTGTGAAAGTTCATTGTTTCGAAGCACCACGTGATGATCGGGTGTGATAGATTCCAACGTCCACATACAACGGGTGTAAGACAGATTTACACATGCAAAACACTTAGGTTAACTTGACGAGCCTAGCATGTACAGACATGGCCTCGGAACACAAGAAACCGAAAGGTCGAACATGAGTCGTATGGAAGATACGATCAACATGGAGATTTCGGATGCTTTGTTTCAGATCAGGCCTCTTAAGGCACCGGGTCCGAACGGGTTTCCCGCTCGGTTCTTCCAGAGAAATTGGGGCACTATCAAGGAGAGTATTGTGGCGGTGGTCCAGGACTTTTTTTCGGACAAGAGTAATGCCGGCAGAGGTAAATAGCACCAATATAGTCTTAATACCAAAAATTAAGAACCCTATTGATTACAGATTTCCGGCTAATTAGCCTCTGTAATGTAATCTATTAGGTGGTCTCTAAGTGCCTTGTTAACCGTTTGAGGCCGGTGTTGAATGGGATTATTTCTTCAACGCAAAGTGCTTTTATTCCTGGGCAAATGATAACGGATAACTCTTTGATTGCTTTTGAATGTATTCACCATATCAAGCAGGAAAAGGATCCTAGAAGGAGTTTTTGTGCCTACAAGTTGAACTTATCCAAAGCTTATGATCGAGTTGATTGGGATTACCTTAAGCAAATGATGCAAAACTTGGCTTTGCTCATCGGTGGGTTGACTGGATTATGTCATGCGTAACCTCGGTGAGATACTCAATAAAATTTAATGGAGCCATCTCTGATTCATTTGCACCATCATGTGGACTACGGCAAGGTGATCCTTTATCCCCATACTTATTTCTGCTTGTGGCTGATGGGTTGTCAATTCTGTTCAACAAGGGGATAGACTCATCTAATTTGTCCCCGTTGAAGATCACTAGGCGAGCCCCTGGAATATCACATCTACTTTTCGCAGATGACACTCTTTTATTCTTTAAGGCCACTGGGCAAAAGGCGAATACTGTTAAGCAAATTATCAAGACTTATGAGCAAGCCACTGGCCAACTGTTGAATCTGGCAAAATCCTATATCCTTTTTGGAGATTCTTGCACAGTAGGTACTGCAGCTGAAATTAAGGGCGTGTTGGGGGTGGTCAGTTCTGGTTTTGAGGAGAAGTATTTGGGCTTACGAACGCCGGATAGACGACTTACTAAGGGCAAGCTTCAAAATCTGCAGGAGAAAGTCAGCAAAAGGTTGTTTGCATTTGATGGGATCCAACACAGGCTGGGAAGGAAACGTTGATAAAATCTCCAGCCCAAGCGATCCCCACGTTTATTATGAGTGTGTTCAAGATACCGCTGGGAGTCTGTGATGATTTGAACCACATGATCCGAAACTATTATTGGGGTTCAGAGAAAGGGAAGCAGAAAACGCATTGGTATGCTTGGGAGAAAATGTTGTGAGCGGAAGAACAAGGAGGGCTTGGCTTTAGGGATTTTAGACTCTTTAATCAAGCATTGCTTCCAAGGCAAGTGTGGCGATTGCTAATTCATCCCGACAGTCTTTGTGCAAGGTTTCTTAAGTCTAAATGTTACCCAAATGGGAGGTTGGAGGATACTGTCTTTTCGGGTAACACCTCTCAGTCTTGGCAAGGGGTCTGCCATGGTCTTGATCTGATGAAGAAAGGGCTTGTGTGGCGCATAGCAAACGGCCAGAATGTGATAATATGGTGTGACCAATGGCTGATGAGAGGAAACAGTAACTCTCTGCTTTCAAGAAGATGCCAGTGTCGTATCAAATGGGTGTCCGAACTACTTGATCACAATGGCAATTGGGACCTTCAAAAGCTTTAACAATTCTTCTTGCCAGTTGAGGTGGCACAGATCTGCAAGTTAAAACCCTCTCCATGGCTTGGGGAGGATTTTCTGTCTTGGGCGCCTGAAAGGAGCGGAATTTTCATAGTCAAGAGTGCTTATTAGCTTGCTGCACATGAAATGCTACAGCCATCGATTCCTTCATCGAGCTCTGTTCCGGATAGCAGTAGAGAAGTGTGGAAGCTTATTTGGTCTTGTCCGCCCCCCTAAGGTTAAGTCGTTTGCATGGCGATTAGCAACGAATTCTCTGGCGACATGGAAGAACAAGAAGCGGAGAACCTTGGAGGAACGGGACACTTGCCTAGTTTGTGGTAGAGAAGTGGAGGACTTGTTTCATGTGTTATGTGCATGTGATAATGCGCAACAACTTTGGTGTGCAATGGCGCGGGTCTGGGAGCTGCCCAAACTCACTAATATAAAACGGCATGATGACTGGTTTATCCAGGCAGTATGCGACGCCAAAGTACAGCAGTGTGTCCGGCTACTTATGCTCCTGTGGAGGATTTGGCACATCAGAAATGAAGTTGTTCATGCAAAGCCGGCTCCTCCTGTTGATGCATCAGCCCGGTTCCTTGAGAGTTATCTAAATTCTTTGGCAAACTTGAGCGCCGGCCAAGATGCTGATTATGTCAAAGGCAAGATGGTTCCTGCCCAGTGCCTCCCAGAAACAAGTGTGGTCCGTGCTATACCGATACAAACCAGTAACCCTTGGATCCCCCCAAGTGAAGGACGAGTAAAGCTAAATACTAATGGTTCTGTCTTGAATGGAAGTGCAGGAACTGGCATGGTATTGCGGGATCATGTTGGAAACATTATCTTCAATGCTTGTAGTCCATTTCATTGGCAAGGAGAAGCAATCATGTGATGTACCCGATGACATGGCCTGCAGTATGGAGTGGCCACCTTCACCGTATACCATGTATGTTTTCTCGTCCAAGACAGAGTGTTGAGAAGAGAGGTTATTCGTGCGAGATGGGGATGCTGCCGGAACAATTGACAATGTGAAATCACATCCGAAATCTGATGAAAATTTGTAATACGCAGCTTACTGGCAGCGGTAACTTTACATTCCTTTTAGGCAAACACACGGTGGTTTTCTTCTGAGGTATTACTCATACTCGGACACTCAATGATCATGTTTATGATTATGTTGGCAATTGATCTTTGAGGGTGCTTCGTTTTTTGTAGAATAAACTTGTCGAGTGATAAGTACCAAGTAATTGAGTAGCCAAAAGGAGGCATCAGATCACTATCTCGTCTAGGAAAATCGGAAAAGGGGGTGTACTGTGTTTTGAAGAATGGAAGATGCACATTTCAGGTTTGGTTTCTATATGAATCGGGTGGTCTGATAGACTGGGTTTTGAAGAATGAAATAAACCTGGAGCCAGCATGGAGAGAATATTTTGAGAAACATATTGACAAAGGTGCATGGATCTCACAGTCGGATGATCAGAAAGAGTTGTTGTTGAAGAATGATGTCAACCTTTAACTTGTAGCTGAATACAATGAAGTAGTAGAGAAAGATGATTTTGAATGGGACTCTGATGATGAAAATGTTCTCAGCATTGCAAGCTTGCCTAAGAAGTACAGCCCTGACAATGAAGCCTATGAAACCCCTCTTCAACTTGAATGTCTTGGATTTCACCCTTACAAGGAAATTGTCTTGTTTCATGACCACAATAGTGCAACGGTTGCATATCATTTGAATAGCTCGAAGGTTCGATACTTGGGTGAGATGGAGCACTACTATTCCTTCATTGAGATCTCTTTTCCTTACGCCCCATGCTGGACTATGGACTTACCTAGAAGTAAGTAATGTCAAGTCGTAGGCATGTCTAGTTTGCAGCTAATCTCAAACTGCTCTGTGTTCCATTTTTCTCAGTGTGGAGTTAAGACAATTGACAATCTATTGTATTAGTATATCCTGCAGATTTTTGCATTGGTTTTCATCATCTTATAGGTGGAATCCATTCAGTCATGTCAATCTTTTATTTGTTTCCCAGCACATTGTATTGAAGATTATTATGAATTTCATTTCTTGCTTGGCAAAACTAAAATAATACTCCCTCTAATTCATAATAACTGTCGATCATTCCTTGATAAAGGTTGCTCACATGTTCCTACGAATCAATGTTGTCACTGTAACTAGAGTATCACATAAAATGGAAAGCCAGTATACTGTTCTAATCTAGACAACAAAACATATAGGTGATTGACTATTCTTTAAAAGCAAAATTCATGGTATAGCAAATAAAAATAAATTGGATTACTGGCAAAACCAAAATCCATGGTATAGCAAATATGGCCTACTGGCATGCAATGATGCAAAGCTCTAGTGCTAAGTTTAGTCCGATGATTGATGTTGATGCATATGCATTGATGTTGATCACCTTCGGTCCGTTGCTGAAATATGGCTTGACATCCAGAAACAAGAGAGGAAGGTTGCCCCGAGCTCTCTCAGCGGTTTGAAAGATCTAGCCGTCCATTTTGATTCCTTGATGCAATTCTGGCCATCAGATCGAGCGCCTAGATGATCTGGGCTGCCGGATCATTACCGAAGCCCCGTAGAAATAAATAGTTACCTCCCGTGGTAAATATCTGCTGCCACCGCCAGTAAATTTGGTGCCCCGCCGAGGGCATTATTGGGATTTCACCTACCCCCTTGCCACGCGGTTTCCCCCGATTCATTGCTTCGTCCCCAATCGGGTGAGACCTAGGTCACCTCTCTCCTTTCACGTCTCTCTCTCCCTCGCATCTCTCCGCGCCGTCGTCGACGTGAGGAGCGCCATCTCCATCCCGCGTTTTTCCTCCTTCGTCCTCCCCTTCTGCAGCCCAAGCCACGACCTATCTTGTGTGCCATTGTTTGCCTCCCCGTCGGGACCAGGCAGAGGAGGAGCAGTGCGAGCCATGGAGATGACGAGGTGGTCGAGCTGCCTGTGGCACCGTTGCCGTACCTCACGGCCCAGCTGGAGGTGTGTCGGCCGCAAAGACGGTAGAGGTCTCATCCGCTCGCTCTCTCGCTGTCATAGGAGTGCGCGTAGGGGGAGTGGCAGGTCAAGATCCGGAGACGGCGGGGCAGCGACCATTCCCGTGAGTCCCGGCGGCGAGCAGAGCTCCTATTACTGAACGGAGAGGGGTCGAGGGGCGCTCCGGATCTGGATCCGGGCGAGGTGGCGGCCATGGCCGAGCTCGAGCTGCTTGGTGTCCCAGAGGGCGCCTCCTTCAACGAGATCCTGCGCGCCCCGTCGTCGCCTCTTGCAAGGATGACCCAGATGCCGTCGCCCAGGTCCCTCCTCCCTCCTCCCTCCTCCCAAACTTCTCCTCCACTCCATATTGTCCCCTTTCCACGTTTGCTTATTGTTCAACTGAATAATTCGTTAGAAGGATCCTTTGATTGTCCCCAGAAGTTGCTAATTTAGGAGAACAAGTCGCCTCCATCAAATTGGAAATGCATGAATGGCGACGTATGTATGATGCATCTTACTTTCTCATGCCCAAACGCAAAATTAATCTACTTCCATACACGGCGAGGAAAAGCAAAGACCTGATCATCAGTAATTTGGGCAATTTGGTGCACAGTTGTTCGCATGTGATGTATCAGGTCTGTTAAAATAGTCTACTTTTGGCATTAAGTGTGTTAGCTTATAGTGGTAGCATGATTTGAGGAGGAGGAGCGAGGTCGAAAGATGGCAGCCAGTCCGACCACGTCCTCTCTTCATTCCTTTCTCCCTTTCGATCTTGGATTTGATCTAGATGCCGCCGTCGCCGTGGTTGCCTCGCCGTCGTGGCTCAGGTGCCCATCCCTTTGCTTTCTGCGGTTCCCTTCCTAGCATGTGCATGTTCCTGATCTGTTTGTCTTTGCGCAATTGTACCAGGAGACGATGCGTCGTCTCGCGGCTGGACCGGAAAGGGAAGTGACCAGAGACACATCTTCTCCTCTCCTTGGCAGCAATGCAGGCAGGCGATGAGGAGGCTTGCAATGGTGTGTGCCTAACAGGAGTGTGCTTTTTCTTAGTTGTTTGAATCTTGCTAGGGTTGGGATCTTTCTCTAGGATTGTAGTGAGCTTTCAGGAAGAGGTGAATGTAGCAGGACATGTGCCTTTTAGATTGGTCTGGTGCATTTGGATTGGTCCACTTGGCTCGTGTCTGTTAGTCTTATGTTTTTACTTGGCACCTTCATGTTTGCTTGCTGGGAAATGATGTTCTTTGTCGAGTGACATGTGAAAAAACAAAGGGTTTGGTTTGTTTGTGTTGGATTGATGCTTCTGAAAGAGAATAGGAAGAATGGCATGTTCATTGGCCTCTGTTGTTTGGTTCGGTCTGCCTAGGTTATTATGATTTGGTCTCCCTAGCCGTTGATCAATGCACTAAGCTAACATTGATTATACTATCTATACAGTTTAATCTGATGCACTTTCTTAGGCGAGCAGACAATTCATATTTCCTATAATATTCGTTTTGTTTATGTGTTTATAGAACATAGAAGACAAAACAGAGAAGAGAGACTACATGTTCTTGCAAGATGCAGTCGTGCTGCTGACAGAAACAATTTTATCTCAAGGTGCAAGGAACAACACATCCTTGTAGAATACCATTACATGTTTTTTTCCTTTCATAATTTTCCATATATGAAGATACTATATGTCTTTTACCATTATGTTTTTTCCTTCCATCATTTTTCACATATGGTTCCCCTTCTGTATGTTTGCCGTGGCTCGGTTATGCGGAGTCCTTTGTCTCACAGTCTGATGATAACCGATACACGTGAATTGCAAATTTCGTATTTTTTCAAACTCTGGCATCATCCCCACTCCTTCAGCGGCAGTGGCCGTCTCACCTCGCTCCTCACAGAAACCTCCCCGTACTATGCCATGTCGCCAAACCACTCGTCGTGGGATGCTTAACATCGTGTTGGATGATGCCACACATGATTTAGGGCAGACCCTGCCGCATAGGCCCAATAAGCAGACATTAATTAGTTGCATGCCTTCACCTTAATGTAGTCAAATAGTTAATTACTGATTTTGTGGGGATCTTTTGTTGCCAGTTTCTTCATCTGACGAAGGATTTATAGTGGATGCAGATCAATCTGGGAGGAATTATCAGGCACACGACCAGCGAGCGGTGGCAGAAGCAACTTCTCCATTAGACTACATGACAGGTAAGATTAGGACCTTTAGAGGTGGAAAGAAGTTTATGTGATATTGTTTTCTTCCATTTCTGTGAAGCGCCTTACCTAGAACCGCGATCGTTTTGCAGTGAGAAACCATTTATTTCTCCTTTATCTTCTTGATGATTGTTTCTAATACATTTAATTTAAGAGAAAACATGGACATAAAGCTACATGGGAACACTTGATCCTAAACAGATTTTGTTTTAACGGAATGTATATTTCTCAAATGGAGGGAATGAAAATCTCAATTAGATGAAATCTGGAGATCAAAAGAATGACCAGATGTGGTCTCCATTCCATTTGATGAGAAGTGAGACTTAGTTCCTTCCAGTTTGGAAAAAAGCTACTGGTCAATCCTTATTTATCGGCGTTGCTGTCAATGGCAATATTCTGGCCTGGCGAGGAAATATGTATTATTTTGTGAACATTTCTGGTGTTGATCATCTTTTCTTCCGCGTAACCCAATGGTGTTTTTTCTGGTCTGTCGACGACACTGGTGTTGTTCTATTCGGATATGTTGGTGCGGTGTGTGTACGTCATGCGGTTTCTATCGTTTGCTGTTGTTGTATAGCCATAAGTAGGAGAGCTGAGTTTAGCTGTGTTTCGTGCAATGGAGCTGCCTGGGAGCTGCCAATGGCAACCTTATGGGTCGGCAAGGTAAACTTTTGTTAGTTTGCAAGCAGTTCTGGTGTTAATGATCTGCTATTCTTTGTAACACCAATGGTCGGTTTTTTGTCTATCAAGGGCATTGATGTTGTTTCTATTCAGGTGTGTCGGTGCAGTGGGCATGTCGTTCGTGTCATTTTGCAAACGTTTCTGATACTATCGAATCTGCTATTCAGCCAATAGCATTACTGTAGCTTGGCAAGGGAAAAATATGTTTTGCAAAATTTCTGCTATTAATGATATGCTATTCTACATGACCCTAATGTCTGTTTTTCTGCTCTGTCCATGGCATTGATGTTTCTATTCGGATGTGTCGGTGTCTACGCCATGGGCACGCGTTTTAAGTTGTTTGCCCTGCCCTATATCCATATGTAGAAGAGTCAAGTTTAGTAATGAAATTATCAGTTTTCCTGCCAATGGTTTATGGCCTGGGAAGGAAAACTTTATCGTTTTGTCAATTTATTTGTTGACTTGCTTCCGGTGCTCTTAGAATATTTCTTTGGCATTGCTTATGTGTATCAAGTATCATCGTGCACAAAGTTAAATAGTTTCATAAATTTCTAATTTCTTGATCGGCGCTTTTTCTGCATATTTCAGTGTTGGTTCTCAGAAAGTGAAGCTCACCTGCATGCACTTCCGCTAGTTCTATGAAGCAAAATGCAAAGAAGGGTCAGTGCTCAGTACCTTATTATATATGTTGCACAGTAATTATTCTCCACTCTCTGTTGTTCAATTTTTTTATGTAAACCCGCCAACTTATTTTGTATTGTATGGAACTATATTTAGCTCATATCAATAAGTACTATAAAGAACGGACCTGCTGTTCACTTCATCTGCAATCACGTGATTGGTAGAACTTGGTTCATTATCTTAATACGCCTCCTATAACTTGTGGTTTCTAGACTTCTGCTTATACCATGACTAAATTCTGCAAAAGAGAGAAAATAATGTTTGTCCTCTCTTGTTCAAGTTAATACGATGTACTGGAGATTACTGTAAGACGAAAGCACAAATGATGATATTGTTAAACATTTTGAAAGTAGGACCTATTTGTTTAAGAGAAAACCAGCGGCAATCCAGTGGTACTGGCTACTGGTTTTTGAACCCCTAGTTCTATCCAACATCAATGACAAATGAGCCTTTCTAACATATTTCTGCATTCACATTCATCAACTTATTAAGGAATATGGTTTTCTGACCTGCGCATCAAAGCTTATGAAGGCAACTTAAGAATTGTAATACTGTCAGATGCGTTCAGACCTTGATGATTGGCTTCATGCCGTCGCATTGCTGTCTTATCTTATAGTTTTGTACTATATATATATATATCTATATCTATATCTATATATATATATATATATATATATATATATAACTGCACCTACCAGAAAGCATGTTCTTAAAAAGCATATTCTAGATTCTTCTCTTTGGATTTGAGTTAAGTTTTACCTCCTGACCCTTTTTCGTTCTGATTATTTCATGGTATCAAAGAAAACCAATGAATTTTTGGAAGGTACAGAGTATGAATGTTCCAGTCTATGATGGAGAAATTTTTCTGTGCAACCATCTGACCAAGGAGTGCTTCCACAGAAACTTTTTGACCTTTCATCTAAGTGTACTGATTTTACACATAAAGTTAAATCTGGCATGACACTATTCTTGTATGATGTTGAGCACCGTAAGCTTCATGGGGTGTTTGAACCAACTTCAGATGGAGCAATGAATATCATTCCTGATGCATATGCCTTGTCAGGGTTTCAGTATCCTTGTCTGGTATGAATATGTTTTAGACATACCAAGCATAGTTATCTATTCCATTTATTCTAGGGTCTCTATGAAATTTGTCAGTGACATGTCATTGATAACCCAACTGGAGCATCTATCCTCCACTTATTCCATATTTCACGCTAATTTGTACCGTTCAGATGGTAAAAGGAAACTGTCAGCAATTTTCTGTAATGCTTTGAAATTTGCCCTTCCTAGCATATTATGGGAGATAGACTAATACTTTTCCTGCCGTGTTCACTAAATATAGAAACGCTGTAAGAGGATTTGGTTTTGCAAGCCTTTGATGGAACGTGAATTTGAAGATGCAGTACAGGATAATTATTGCTTTGCAAGAAACAAGTTTAGTTACGGTTTGACACATCAAGAGGTCTGTTTCACAGTCCTCTGGTGTTATGTTAATTTACGTTAGCTACTGATCCTAGGGTGTTCCTTTGATACAGGTTGTAAAGCAGCATGTTTAATTATTACTTGGCATAGGGGAAGGGAAGTGGTTTCTCTCTGTCGAGGAGGACAAACAGAGATAGAGGAGGCAGATATGATATGCTTGGCATTATGCTGTGACGATAGTGGGCCATGGATCTGGATGTGGAGGTCAGTGGCAGTATCGATGCCTTTTTCCTCTTCTACTCGATTCCTTGACCTGTTTCCTTTCACTATTAGATTGTGAAAGTCCATGTTAGTTCGTGTCAAGATGAGCGGCCATTTCTGCTGACATTGTGTCAACTAGATGGTTGTATTCTTAAAACTTATCAATCAATTGGAGTCGGTTTCTATAATTGTTTTCCCTTTAGAAGTTTTTAACCTGCTTAATGATTATTGTTCAGAATTATAGGTGCTCTTTTGTCAGAGACCGCTTGATGGTTTGGTTGGGACTGTATGAATTAGCCTATTCTTGGTGGCAACTAATTAGGCCTCGATACTGTGAATCAGTAGACACTCGCAGCATGACTGTTTTTTTAACTTCCGGACATTTTTATTCATGTGAAAACTACTTTGTTTGGCGATACACTAATTCAGAATATTCATGCTTCAATTCATCATGAATTTTATTCCTCTATCCTTTTTTATGTGTACTAATGTTTCTTTTTCTCTATCCTTTTTCATGTATACTAATGTGTCCTTATTTAGTGAATGTCGAGGTTTCCTCCATGCTTCCATACAATGTCGAAGGACAGCGGATGTTGTAGTCTGTTCATCCTGGATAGTACTGAGGATGAATACAAACTTATATGTAATTAGCTGGTGCTTGCTTTACTTAAGACGGCCACTGTTGCACTTCTGATTTCTTGCTTGGTCTTGTACATGTCTACCGTGTTGTTGTTAAAGTTTCTGATGTACACTTGTTCCAGCCACAAACATGGAAGCAAGTTGTTCCTATAAATCCATGATACCCACAAACATTTTTAGATCGTTATCTACAGAAGTGTCATTTAGATCATTACTCACAAACCCAGCCACAGCCATATGCTAAACATGGATTTCTACTAACTTAGCATTACCTGCTTGACCAAACGTTTGGACCGGCACTCTCGCGCCTGGCGCGATACAAATCTAGTTGATATGAATTGTGGGCTATGCAACAAAATTAAAAACAAATACATGTAAAAAGAAAGGAAGATGTAAGAAAGGGCACAACATTCATTATCTTGTTAATTTTTGACTTTAATTTGCAAAAAGTGGTAAACATATTCTATTGCACATTAAACTCCACCTATGTTGTCTCAACATAGCCGATCGCAAGCCTGGGTAGAGGAGGAGGGTTGTGATAGGCTTGGCGAGCCAACATCAAAACTCAGCCACTCTATGAAGATGAAACTCAAAGATTTTCGTTGCAGCGTAACCCTCTCAGCGACGCGCCCCATCAGAACCAGGGTGTGGTGTCAAATGGGTAAGGGCCGGGCCATCGCCCCCTAAGTGGAGCGCCGTATCTTGATCTGGATACGGTAGCAAGTGAGCAAGGACCGGGTAATCACATCCTTAGTGGCATGCTACATCGATGCTCGGGTGTAGTGGAAAATGAACAAGGGTCTATGGATTTGACTCGACGAGTGCGAACCGTAAGGAAGCTAGCCGAGACTAGGAGGATCC
This sequence comes from Triticum dicoccoides, assembly GCF_002162155.2. Classification (NCBI taxonomy): domain Eukaryota; kingdom Viridiplantae; phylum Streptophyta; class Magnoliopsida; order Poales; family Poaceae; genus Triticum; species Triticum dicoccoides. The sequence continues at coordinate 46,382,641 of NC_041389.1, forward strand.
GCTTAGGTAGTTGGAACGTAGGTGTCCTGATAGGTAAGCTTCGAGAGCTAGTTGATACAACGGTGAGGACATGTGTTGATATTCTTTGCGTCCAAGAACAAATGGAGGGGACAGAAGGCGAAGGAGATGGAGGATATCCGGCTTCAAGCTGTGATACATGGGGACCGCTACAAACAGAAATGGAGTAGGCATCTTGATCAATAAGAGCCTGAAGTATGGAGTGATAGACATCAAGAGACATTGGGACAGGATTATCCTGGTCAAGCTGGTAGTTGGGGACTTGGTTCTCAATGTTATCAACACGTATGCCCCGCAAGCCGCAAGTAGGCCACAATAAGAACACCAAGAGGAAGGTATGGGAAGGACTAGAGGATATAGTTAGGAGTGTACCGGTTGGCGAGAAGCTCTTCATAGGAGGAGACCTCAATGGCCATGTGGGTACATCTAACGCAAAATTTGAAGGGGTGCATGGGGCTTTGGCTATGGCATTAGGAATCAAGAAGGAGAAGATGTCTTAAGCTTTGCTCTAGCCCACGACATGATCGTAGCTAACACCCTCTTTAAAAAGAGAAAATCACATCTACTGACTTTTAGTAGTGGTCAACACTCTAGCCCCATTGATTTCATCCTCTCGAGAAGACAAGACAAGCATGCGTGCCTAGATTGCAAAGTGATACTTGGAGAGAGTGTTGTCCCTCAACATAAGCTTGTGGTGGCTGACTTCCGCTTTTGGATTCGTATCCAACAAGATAAGCGTGACAAAGTCGCTAGAACGAAGTGGTGGAAACTCAAGGGGGGGCCAGCTCAGGCACTCAAGGAGAGGGTCATCAAGGAGAACCCTTGGGAGCAAGTAGGTGATGTAGACAATATGTGCATGAAGATGGCGACTTGCATCCGTAAGGTGGCCTTACAGGAGTTTGGAGTGTCCAGGGAAAGTAGAAGCGAAGCTAAAGATACCTGGTGGTGGAATGATGATTTCCAGAAGGCTATTAAGGAGAAGAAAGATTGTTTTAGATGCCTATACCTGGATAGGAGTGCAGACAACATAGAGAAATGCAAGATGACAAAGAAGGCCGCAAAGAGAGAGTTGTGAGTGAAGTAGGTGGTCGGGCGTATGAGTGTTGGGGATCATTATAGAAATTAAAAAATTCCTACGCATCACCAAGATCAATCTATGGAGTAACTAGCAACGAGAGAGAGGGGAGTGCATCTTCATACCCTTGAAGATCACGAGACGGAAGCGTTGCAAGAATGCGGATGAAGGAGTCATACTCGATGCGATTCAGATCGCGGTGGATTCCGATCTTAGCGTAGAACAACGGCACCTCCGCGTTCAACACACGTGCAGCCCGGTGACGTCTCCTGCGCCTTGGTCAAGCAAGGAGGAGGGAGAGGTTGAGGAAGATGGCTCCAACAGCAGCACGACGGCATGGTGGTGATGGAGTGGCAGTTCTCCGGCAGGGCTTCACCAAGCTCGCGCGGAGGAGGAGAGGTATGGGGGAGGGGAGGGGTTGCGCCTTGGATGTGTTGCTGCAGCCCTCCCCTCACCCCTCTATTTATATGGAGAAGGGGAAAGGGGGCCAGCCCCTCTAGATGAGATCTAGAGGGGGGGCGGCGGCCAAGGGGGAGGGGCTTGCCCCCCAAGCAAGGGGGGCGCCCCCTTAGGGTCCCCCCCCAACCCTAGGCGCATGGGCCCTAGGGGGGTTGCACCCAGCCCACTTAGGGGCTGGTTCCCTTCCACCTACAGCCCATAAGGCCCTCCGGGATAGGTGGCCCCTCCCAGTGGACCCCCAAACCCCTCCGGTGGTCCCGGTACAAAACCGGTATACCCCCGAATATTTCCGACGACTGTATGATGACTTCCCATATATAAATCTTCACCTCCGGACCATTCCGAAACTCCTCGTGATGTCCGGGATCTCATCCGGGACTCCGAACAACATTTGGTAATCACATACAAATTTTCCTTATAACCCTAGCATCATTGAACCTTAGTGTGTAGACCCTACGGGTTCGGGAATCACGCAGACATGACCGAGACAGCTCTCCGGCCAATAACCAACAGTGGGATCTGGATACCCATGTTGGGTCCCACATGTTCCACGATGATCTCATCGGATGAACCATGATGTCGAGGATTCAAGTAATCCCGTATACAATTCCCTTTGTCAATCGGTACGTTATTTGCCCGAGATTCGATCGTCGGTATCCCAATACCTCGTTCAATCTCGTTACCGGCAAGTCACTTTACTCGTTCCGTAATGCATGATCCCGTGACTAACTATTTAGTCATATTGAGCTTATTATGATGATGCATTACCGAGTGGGCCTAGAGATACCACTCTGTCATACGGAGTGACAAATCCCAGTCTCGATTCGTGCCAACCCAATAGATACTTTCAGAGATACCTGTAGTGCACCTTTATAGTCACCCAGTTACGTTGTGATGTTTGGTACACCCAAAGCACACCTACGGTACCCGGGAGTTACATAATCTCATGGTCTAAGGAAATGATACTTGACATTAGAAGAGATTTAACAAACGAACTACACGATCTTGTGCTATGCTTAGGATTGGGTCTTGTCCATCACATCATTCTCGTAATGATGTGATCCCGTTATCAATGACATCCAATGTCCATAGTCAGGAAACCATGACCATCTGTTTATCAACAAGCTAGTCAACTAGAGGCTCACTAGGGACATGTTGTGGTCTAAGTATTCACATATGTATAACAGTTTCCAGTTAATACAATTACAACATGAATAGTAGACAATTATCATGAACAAGGAAATATAATAATAATCATTTTATTATTGCCTCTAGGGCATATTTCCAACAGTCTCCCACTTGCACTAGAGTCAATATTCTAGTTACACCGTGATGAATCGAACACCCATAGAGTTCTGGTGTTGATCATATTTTGCTCGCGGAAGAGGTTTAGTCAGCGGATCTGCGACATTCAAATCAGTGTGCACTTTGCAAATATCTATGTCTCCATCTTAAACATTTTCACAAATGGAGTTGAAGCGACGCTTGATTTTCCCGGTCTTCTTGTGAAACCTGGGCTCCTTGGCAAGGGAAATAGCTCCAGTGTTATCACAGAAGAGAGTCATAGGCCCTGACGCATTGGGAATAACTCCTAGGTCGGTAATGAACTCCTTCATCCAGATTGCTTCATTTGCTGCCTCCGAGGCTACCATGTACTCCGCTTCACATGTAAAACCCGCCACGAAGCTTTGCTTGCTACTGCACCAGCTTACTGCCCCACCATTCAAAATATACACGTATCCGGTTTGTGACTTGGAGTCATCCAGATCTGTGTCAAAGCTAGCATCGATGTAACCCTTTACGACGAGCTCTTCGTCACCTCCATAAACGAGAAACATATCCTTAGTCCTTTTCAGGTTCTTCAGGATATTCTTGACCACTCTCCAGTGTTCCATGCCGGGATTACTTTGGTACCTAGCTACCAAACTTACGACAAGGTTTACATCAGGTCTGGTACACAGCATGGCATACATAATAGACCCTATGGCCGAAGCATAGGGGATGACACTCATCTTTTCTCTATCTTCTGCCGTGGTCGGGCATTGAGCTGAGCTCAATTTCACACCTTGCAACACAGCCAAGAACCCCTTCTTGGACTAATCCATATTGAACTTTCTTCAATATCTTATCAAGGTATGTGCTTTGTGAAAGACCTATGAGGCGTCTCGATCTATCTCTATAGATCTTGATGCCTAATATATAAGCAGCTTCTCCAAGGTCCTTCATTGAAAAACACTTATTCAAGTAGGCCTTTATGCTGTCCAAAAGTTCTATATCATTTCCCATCAACAGTATGTCATCCACATATAATATGAGAAATGCTACAGATCTCCCACTCACTTTCTTGTAAACGCAGGCTTCTCCATAAGTCTGCATAAACCCAAACGCTTTGATCATTTCATCAAAGCGAATGTTCCAACTCCGAGATGCTTGCACCAGCCCATAGATGGATCGCTGGAGCTTGAATACCTTGTTAGCATTCTTAGGATCAACAAAACCTTCCGGTTGCATCATATACAATTCTTCCTTAAGATAACCGTTAAGGAATGTCGTTTTGACGTACATTTGCCATATCTCATAATCATAGAATGCGGAAATTGTTAACATGATTCGGACGGACTTGAGCTTCGCTACGGGTGAGAAAGTCTCATTGTAAACAACCCCTTGAACTTGCTGATAACCCTTAGCGACAAGTCGAGCTTTATAGATGGTAACATTACCATCTGCGTCCGTCTTCTTCTTAAAGTTCAATTTATTTTCTATCGCTCGCCAATCATCGGGCAAGTCTGTCAAAGTCCATAGTTTGTTTTCATACATGGATCCTATCTCGGATTGCATGTCTTCAAGCCATTTGTTGGAGTCTGGGCTTGCCATTGCTTCTTCATAGTTCGAAGGTTCACCGTTGTCTAACAACATGATTTCCAGGATAGGGTTGCCATACCATTCTGGTGTGGAACGTGTCCTTGTGGACCTACAAAGTTCAATAGCAACTTGATCCAAAGTACCTGGATCATCATCATTAACTTCCTCTCTAGTCGGTGTAGGCACCACAGGAACATCTTCCTGAGATGCGCTACTTTCTGGTTCAAGAGGTAGTACTTCATGAAGTTCCACTTTCCTCCTAGTTACTTCTTTTGAGAGAAACTCTTTCTCCAAAAAGGACCCGTTCTTGGCAACGAAGATCTTGCCTTCGGATCTGAGGTAGAAGGTATACCCAATGGTTACCTTAGGGTATCCTATGAAGACGCATTTTTCCGACTTGGGTTTGAGCTTTTCAGGTTGAAGTTTCTTGACATAAGCATCGCATCCCCAAACTTTTAGAAACGACGGCTTAGTTTTCTTCCCAAACCATAATCCATACGGTGTCGTCTCAATGGATTTAGATGGTGCCCTATTTAAAGTCAATGTAGTTGTCTCTAAAGCGTATCCCCAAAATGATAGCGGTAAATCGGTAAGAGACATCATAGACCGCACCATATCCAATAGAGTGCGATTACGACGTTCGGACACACCGTTACACTGAGGTGTTCCAGGCGGCGTGAGTTGTGAAACAATTCCACATTTCCTTAAGTGCGTACCAAACTCGTGACTTAAATATGCTCCCCCACGATCTGATCGTAAGAACTTTATTTTTCTGTCACATTGATTCTCCACCTCATTCTGAAATTCCTTGAACTTTTCAAAGGTCTCAGACTTGTGGTTCATCAAGTAGACATACACATATCTACTTAAGTCATCAGTGAGGGTGAGAACATAATGATAGCCACCGCGAGCCTCAACGCTCATTGGACCGCACACATCAGTATGTATAATTTCCAATAAGTTGGTTGCTCGCTCCATTGTTCCGGAGAATGGAGTCTTGGTCATTTTGCCCATGAGGCATGGTTCGCACGTGTCAAATGATTCATAATCAAGAGACTCTAAAAGTCCATCTGCATGGAGCTTCTTCATGCGTTTGACACCAATGTGACCAAGGCGGCAGTGCCACAGGTATGTGGGACTATCATTATCAATCTTACATCTTTTGGTATTCACACTATGAATATGTGTAACATCACGTTCAAGATTCATTAAGAATAAACCATTGACCAGCGGGGCATGACCATAAAACATATCTCTCATATAAATAAAACAACCATTATTCTCGGATTTAAATGAGTAGCCATCTCACATTAAACGAGATCCATATACAATGTTCATGCTCAAAGCTGGCACTAAATAACAATTATTGAGGTTTAAAACTAATCCCCGTAGGTAAATGTAGAGGTAGCGTGCCGACGGCGATCACATCGACCTTGGAACCATTCCCGACGCGCATCGTCACCTCGTCCGTCGCCAGTCTCCGCTTATTCCGCAGCTCCTATTTTGAGTTACAAATATGAGCAACCGCACTGGTATCAAATACCCAGGAGCAACTACGAGTACTGGTAAGGTACATATCAATAACATGTATATCACATATACCTTTGGTGTTGCCGGCCTTCTTGTCCTCTAAGTACTTGGGGTAGTTCCGCTTCCAGTGACCGTTTCCCTTGCAATAAAAGCACGCAGTCCCAGGTTTGGGTCCGTGCTTTGGCTTCTTCCCGGCAACTGGCTTACCGGGCGCGGCAACTCCCTTGCCGTCCTTCTTGAAGTTCTTCTTACCCTTGCCTTTCTTGAAACTAGTGGTTTTATTGACCATCAACACTTGATGTTCCTTCCTGATCTCCACCTCCGCTGATTTCAGCATTGAAAATACCTCAGGAATGTGTTTCACCATCCCCTGCATATTGTAGTTCATCACAAAGCTCTTGTAGCTAGGTGGGAGCTACTGAAGGATTCTGTCAATGACCGCGTCATACGGGAGGTTAACTCCCAGCTGAGACAAGCGGTTGTGCAACCCAGACATTTTGAGTATGTGCTCGCTGACAGAACTATTCTCCTCCATCTTACAACTGTAGAACTTGTCGGAGACTTCATATCTCTCGACCCGGGCATAAGCTTGGAAAACCATTTTCAGCTCTTGGAACATCTCATATGCTCCGTGCTGCTCAAAACACTTTTGGAGCCCCGGTTCTAAGCTGTAAACCATGCCGCACCGAACTAGGGAGTAATCATCACTACGTGACTGCCAGGCATTCATAATGTCTTGAGTTGCTGGGAAAACGGGTGCTTCACCTAGCGGTGCATCTAGGACATATGCTCTTTTGGCAGCTATGAGGATGATCCTCAAGTTTGGGACCCGGTCCATATAGTTGCTACCATCGTCTTTCAGCTTGGTTTTCTCTAGGAACGCGTTGAAGTTGAGGGCAACATTAGCCTGGGCCATTTGATCTACAAGACATATTGCAAAGATTTTAGACTAAGTTCATGATAATTAAGTTGATCTAACCAAATTATTTAATGAACTCCCACTAGTCTAAGTGATCCATGATCCGAGTCAACTAGGCCATGTCCGATCATCACGTGAGACGGACTATTCATCATCGGTGAACATCTTCATGTTGATCGTATCTTCTATACGACTCATGCTCGAACTTTTGGTCTCTTGTGTTCCGAGGCCATGTTTGTACATCCTAGGCTCATCAAGTCAACCTAAGTGTTTTGCATGTGTAAATCTGTCTTAGACCCGTTGTATGTGAATGTGTAAGTGCATCTAGTGCCACCCCTAGTTTGGTTTTGGAGTATTGACGACAAACGTGGTTGAGGGACTAATGTGTTTGTGAGAATTGCAGGATAACACAGGTAGTAGTCCCTCCTTGATTCGGTTTACCTACCGGAGATGACCCCTAAAAACGTATGAAGACATTGAAGATAATGGTGGTACGTGAAGACATTCACACTGAAGACTATGACAGGAGAAGACATTGAGTGAAGACTATGGAGCGCGAAGACTTAGTAGTTTCGTTGTTTCTTTTCTTCTTTGTTGAGTCATAGGAGCCACCGCACTGTTAAGTGGGGTCCAAGTAAACAAAGTCAGAGTGGCTGAAGTGATGCTCAACCAAAATCCTATGTCTTCGAGCGAAGACAATGAGAGCAAATCTTATCCAGAGTCGGATAAGTCAGCTTTACTTGTATCCCAAGTCAAGCTGTCGCGTGTGTTTGAAATCTGACCGTTGTGACACATGTCGGTTCCTTAGTGACCCAGGGTCATTTCGGACAAATCAGGTCGAGTTGCCCAGTGTCTATAAATAGCCCACCCCCTACACCATAAATTTATGGCTGCTCAGAGTTAGATATGGCTTTTGTCGTTTGAGAGCAACCCACCTCGGAATCCTTTGAGAGAGAGAATCCTTGTGAGGACAAAGCCCAAACCACCCAGAGCCCAGAGACTGTTTGGCATCACTGATGTCTTTCTATCCGCGTCATCTGAAGACTTGTTACACTTGAGGACTGTGTATCCGCGTCGCGTTCTATGCATCCAAGAGTCATTGTGGATTGCCGGTGAATGAAGTCTGTGAAGGTTTGGAAGTCTACCTTGAAGACTTACCAGAGTGATTGGGTGAGGACTGTGTGTCCTTAGCTCAAGGGGAATAAGGTGAAGACACGGTCTTCTGAGTTGAATCTCAGACTCCCTAACCAGACGTACAGTTGTCACAACAACTGGAACTGGTCGAACAAATCCTTGTCTTCACAACACACTGGTTCTATCTCTTACTCTCCTTACTTACAATTTGTCTTTGTGAAGTCATTACCTGATTGCTCTACCTATCTGACTTCACTATGTGACTGCTTGTTCTGATTGGCTTATAATATCTTCCATCCTGATCCTACTACCTAGCTGCTACCAGTCATCATGTTTAGCTTCATACTTGTTTGACTATGGTGTGTCTAGTGTAGTTCATCTTCCGCTGCATGTTTATAGGTCTAGTTTTCGTGTTTGTCTTCAAAACTCTCATGTTTTGAAGACTTTCATAAAAATCGCCTATTCACCCCTCCCTCTAGTCGATAACTAGCACTTTCACTTGGTATCAAAGCAACTCCCTTGTTCTGTGTGATTCGGTTTAACCACCTGGAGTTTTAGCTATGTCGACTGCAGGGATAATCAAGGTCCCCGCTGCGTGTCCCATCTTTGATGGCACTGAATATCCCTACTGGAAGAATAGGATGTGCATGCATCTTGAAGCCATTGATGTCGATCTATGGTATGTTGTCAAGAATGGCGTTCCCAAGACTGGTGAAGGTGTCACCCCCGCTGATGTGAAGAAGTTCATTCAACTGGACTCTACCGCTAAGAACATCATCTGTGGTCATCTGACCAAAGGGCAGTATGGCCGTGTGAGCGCCCTGGAAACGTCGAAGCTAGTCTGGGACTAGCTCTCCAAGGTCAATGAAGGCGTCTCAACACAGCATGATCAACGAATCAGTACTCTTCGCAACCTCTTCAACCGCTTCAAAAGGCACGACAACGAGAACGTCCAGCTCACGTTTGATCGCCTCACTGATATCACCAATGAGCTCCGTGCACTCGGTGCAACTGACATTACGAAGCATGAAATTGTTAAGACACTGCTGAGATCGCTTGACAGCTCATTTGACACCTTAGCCCTGATGATACAAGAACGCCCTGATTTCAAGACACTCGATCCGTCTGACATACTCGAGAGGCTCAACACACATTAGTACCAGCTATCTGAGAAACGAGATATCTATGGCCCCAACTACGGCCGAACTCGTGCCTTGAAGGCAAAGGCTGCGGCTTCCTCATCTGGAGAAGAATCTGACTGCAATTCTGATGATCCTGAAGACATCGGAAAGGAGCTTGCTATGCTTGTGAAGAAGTTCCAGAGATTCACCAGGAAGAAAAACTTCAGAAATTCTTTATGATCCAGCTCAAGGGACAATGAAGCTTCCACCTATGACAACAAGAAAAGAACCTGTCACAAGTGCATGAAACCTGGCCACTACATCTCTGAATGTCCACAGTGGGACAATGAGAAGAAGAAAAAGAAGAACAAAGAATATGATTCTGATGACAAGAAGAAGAAGAAATCCTCAAAGTCTTCTTCCAAATCTTCCTCTAAGTCTTCATCACACAAGAAGAGCTCATCAGGCAAGGCACGTGCTTTTGTTGGCAAGGAAATGGATTCACAGGAGGAGTCTGCTTCTGAGGAGGAAGTGGTGGAGTCTAAGGAGGAGTCTGACTCTGGTATCACAAGTCTGGCTCTAGCTACAGCCTACATCGGCAAGTCCATCTTCAACACTGAAGACAATGAGTCCGTCACCAACACTAATGATGAGAAAGACTCGACTCCCACCTACTGCTTCATGGAACGTGGTGCCAAGGTAAACTCTCGCGATGCTTACTTTCAAACATCAAGTGAAGATGACTCTGATGGTGAATCCAAACCCAGCTACAAAAAACTTGCTAAAATTGCAACTGAACAACAGAAAGCTATGGAACATATTCAAAATTTGTTAGACAAAAGGGATGACCTGTTGGACGTGGAAATAACTAAGACTCAGTCCTTAATTGAAGACATAAAAAATCTTCGTGTTAAGTACCAGGAACTTGAAGGTCGTCATGGAACCCTCTCAACATCTCATGAAAAGCTTTCCTACGATTATCTTCAAAGGAAGCAGGAACTTGAGAAATTGAGATCGGATCATGAAGATCTTCAAAAGGAGAACAAGTCACTTCGCGCTCAACAGATCAGTCCCGCTCAGGAAGGATTTGAACCACCATGTTTAAAATGCATTGAGCGTGATAACGTTGTTTCTGTTGCTAGATGTTCTACTGCTCCTGTTGCAATATCTTCAACTGCTGATGTGGTAACTAACCACTCTGTTGAGGATACCACTACTATTGCTGATGAGAATGCCAGGTTGAAGACACTGATTGAGACAGGGATGTACAAAAGCCTCAAAGGGCATCAGGCATTATGTGATGTCCTCAAAAAGAAGATTCTGAACCGAAACCCTAGAAAAGAGGGTATTGGGTTCGAGAGGAAAATGAATATTGATGGGTCGTACTAGAAGCCTGAGCAGTACCCCAAAACCACATGGGTTGCTGCAAAGGAACCTTCAGTAGATCCATCCACCTTATCTGGTTTCACTTGCGCTAACCCTATTATCATTGATGAATCCTTTGATGCAAACTATAAACTGTTTAAGGATCAAAATGGTGAAGTGTTTGCCAGATAGGACTAACTGCAGGAATGGACCACCTATGAAGAAGATCTGGGTACCTAAACAATGTATTGAGAATCTTCCTGTGAATGTCATCCTAACACCACCAAGGAAGAAGACAAACCCCAGACCTATGGCTTCATATGGCCCTAAGGCTTCATACAGATACATGACTCACCTGAGTCACCCTAGCGCCAATGTTTTGCAGGGAAACCATACTCAGACTTATGAATATGAGCGTGTGTCTTCAAACTGCTATGTTCATAGAACTAAGAACTTTTCTTCTTATTCATATGAGTATCGTTCTTCTCCTGCAAGGCTATTTGCTAGGGCTCCAAAGCCAAAATTCTCAGATGCTGCACTTAGACTCATTGCTTCTAAGCCACCCCTGAAGATGTGGGTGGTTAAGAAGAACTAACTTTCTTTTGCAGGGGAAGGTCTCCATCCGGAAATCAAAGGCGTCTGATGCTATTGCTGGAGATCTAAAACACATTATGGGACGCAAGATAAAATGCCCAAATGGTCTTACTATGTATTTCGTACCTGAATCGCTTGTCGGTCATACTATCAGTCCTAACCTTGATCTAAGCTTTGATAATCCTCTTGTGCATCAAATATTTATGCTTCACAACTCTCTTCGTGAAGCTTATCCCCCAAACAGCACTGTAGGCCTCGACACCTCGTGCTTCAGAATGGATTATGGACAGTTGATGCACTAATCACATGACTGGCGATCGAAGTCTTCTAATGGATTCAACGTTGTGTACATCAGACAAGAGACACATCACATTTGCTGACACTGGTAAAAGCAAGGTATTGGGCCTAGGTAGAGTTTCAATCTCAAGGGATCAGCACATGGACAAAGTGATGCTTGTTGAATCCCTTGGTTTCAACTTAATGTCTGTCTCAATGCTTTGTGACTTAAACATGATTGTGCTATTTGGAAAATATCGCTGCCTTATACTGATGGAATCTAACAAGTCTCTAGTCTTTCAAGGATATCGAAAAGATGATCTGTATATGGTAGATTTCTCAGCAAGTCCACTGATGGCCGTATGTCTTCTTGCAAAAGCTTTAGAATGTTGGCTTTGGCATCGAAGGCTAGGGCATCCTGGCATGAGGAACTTGCACACTCTCGCGAAGAAGAAGCATGTTGTGGGAATCGAAGGCGTCAAGTTCGAGAAGGATCATTTGTGTGGCGCCTGCGAAGCTGGAAAGATGACAACAACCAAGCATCCCTCGAAGACTATCATGACCAGGTCTCAACCCTTCGAGCTGCTGCACATGGACTTATTTGGCCCCACTCACTATTCCACTCTCAATGCTACTGCCTGCCTCTATGGCTTCGTCATTGTTGATGATTACTCTCGATACACTTGGGTGCATATAATCCTCTACAAGACTAAAGTGTAGGATGTCTTCAGACGCTTTGCCAACCGTGCCATGACGAACTATGGTGTCAAGATCAAGCACATCAGAAGTGAAAACGGCACTGACTTCAAGTACACCGGCCTCGACCTCTCACCTGGATACCATGGGTATCACTCATGAGTTCTCTGCTCCTTACACACCTCAGCAGAATGGCATCGCCGAGCGCAAGAACAAAACTCTTATTGAGATGGCTCGAACGATGCTTGATGAGTACAAGACTCCACGAAAGTTCTGGCCTGAAGCCATTGACACTGCATGCCACGTCATCAACCGTGTTTATCTTCACAAGCTTCTGAAGAAAGCTTCCTATGAGCTCCTAACTGGTAAGAAGCCAAACGTAAGTTACCTCAGAGTATTTGGTGCTAGGTGCTGGATCAAGGATCCTCATCACACTTCAAAATTTGCACCGAAAGCACATGAAGGTTTTCTGCTTGGTTACGGAAAGGATTCGCACTCCTACAGAGTCTTCAACCTCTTTCACTATAAAGTGGTTGAAACTGTGGATGTGCAGTTCGATGAGACTAACGGCTCGCATAGAGAGCACCTGCCAAATGTCCTAGATGAGTTATCCCCTAGTGAGTCAATCAAGCAAATGGGAACTGGCGAAATCATACCCTCTGAGAGTCTGTCTGAAGAGGAACTTGTCATTTCTGCACCTGATCAACCTGAAGACAATGCTCAGCCTGAAGACAATTCCCCAAATGATGACAATGATCAGCAAGAGCAAAATCTTTGTCCTACTCATCCTCGTGTTGCAAATGAAGTACAGATTGAGAAGAGGATTGATAGCCTCAATGCACCTGGTCCACTCACTCGTTCAAGAGCCACACAAAGAGCAACACAACTCACCAATTTTTGTGGACACTTTGCATTCGTATCAATCTCAGAACCCACGAAAGTGACTGAAGCCTTCATGAAACCTGAATGGGTTCAAGCCATGCAAGAAGAGCTCCAACAGTTTGAGTTGAACAATGTGTGGGAACTTGTCAAGCGTCCTGATCCTCGGAAGCACAATATCATTGGCACCAAATGGATATATCGCAACAAGAAAGATGAACATGGTCAAGTAGTTGGAAACAAAGCTCATCTAGTTTCTCAAGGCTACACTCAAGTGGAAGGGATTGACTTTGATGAAACGTTTGCTCCTGTGGCAAGGCTTGAAGCTATTCGCATACTGCTTGCCTATGCAAATCATCACAACATTCTCCTATATCAAATGGATGTGAAGAGTGCTTTTGTCAATGGAAAGATAGAAGAAGAAGTATAAGTTGCACAACCTCCTGGCTTTGAAGATCCAAAACATCCTGATATGGTTTACAAGCTCAACAAGGCACTGTATGGCCTCAAACAAGCCCCTCGCGCTTGGTATGATACGCTCAAGGACTTCACGAAGAGCAAAGGCTTCAAACCTGGTCCACTGGACCCTACTCTCTTCACGAAGACTTATGACGATGAACTGTTTGTGTGCCAAATATATGTGGATGACATTATCTTCGGCTGCACTAACAAGAAATACAGTGATGAGTTTGGTCATATGATACAAGAGCAATATCAGATGTCCATGATGGGTGAACTGAACTTCTTTCTGGGTCTCCAAGTCCGTCAGCAATGCAACGGCATCTTCATCTCTCAAGAAAAATATCTCAAAGATTGCCTGAAGAAGTTTGGAATGCAAGACTGCAAAGGATACACGACGCCAATGCCAACCAAAAGTCATCTGGGTCCCGACGACAATGGTAAAGAATTCGACCAAAAGGTATACCGCTCCATGATTGGTTCCTTGCTTTATTTATGTGCATCTAGGCCAGATATAATGCTTAGTGTTTGCATGTGTGCCCGATTCCAAGCGGCACCAAAGGAATCGCATCACTTAGTTGTGAAGCGAATACTTCGATATTTGGCTTACACCCCAACACTAGGATTATGGTATCCAAAGGGCTCAGAGTTTGATCTAGTTGGATTCTCAAAAGCTGATTATGCTTGTGACAAGGTTGATCACAAGTCCACATCAGGCACATGTCACTTTCTGGGGCGATCACTTGTCTGTTGGTCTTCAAAGAAGCAGAACTGTGTATCTCTCTCCACTGCTGAATCCGAATACATTGCTGCTGGATCTTGCTGTGCTCAGCTTCTCTGGATGAAGCAAACTCTCAAGGACTATGGTATAAACCTGAAGAATGTGCCTCTCTACTGCGACAATGAGAGTGCCATCAAGATTGCCAACAATCCAGTTCAGCACTCGAAGACAAAGCATATTGAGATTCGTCATCACTTCCTCAGAGATCATGTTATGAAGGAAGACATTGATATCATCACGTAAAGATAGAAGAGTAGTTGGCTGATATCTTCACTAAGCCCTTGGATGAGAAAAGGTTTTGCAAGTTGCGGTGTGAGCTAAATATCTTGGAATCCTCGAATGTCCTGCGATTAGGCACACATCCTAACACCTATGCAGTTTGATGACTTAGAAGAGCTTTGTGTCTGGGTTGGCCCTAGGGGGGTGAGGGAGTCCTGGATTAGGGGTTGTCCGAATGACCGGACTATGACCTTTGGCCGGACTACTGGAGTATGAAGATACAAGATTGAAGACTTCGTCCCGTTTCTGGATGGGACTTTCCTTGGCGTGGAAGGCAAGCTTGGCGATGCAGATATGTAGATCTCCTCCCATTGTAACAGACTCTGTGTAACCCTAGCCCTCTCCGGTGTCTATATAAACTGGAGGGTTTTAGTCCGTAGGACGAACAATAATCATACCATAGGCTAGCTTCTAGGGTTTAGCCTCTCTGATCTCGTGGTAGATCCACTCTTGTACTATCCATATCATCAATATTAATCAAGTAGGAGTAGGGTTTTACCTCCATCGAGAGGTCCCGAACCTGGGTAAAAACATCGTGTCCCCTGTATCCTGTTACCATCCGCCTAGACGCACAGTTCGGGATCCCCTACCAGAGATCCGCCGGTTTTGACACCGACATTGGTGCTTTCATTGAGAGTTCCGCTGTACCATCGCCATCAGGAAGGATGTCGCATCCCGTCTTTAAATACGGCGCTGTTGCTAAAGGAGCTTTGGCTATCGGTCAAACTCTCCATCTAGGTGGTTTTCTTATGACCGCCTGTTCGGCCGCCACGCCGATGATGACTTCTCGGTTCATCGAAAAGAATCTCCACCTCGACTCGGAACTCGCCGAGTAGATAGATCCGATGGAGCTCTCTTCCTTAACTGAGCTCTTGGATCGCGTCGCTGCCCTGGGAGTCGCTATAGACTATGATCGGATTGGGCTTAAACCCAATCCGAGAGAGATTGACTCTCCCCAGGTCACCCACCACGTCGCAGTGGTGGAAGAACAATGCGGCGAATCTTCACCCATCTTAAGGACCAGATATGTCCGGATTCCCGATCCCTCCAAGCCGGACACCCGCGGAGGGGAGGACGTCACTCAAGCCCTGAACCTAAAGTCAGGCCGCAGGCCAGATTCATTGGACAACATCCAAGAACCTAAGCTTTCGAGTTCGGAAACTCCTTGGCCCCTGAGCCTCAGATCGGGCGAGGTTCCAGATTTAAAACTACCCACCCACCCAAACATAAGGGATCTATCCCAAATTAGGCAAGAGCCCACGGAAACAGTACACCATTACTGGGCCAGATTCCTCCTGGTTATGAACAGGATAGAGGACTGCCGCGAGGAGGATGCAATTTCATTCTTCTACAATAATTGCATGGACATTGGAATCCTCAACACCATAAGTCGACGTGAAATTACACGCTTCACTGACTTAGCATCCATAGTACGAAAATACTGTGCGATGGAAAGTGTCTAGAAAGCTGAAATAAAATTCTGGGACAATCCGGCCCTGAATATAACTCCAGTCCAAAACAAAAGGGCGCATTATCGCCAGGCACCTGGGCCAAGCACCAAAAAGCAAAAACCCTCTATAGGGTATGGAACCGTACTGGAGGGATGGCTCAATGGACCCTGTAAAATTCATAGTACAGAGGGCGCCACACCAACTCATAGCCTTAGAGCATGCTGGATACTCCGGCAGGTGGCCAAAAGTGGCAAGGAGCTTCTAACTCCAGAATCCGCAGAGCACCAGCCCAGGAATACCGGTACGGTATCAACAGTATTCGAGACTTTCGCATCAAAAAATATGCGGAAACGAACACTCCACAACCTTACCGAAATCTACCAGGTAGCAACAATAAACCCATGGAGTGACACGACTATTACCTTTAATGCCAGTGATGAACCTAAATTCCGAACAGCCCGAGCACCAGCCGCATTGGTCCTCAATCCAACGTGGACGGCTTTCAACTTACCAAGGTACTCATGGACGGTAGCAGCGGATTGAACCTCATTTATGAGGAAACCCTTCAAAAAATGGAAATAGACTGGAGCCGCATTGAGCGAAGCAACACAACCTTTAGATGAATAATCCCCAGTCGGGAAGCGCGCTGCACAGGAAAAATCACACTGGATGTGGTGTTCGGCACGCCAGATAATTACAGGTCCAAGGAGGTCACGTTTCAAGTGGCCCCGTTCAGCAGCGGATACCACGCCCTGTTAGGGCGAGAGGCATTCACAATTTTTCAAGCTATACCCCATTACGGGTACATGAAGCTCAAAATGCCCGGACCCAACGGAATCATCACTCTTACTAGTGACCCAGACATAGCACTCCGTGCCGAGAACAATACAGCCGCACTGGCCCTTGAGGCACTATCCGAAGCCCTAGCGGCTCAAGAACTGACTGCACTGCGCTCCACGGTGAACAGGGATGACGTAATACTTGATAAAAGATCCAAGTCCACCTCGTTTAAACTGGCAGATGAAATAGTCAAATTCCAAGTCCATCCAACGGACCCTACAAAAACAGCCTCCATCAGGGCGCAATTAAAACCTGATGTAGACGCCGCACTACGAGAATTCCTACGCGAAAATTGGGACATTTTTGCCTCGCACCCTTCAGACATGCCAGGAATCCCACGCAGGCTGGCCGAGCACAGCCTAAACATCCTAAAAGGATTCAAGCCTGTCAAGGAGGCTCTTCACCGTTTCTCTGAGCCTAAGAGACAAGCCATGGGAGAGGAGCTAGCCAAACTACTGGAGGCCGGATTCATCAGATATAAAACATCTGGATTGGCCAGCAAACCTGGTGATGGTACCAAAGAAGGACAAATCCTGGCGCCTATGCGTCGATTTCAAGGACCTCAACAAGGCTTGCCCAAAGGATCCCTTCCCCCTCCCCCGCAACGATCAAATTATCGACGCCACCGCAGGACACGATTCATTGTGTTTCCTCGATGCATACTCCGGCTACCATCAAATTAAGATGGCAGAGCCAGACCAAGCTGCAACGGCATTCATCACCCCATACGGCCCATTCTGCTTCAACACAATGCCCTTCGGGCTCAAAAACGTCGGCGCAACATATCAGTGCATGATTCAGACATGTCTGGCAAACCAGATCAGCAAAACAGTGGAGGCATACGTAGATGACGTGGTCGTCAAAACCAAGCATGTCGAAACTCTAGTAGACGACTTGAGGCTCACATTCGATAATCTCCGAACAAATGACATCAAGCTTAACCCGGAAAAATGCGTTTTCGGCGTACCAGCCGGAAAGGTCTTGGGCTTCATTGTATCCGGTAGACGAATTGAAGCAAACCCAGCCAAGATCTGAGCTTTGTCACAATTGGATATTCCAAAGGACCTCAAACAAATACAAAAATTGACTGGATGCGTGGCGGCTTTAAGCCGCTTTATCTCCCGCTTGGGAGAAAGGCATTACCCCTTTATCGCCTCCTCTGGCGCACCGAACACTTCGAGTGGACGGATGCTGCCACGGCCGGACTCGAAGAAATAAAAGCCATATTGGCAACAAACCCGGTCCTGGCCATGCCTAACATCGGTGAACCAATGCTACTATACATTGCAGCAACTCATCAAGTTGTAAGCGCAGTGCTCGTCGTCGAACGAGAAACAGACGAACACAAATTCCCCCTTCAAAAACCAGTTTACTACGTGTCCACTGTCCTCACTCCATGCAAGTCACGATACCCGCATTATCAAAAGATAGTGTACGCAGTGTTTATGGCATCCCGGAAGCTGCGACACTACTTTCAAGAGTGTTCAATAACAGTAGCTTCCGAAGTACCTCTTAACGACATTATAAACAATTGCGGCGCGACGGGCCGGATTGCCAAATGGGCCATTGAGCTCCTCCGGTTCGACATAACCTACAAGCCACGGAGAGCCATCAAGTCGCAAGTTTTGGCCGACTTCGTCGCCGAATGGACTGAAGCCGAACTCCCTAAAGATTACGGCACATATTCCAATTGGGTCATGCACTTCGACGACTCCAAAATGTTAGCTGGTCTGGGGGCTGGCGTCGTTTTGACATCCCCAATAGGAGATACAGTTCAATACGTACTCCAGATAATGTATACAGATTCCAATAACGCAGCCGAATACGAGGCCCTTCTACACGGTCTCCGGATGGCAGTCTCCATGGGCATTCAACGCCTAGAGGTGTGTTGGGATTCTCGCGATATCCCAAATAAATGGAGACTTTGATGCCAAGGATCCGAAAATGGCAGCTTATCACAACACCATCCTAAAAATGTCAGCTCGGTTCAAAGGGCTCGAATTTCACCATATAGCCCGGGAAAACAATCAGGCAGCAGCAGACGTGTTCACACGGATCGGTGCAAAGCGAGACGCAGTCCCTCCCAACATTTTCTTGGAGAGGCTATTCAAGCCATCCGTATCATGGGAAGGGGAATCCGGAAATATCAGCCCGGACCCAGCCGCACCGCCTGACACCGAACATACTGACACAACGGGAGGATCTGCCAACGAAGTAACATCCTCAGCCCAATGTAATAATGGCAGTCATTGCCCCATGGACAGAACCATTTCTAGCCTACTTAACTTGGCAGGAACTCCTCGAGGACCAAAACAAGGCACGCTGCATAGTGCGACGATCTAAAGCCTATAAAGTCCACGAAGGAGAGCTTTATAAGAAAAGCACCACCAGAGTCCTTCAAAGGTGTATCTCCGAAGAGGAAGGGCGGAACCTTCTGGCTGAAATTCATGCCGGACTCGGCGGGCACCACGCCGCAGCCCGGGCCCTTGTAAGCAAGGCCTTCCGTACTGGATTTTATGGCCGACGGCACAGGCAGATGCTCAGGACTTAGTCCAATGATGCGTCGGTTGCCAATTATTTGCTAACCAAAGCCATATGCCACCCACCGCCCTCCAAACTATACCCATCACCTGGCCCTTCGTGGTCTGGGGGCTTGACATGGTTGGACCACTTAAAGGGGGAACCCACAAGCAAAAATACTTATTGGTCATGGTTGACAAATTCACCAAATCGATAGAGGCCAAGCCTGTTAAGACGGCCGAATCCGGACCGTTGATAGACTTCATATCAGGGGTCGTACACCGTTACGGTGTCCCCCACAGCATCATCACTGATAACGGAATGAACTTTACGGCCGACAAGGTAAAACTCTGGTGCAAAAACATGGGCATCAAGCTCGACTACGCTTCAGTCTATCACCCACAAACTAACGGTCAGGTCGAGCGAGCAAATGGTCTAATCATGAGCGGCATCAAACCCGACTAGTGCGGTCCCTCAAGGAATCTAACATGCATTGGGTAGAGGAGGTCGACTCCGTACTCTGGGGGCTGAGGACCATGCCGAATCGCACTACCGGATTCACACCATTCTTTATGGTATACGGCGCAGAGGCAGTTCTGGCCTGCGACATAATTCATGACTCACCTCGCGTGCGCATGTACGAAGAAAGAGAATCCGAACTCAATCGGCAGGACAGTTTGGACGCCTTGGAGGAGGAGCGCGACGTGGCAAAAGCCCGTTCCGCATTCTATCAACAGCAGGCTCGAAGATATCAAAGCAGAGAAGTACGGGCCAAAACTTACAATGTTGGCGAATTAGTTCTACGCCTGCCGGAGAAGAAAAAGGACAAACTCAAGCCCAAATGGGAAGGTCCCTTCATAATCGACCAAGTCCTGACTGGCAGAGCGTACCGTCTGCGAAATGCATCGGATAACCGACTCGAGCCGAACCCATGGAACGCAGCCCGTCTAAGAAGATTCTACGCCTAGCGCCGGACTCTGTGTCCGTCTCCTTCCTCTATTCATTTTTTACATATTAGCTGTCTTATATTGCTCTCCTTCTCCCTCCTTTTCTCTTACAGCCTTTGAGGGCTCGTTTGCGCCTTGTTCGCAAACAATTGACGCGCCATCCACGCTCATTATAGCTGGGGGCTTCTTTAACAGAAGCTTGTTTATACGGGCCTCATGCCCAACACATGTGTCACACTTCCGCATGTACCATTATTCACCATTATATGCATCGATATGACTTGAGTTTTGGCCAAGCTAGGTTGCCTGGCTCCTGTGCTTACCCCTACGTTCCCGGTTGTTCGGCTAGGTGGTAAAGGGACCACCTCTGCGATTGTTACTGCCGGGTCAGCCGGATGTGTACCTCAGACTGGGTGAAGCCGAAAGCTAGCGTTCTTAAGGGAATATTCGGTCGGTGAACTAAAAGATGATATTTACCTCGTTTATTTATCCGCCCCCAGATGCTTTTCTGCTTTTTTCGCAGTCCGGACATGCACTTTAGGGCATGCCTCCCAGGGAAAGGAACCCCTAACGGAACTATTCTCCCTGGAAGATGTTTCTTACTAACCACGTAATATAACATAACTAGTTGGGCACTTGTCTAATAAAGCACTAATGACCCCTACGCCTGCTCTCCACGCATGCCCCAGTTCTTACATAACCGAGAGGGTATTTGGTCACACTCCGGACTATCGGGTCCCGAGGTTGAAGCGAAAAGGTCTGCCATGACAAACGATCTACAATCCGGCTAGAAGGCATTTTACATGTAATTTTAAAATACATAGTCAATTTGACTGGGTATATTCCTCTTCAATACCATCCAACAGGCTGTCTAGTTTACAGTCCTGTTGGGAATATTTGACGGCCAACTCTACCTGGCCGTACACTAAACTGACAGGGATCTCCTTCCCATCGGGCCCTACAGGTCCGACCTCGGCCATGTGGTTTGGGTCAGCCTTCCTGTATCGCGTCTTCTCCATGGCCCAGGCCTCCCTGGCGCCTTGACGGCAGGTCGGTATCTTCCATAACCGGAAGCACCGCCGCGCTCCCTTCAGCTTCTCTGCAAGCTCTCCAAGGCCTTCGGGCATGGAGACGGATGGCCACAAGGCCTGGGCGACGCCTTGCATCACCTACCGAACTCGTTCGTGCAGTTGTGAGAGCTCGGGAAGAAGGTCACCCGTAAAACCGGGCATTTCCTCCGCAAGTCGACCTGTCATCATACCTACAGACATAACTCTGTCAATCGACTTCCTCGTCGAACTCTTCTTTTTGTAGTTCGTTCAAGCACTTACTAAAAATGCCGCGTCGAAGCCGCCGATTCTCCTTCACGGAGTCCGACAGCTGAGCACAAACGTCCTTTAGTTCCTTGCCCAGCTGGGTGTTGGCATCTTGGAGCTTATTCTTCTCTTGCCTCGCCCTCATAAGCATGCTCTCACCGGCCTTTAACCGGCGTAAGAGTTGTTGTTTGTCCGGATCCACTCCGGCGCCATCTGCAATGTTATTGTTCAGATTTTTACACATGCCGCACTTTGCAACATACTTATCTTTCAAAGCATATATTACCAGAGGGGGTCTCCTTGGCCTCCCCCGCTGCGGCTAGTGCGGCCTCAAGTTGGGCTTTGCACTCTTCCAGCTCCTGGGACAGTTGGGTATTCTTTTCTGTAAGATCCTGTATAACAAATGATCCTTAAATCAGTTATTTCTAATTGTTTCAAGTCTCGGGGGCTACTGATATATATAACCATCAAATTTTCTCACACGTATGTCTTTTCCATACTGCTCTGTGGCTCTGGTTAGACCATTTTGAGTGGCACGGAGGTACGCATCTCCCGTATTGAAGGCATCTAACGCCTCTTGGGAGAAACAAGCGTCACGAAGAACTGTCCGGCGACGCCTGTGGTTCATGGCACTCTCCACCTCTGAATTGGTGGCACACAGCCCGTCTGCATCCTCTGTCGGAGGAACGTCCGGTGCGCGCCTCGTGCTCGCCTCTGCTTCTGGACCCGGCCTTGGAGCCTGGCCGGTGGAGGCGCGATTGGCAACCTCTCCGGATATAGTCTAGCGAGCACTCTTTTTCCTGAAAAGAGCATGAGCATTGGTACACCTCGAGGGAATAAAACCTGAGGGAAAAAATGGCACGACTTACCGTTGCGCCGGTGTCTCAATCCGGACCGCACTTCTTTTCAGCCTGCCGGACCTTGATGCCCCTTGTTGGCTAGCCATCATAGGCTCGGCCCTCCGCCTCAAGGACTTCCCCTACAAAGACGCCATCGGTATACGGTGATAAAAAATAAGCACAGATGGATCATTTTAAGAGTGCTAGGACTTCAGTCTTGGTTACTTGTGAGGCGGGAAGTAGTCCGGGATAATCGGCCGTAATGGCCACTACGGTGTTGTCCTTGCTCAATTGATGAAACACCCCATCAATCAGCTCCGCACATAAGTCCGGGTCCTCTTGGGAGTCCGGATCGAGGGACCGTTCCGGGTCCTCGGGTTGTGGAGGAGGGTTGTTTATCTCCTTTACAGTCTGGCGTAGATCCTGCGTTGAAATTGCTAGACTAAGTACTTAACTATGGGAATATGAAAACGGATGGGCAAGTGAAAGTGTTCGCTTACCCAGCTTGGAGGATTGTACATAGAAAATCCGCCCCGTGGGTTGACGCGGAGGAATTCCTCCTCTTCTCCCTTGTACAAAGAGGACAAGATCTTCATTAGAGTGGTAGCTGAATCTGACCCCTTGCGGCCGCACCGGGTGGCGTCGTCTTCCCCGTTGAAATACCACATGGGGTGGCCTCTGTACTGAAGCGGCTACACCCCCCGCATAATGCATGTGCCCATGACCTCGATCATGGTCAGTCCGGAATAGGCTAACAACCTTATCCGGTTCATCAGGTAAAGGACGTCCTTGTCACTTTCCTTCTGAGGGCTCCGTGGATGCCAGCTTAGGCGATTCTTCAGAGGAGCATTGTAGAACTTGGGGAGGCTGATCCGAGCAGGGTCCAGCAGGGGGACATCTTCTATATAAAACCATTCTGAAGGCCAGTCTTCGGATGCCTTCTTTGGGGTTCCGGATAGATATCCGGTCCCGGCGATGCGCCATAGTTCGGCTCCGCCCACTTGATATATCGACCCCTCATGAGAACGGGGCACGAGGCAGAACATCTTCTTCCACAGCGCGAAATGAGCCTCGATACCCAAAAACAGCTCGCAAAGGGCTACGAAGCCCGCAATATGCAATATGGAGGCATGCGTAAGGCTGTGCAACTGGAGGCCACAGAACTCCAGGAGCCCCCGGAGAAATAGATGAATTGGAAATCCGAGCCCTCTTATCAAATAAGGGACAAGGCATACCCGCTCTCCTTTGGAGGGATTGGGGACGCTCTCCACTTGCTCTCCACCATGTAGGCCGGGGGGAGTAACCCCTTGGCTTGGAGCGCCGCTAGCTCGCTGTGCAGGATGGAGCATCTCTCCCAATCTCCAGGCTGAGGACTGGGAGGGCGAGAGGAGGAGCTGCGTCGACCGGCCATGATGGAATGGATCTCTATCGAATGCGCTCCGATGAAAGCTCGCGAAGGGAGGATGGTGTGATTCGGATCTAAATTCCCGTCTCTTTTATAGGCAGCTCATTTGCACAGCTAGGGACGTAAATGAAAAAAACACCCTAGCTTTTCGCATTCGTTTGACACGTGGAAGATGGCCATTATTGGGCGCAGAAGCCAAGGAGCCCAACATTCACCAGAAGCCGAACACTATTCAACAGGTATATGGGATTCGAAGGAGGAACCCGCCTTGCAATGCCGAATACAATTTGTGCGCCGGACTCATCGTCATTGAAGCCTGGTTCAGGGGCTACTGAGGGAGTCCTGGATTAGGGGGTGTCCGGATGACCGGACTATGACCTTTGGCCGGACTCCTGGACTATACAGATACAAGATTGAAGACTTCGTCCCATGTCTAGATGGGACTTTCCTTGGCGTGGAAGGCAAGCTTGGCGATGCGAATATGTAGATCTCCTCCCATTGTAACCGACTCTGTGTAACCCTAGCCCTCTCCGGTGTCTATATAAACCGGAGGGTTTTAATCCGTAGGACGAACAACAATCATACCATAGGCTAGCTTCTAGGGTTTAGCCTCTCTGATCTTGTGGTAGATCCACTCTTGTACTACCCATATCATCAATATTAATCAAGCAGGAGTAGGGTTTTACCTCCATCGAGATGGCCCGAACCTGGGTAAAAACATCATGCCCCCTGTCTCCTGTTACCATCCGCCTAGACGCACAGTTCGGGACCCCCTACCCGAGATCCGCCAGTTTTGACACCGACAGGGGGGTTGCGCCCAGCACACTTAGGGGCTGGTTCCCTTCCACCTACAGCCCATAAGGCCCTCCGGGACAGGTGGCCCCTCCCGGTGGACCCTCGGAACCCCTCCGGTGGTCCCGGTACAATACTGGTATACCCCTGAATATTTCCGGGGACTGTATGATGACTTCCCATATATAAATCTTCACCTCCGGACCATTCTAAAACTCCTCGTGACGTCCGAGATCTCATCCGGGACTCCGAACAACATTCGGTAATCACATACAAATTTTCCTTATAACCCTAGCATCATCGAACCTTAAGTGTGTAGACCCTACGAGTTCGGGAATCACGCAGACATGACCGAGACAGCTCTCCGGCCAATAACCAACAGCGGGATATGGATACCCATGTTGGATCCCACATGTTCCATGATGATGTCATCGGGTGAACCACGATGTCGAGGATTCAAGTAATCCCGTATACAATTTCCTTTGTCAATCGGTACGTTACTTGCCCCAGATTCGATCGTCGGTATCCCAATACCTCATTCAATCTCGTTACCGGCAAGTCACTTTACTCGTTCCATAATGCATGATCCCGTGACTAACCATTTAGTCACATTGAGCTCATTATGATGATGCATTACCGAGTTGGCCCAGAGATACCTCTCCGTCATACGGAGTGACAAATCCCAGTCTCGATTCGTGCCAACCCAACAGATAATTTTGGAGATACCTGTAGTGCACCTTTATAGTCACCCAGTTACGTTGTGACGTTTGGTACACCCAAAGCACTCCTATGGTACCCAGGAGTTACACAATCTCATGGTCTAAGGAAATGATACTTGACATTAGAAAAGCTTTAGCAAACGAACTACATGATCTTGTGCTATGCTTAGGATTGGGTCTTTTCCATCACATCATTCTCCTAATGATGTGATCCCGTTATCAATGACATCCAATGTCCATAGTTAGGAAACCATGACCATCTGTTGATCAACGAGCTAGTCAACTAGAGGCTCACTAGAGACATGTTGTGGTCTAAGTATTCACACATGTATCACAGTTTCCGGTTAATACAATTACAACATGAATAGTAGACAATTATCATGAACAAGGAAATATAATAATAATCATTTTATTATTGCCTCTAGGGCATATTTCCAACAATGAGGATCTCTATCAGTGGCTAGACACGAAGGAAGGTGAAAGGGACATTTATAAATGGCCAAGATGTGAGAGAGGAAGACGAGGGATGTTGATCAAGTCAAATGCATCAAGGACGGAATAGACCAGCTCCTGGTGAAAGACAAGGAGATTAAGCATAGATGACGGGAGTACTTCGACAACCTATTCAACAGGGAGAATGAGAGATCTACCATTGAACTGGATGACTCATTTGATAATACCAGCATGCGTTTTATGCGTCAATCCAGGAGTCTGAGGTCAAGGAGGATCTAAAAATGATGAAAGGAGGCAAGGTGATGAAGGAAATATGCCCTAGAGGCAATAATAATGTTGTTATTTTTATTTCCTTATATCATGATAAATGTTTATTATTCATGCTAGAATTGTATTAACCAGAAACTTAGTACATGTGTGGATACATAGACAAAACAAAGTGTCCATAGTATGCCTCTACTTGACTAGCTTGTTAATCAAAGACGGTTAAGTTTCCTGACCATAGACATGTGTTGTCATTTGATGAACGGGATCACATCATTAGAGAATGATGTGATGGACAAGACCCATCCGTTAGCTTAGCATAATGATCGATAAGTTTTATTGCTATTGCTTTCTTCATGACTTATACATATTCCTCTGACTATGAGATTATACAACTCTTGAATACCGTAGGAACACCTTTTGTGCTATCAAACGTCACAACGTAATTGGGTGATTATAAAGATGCTCTACAGGTGTCTCCGAAGGTGTTTGTTGGGTTGGCATAGATCAAGATTAGGATTTGTCACTCCGAGTATTGGAGAGGTATCTCTGGGCCCTCTCGGTAATGCACATCACTATAAGCCTTGCAAGCAGTTTGAGTAATGAGTTAGATGCGGGGTGAAGTATTACAGAACGAGTAAAGAGACTTGTCGGTAATGAGATTGAACTCGGTATGATGATACCGACGATCGAATCTCGGGCAAGTAATGCCAACTCCACCGCGCGACCCTATCCTGTCCGCCCCTGTCCGTTTGGGGTAAAAGGGACAAACGAGACGGCCCAGCGCGCGGGCAAAAACGGACTTTTGTCCGTTTTGTGTCTGCTTTGGACCCATCCGCGGCCCAAGTTTGCGCCGCTTTTGGGGTGAAACGGACACCCCGCGGACGCGCGGGCCGTCTGCGCGTGTCCTCCCCTGGCCCGCTCGTCGGTGGCACATGACGGGCCTTTTTCTATCCGCCCCCTCCCTCCCTCCGGCCGCATCCACTCCACTCTTCCCCACTCTTCCCCTCTCTCCCCCTCGCCGCCGCCGGCCGCCCGCTGCCAGTGCAGCCATGCAACTCGGACGCGCGCTTGCCCAGCCCCTTCCTCTCGTTGCCGCCGAGCTACCCAAGCACGGCCACCTTGTTTGCGCACCCGCCGGCCGGATTTGGGGCGGATCTGGTCGGTCTTGAGCTCGCCCGGCTGTGGGAGGCCGGGCCGCGCCATGGACTGGCCAGGCACCTTGCCGGAAGTCCCTGGAAAGGCCGCAAGGCCACATGCAGGCAGTGGCTCGTCCTCTAGCCGCTCGGATATGCACCGTCGGTGGTCCACCGGCAGATACGCAAATGGCGGACGGCCAGGCTCGGTGCTTGCCCAAAAGCTCGTCGGCGCACCGTTGCCCCTCATCAAGTGCGACCACTGCCCAAGGGTGGTCGTGCGCCGCGAGTCTACAATGCCGGAGCATCCCGGATGGGTGTTCATCAAGTGCTTAAACGATGGGTATGTGCTCTTTTAGCTTCGGTTTGTGCTCTTGGATTAGACTAGTGGTGCTAACTTTATGTTTTATTGTGTAGAACGGATGCAAGTTTTGGTATTGGGAAGAAGAGTACATCGATATGTTGATAGAGCAAAATGTAGTGCATGTTCCTGCACTTTTAGCTAGCCTAGAGGCTTTAGATGAGACAAGTGCACTTGTTGCTAGATTAGAGTCTAGGCACGATACTACGTGCGAAGAAGCAACAAGGCACGATACTACGTGTGAGGAAGCAACGTCGACTTCTGTCTTGAAGAAGAAAGGAGGAGGCAACGTCGTGCCTCCTCCACAGATCAACAATGAGTGCATCGAGAAGGCGCTAACCAAACTCAAGGGAGCAGTTATGGAAGTTGGGTATCTTCTCAAATGTATTCTTGTGGTTCTTATTTTCTTTGGCCTTGCTTTACTAGTCAAAATGTGATGATGTATTGTCATGTACCAAAAATGAATGATAAAAAAAGTTTAAGGACTTGCAAAGAAATATACGCGGACAGGATGGGGCAAATGGATGCGGCCGCGCGCTGGGCGCACGGCCACCGCATCCCAGGACACTCCCGGACACGACCCCAAATCCCTCCCCAAACGGACAGAATCCGGACAAAGCGGACGTCCGTTTGGGGTCGCGCGGTGGAGTTGGCCTAACATACCGATGACAAAGGGAATAATGTATGTTGTCATTGTGGTTTGACCGATAAAGATCTTCATAGAATATGTAGGAACCAATATGAGCATACAGGTTCCGCTATTGGTTATTGACCGGAGATGCGTCTCGGTCATGTCTACATAGTTCTCGAACCCATAGGGTCCGCACGCTTAACGTTCGATGATGATTTGTATTATGAGTTATGTGTTTTGGTGACCGAAGTTTGTTCGTTGTCCCGGATGAGATCACAGACATGACGAGGAGTCTTGAATGGTCGAGAGGTAAAGATTGATATATTGGACGATGATATTCGGAGACCGGAATGGTTTCAGAAAGGTTCGGGTATATTTCAGAGTACCGAGGGGTTACCGGAACCCCCCGGGGAAGTATTGGGCCTACATGGGCCTTAGGGGAGAGATAGGGGAGCCCGCAAGGGGTTGCACACGCCCCCCCTCCAAGGGAGTCCGAATAGGACAAGGAGGAGGGGGCGCGGCCCCCCCTTTCCCTCTCCCTCTCCTTCCTTTTCCCCTTCGATGAGAAAGGAAAAAAGGGAGGGGGCGAATCCTACTAGGAGTGGAGTCCTAGTAGGACTCCCCCCCATGGCGCTCCCCCTTGGTGGCCGACCTCCTCCTCCACTCCTTTATATACAGGGGCAGGGGGCACCCCATAGCACATCAATTTTTCTCTTAGCCGTGTGTGGTGCCCCCTCCATAGTTTACTCCTCCGGTTATAGCGTCGTAGTGCTTAGACGAAGCCCGGCACGGATCACATCACCATCACCATCACCATGCCGTCGTGCTGATGAAACTCTCCCTCGACCCTCTGCTGGATCCAGAGTTCGAGGGGACGTCATCGAGATGAACGTGTGCTGAACTCGGAGGTGCCCTACGTTCGGTACTAGATCGGTTGGATCGTGAAGACGTTTGACTACATCAACCGCGTTAAGCTAATGCTTCCGCTTTCGGTCTACGGGGGTACGCGGACACACTCTCCCCCTCTCCTTGCTATGCATCTCCTAGATAGATCTTGCGTGATTGTAGGAATTTTTTTGAAATTGCATGCTACGTTCCCCAACAGGCGATGGGCCCTGATTGTATCCCCGTTGAGGTGTGCAGAGGCATGAGAGACATGTCTATAGTATGGCTAACTAAGCTTTTCAACCTCATTTTTCGGGCAAACATGATGCTGAAAGTTCAACTAAGCCCCAGATGGTTTTGGTAATTCATAAAAACAAATAGAGCATTGAACTAATATTCATTCAAGATAAATATTTCAGGATGTTCAATGATTGGTGTGGCATGGACTAGAGATGTGGACCCCTCAAAATGATAAGGATAAAGATTGGCAAAGCTCAAGACTCTTCATTTCTATTTTAATGATTCAAGATGATATTGAGTCCACAAGAAAGCCAATACTATTAAAAGGGGATGAGGTGTTGCTTAATGGTCTACTTGTTAAAATACTTAGTGATATTGCTCCAAAACCCTCAGCCATTTTCTCCATCCAAATATGTCCAAACCCTAATTCCAAACTCGCCCCATCAATATATCCTACACGGAACCACCGAGTACATATTGACATAGCCACTACCAGAAACCCTAACGATTTGGTCACATGGGCGGGGCAATGGCTCTCCTTTCCTCTCTCCACCTGCTCTCCACCACCAATGGCGATCTCTATCTTAGTCCTCCATGGAAGGCCTCCTGCATTGGGATTTTGCTCTGGGCAAATCAGGTGAGAAGAAGATTTGGGTCAAAAGTTCATTTCTCTCCCTCTGGGGCCACCAAGGAGTTCTTTCTGGTGGTCTCCTTTTCTTCGGCATCCTTTCCTCTCACGAATGATTCTGTTGGGGTTGCTCTACAATGCTGTCTTGGAGGGATTTGCTCGGACTTCAATGTGATTTCTATTACCTCTCGATCATTTCATTTTTCTGTGGACAACAACAAAGTGGGATATTTCATCTATGGCCTTAAGGATCATGTTTGGCCTGACTTTGTGTGTCATTTCCATCTGTTCAATGGTCGTTTTGCCAAGTTCTATTCTGGTTCCCATTGGCATGCTGATCAAGAGTTGGTTGAGATCATGGACCGTAAGCCTTTATGTTGGGTAACATAGTAATTTCAAAAAAATTCCTACGCACACTCAAGATCATGGTGATGCATAGAAACAAGAGGGGAGAGTGTTATCCACGTACCCTCGTAGACCGAAAGCGGAAGCGTTATGACAACGCGGTTGATGTAGTCGTACGTCTTCACGATCGACCGATCCTTAGTACCGAATGTACAACACCTTCATGTTCAGCACACGTTCAGCTCGGTGACGTCCCGCGATCTCACGATCCAGTAGAGCTTCGGGAAAGAGCTTCGCCAGCACGACGGTGTGATGACGGTGTTGATGAAGTTACCGACGCAGGGCTTCGCCTAAGCACCGCTACAATATGACCGAGGTGGAGTATGGTGGAGGGGGGCACCACACACGGCTAAGAGATCAATGATCAATTGTTGTGTCTCCAAGGGGTGCCCCCTCCCTGTATATAAAGTAGTGGAGGAGGGAGAGGGGGCTGGCCTCCTATGGCGCGCCCCATGAGGAGTCCTACTCCCACAGGGAGTAGGACTCCCCCCTTCCAAGTAGGACTAGGAGAGGTAGGAAAGAGGAGTGAAAGAAGAAGGAAAGGGGGGCCACCCCCCTCACCCAATTCGGATTGAGATTGGTGGGGTGGGGCTCCTAGGCTTCCTCCTCCTCTATTCCACTAAGGCCCAATAAGGTCCATACACTTACCGGGGGGTTCCGGTAACCTCCCGGTACTCCCGTAAAATCCCGATTTCACCCGGAACCACTCTGATGTCCAAATATAGGCGTCCAATATATCGATCTTTATGTCTCGTCCATTTCGAGACTCCTTGTGATGTCCGTGATCATATCCGGGACTCCGAACTACCTTCGGTACATCAAAACACAAAAACTCATAATACCGATCGTCATAGAACTTTAAGCGTGCGGACCCTACGGGTTCGAGAACTATGTAGATATGACCGAGACACGTCTCCGGTTAATAGCCAATAGCGGAACTTGGATGGTCATATTGGTTCCTACATATTCTACGAAGATCTTGATCGATCAAACCGCATAACAACATACGTTGTTCCCTTTGTCATCGGTATGTTACTTGCCCGAGATTCGATCGTCGGTATCTCAATACCTAGCTCAATCTCGTTGCTGGCATGTCTCTTTACTTGTTTCGTAATGCATCATCCCGCAACTAACTCATTAATTGCATTACTTGCAAGGCTTATAGTGATGTGTATTATCGAGAGGTCCAGAGATACCTCTCCGACAATCGGAGTGACAAATCCTAATCTCGACCTATGTCAACTCAACAAGTACCATCGGAGACACCTGTAGAGCACCTTTATAATCACTTAGTTATGTTGTGACGTTTGGTAGCACACAAAGTGTTCCTCTGGTATTCGGGAGTTGCATAATCTCATAGTCATAGGAACATGTATAAGTCATGAAGAAAGCAATAGCAGTAAACTAAAATGATCAAGTGCTAAGCTAACAGAATGGGTCAAGTCAATCACAACATTCTCCTAATGATGTGATCCCATTATCAAATGACAACTCATGTCTATGGTTAGGAAACTTAACCATCTTTGATCAACGAGCTAGTCAAGTAGAGGCATACTAGTGACATTTTGTTTGTCTGTGTATTCACACATGTATTATGTTTCCGGTTAATACAATTCTAGCATGAATAATAAACATTTATCATGATATAAGGAAATATAAATAACAACTTTATTATTGCCTCTAGGGCATATTTCCTTGAGTTTCCCACTCGCACTAGAGTCAATAATCTAGTTCACATCGCCATGTGATTTGACATCTATAGTTCACATCACCATGTGATTAACATCCATAGTTCACATCGCCATGTGACGAACACTCAAAGAGTTACTCGAGTCAATAATCTAGTTCACATCGCCATGTGATTAACACCCAAAGAGCACTAAGGTGTGATCATGTTTTGCTTGTGAGAGAAGTTTAGTTAACGGGTCTGCCAAATTCAGATCTGTATGTATTTGGCAAATTTATATGTCTACAATGCTCTTCAAGGACCTACTTTAGATAATTGCTCCCACTTTTAATATGTATCCAGATTGAGACTTAGAGTCATACGGATCGGTGTCAAAAACTTGCATCGACGTAACCCTTTACGATGAACCTTTTTATCACCTCCATAACCGACAAATATCTCCTTAGTCCTCTAAGGATAATTTTGACCAATGTCCAGTGATCTACTCCTAGATCACTATTGTACTCCCTTGTCAAACTCAGTGAAGGGTATACAATAGGTCTGGTACACAACATGTCATACTTTATAGAACCTATGGCTGAGGATAGGGAATGACTTCCATTCTCTCTCTATCTTCTGTCGTGGTCGGGTTTTTAGTCTTACTCAACTACACACCTTAAAACACAGGCAAGAACTCCTTCTTTGACTGTTCCATTTTGAACTACTTCAAAAACTTGTCAAGGTATGTACTCATTGATAAAACTTATCAAGAATCTTGATCTATCTCTATGGATCTTGATGCTCAATATGTAAGCAGCTTCACTAAGGTCTTTCTTTGAAAAACTCTTTTCAAACACTCCTTTATGCTTTCTAGGAAATTCTACATCATTTCCGATCAACAATATGTCATTCACATATACTTTTCAGAAAGGCTATAGTGCTCCCACTCACTTTCTTGTAAATACATGCTTCACCGCAAGTCTGTATAAAACTATATGCTTTGATCAACTCATCAAAGCGTATATTCCAACTCTGAGATGCTTTGCACCAGTCCATGGATGGATCACTGGAGCTTGCACATTTTGTTAGCACCTTTAGGATCGACAAAAACTTCTGGTTGCATCATATACAACTCTTCTTTAAGAAATCTATTAAGGAATGCAGTTTTGACATCCATTTGCCAGATTTCATAAAATGTGGCAATTTTGCTAACATGATTCGGACAGACTTTAAGCATCGCTACGAGTGAGAAAATCTCATCGTAGTCAACACCTTGAACTTTGTCAAAACCTTTTTAGGCAAGTCTAGCTTTGTAGATACTACTATCAGCGTCCGTCTTCCTCTTGAAGATCCATTTATTTTCTATGGCTTGCCGATCATCGAGCAAGTCAACCAAAGTCCACACTTTGTTCTCATACATGGATCACATCTCATATTTTGATGGCCTCAAGCCATTTTGCGGAATCTGGGCTCATCACCGCTTCCTCATAGTTCATAGGTTCATCATGGTCAAGTAACATGGACTCCAGAATAAGATTACCGTACCACTCTGGTGCGGAACATACTCTGGCTGACCTACGAGGTTTGGTAGTAACTTGATCTTAAGTTTCATGATCATCATCATTAACTTACTCACTAATCGGTGTAGGAGTCACAGGAACAGATTTCTGTGATGAACTACTTTCCAATAAGGGAGCAGGTACAGTTACCTCATCAAGTTCTACTTTCGTCCCACTCACTTCTTTCGAGAGAAACTCCTTCTCTAGAAAGGATCCATTCTTAGCAACGAATATCTTGCCTTGGGATCTTCGATAGAAGGTGTACCCAACTATCTCCTTTGGGTATCCTATGAAGACACATTTCTCCGATTTGGGTTTCGAGCTTATCAGGTTGAAGTTTTTTCACATAAGCATCGCATCCCCAAACTTTAAGAAACGACAAATTTTGTTTCTTGCCAAACCATAGTTCATAAGGTGTCGTCTCAACAGATTTTGATGGTGCCCTATTTAACGTGAATGCAGCCGTCTCTAAAGCATAACCCCAAAACGATAGCGGTAAATCAGTAAGAGACATCATAGATCGCACCATATCTAGTAAAGTACGATTATGATGTTCGGACAAACCATTACGCTATGGTATTCCAGGTGGCATGAGTTTGTGAAACTATTCCACATTGTTTTAATTGAAGGTCAAACTCGTAACTCCAATATTCGTCTCTGCGATCAAATCACAGAAAACTTTATTTTCTTGTTACGATGATTCTCCACTTCATTCTGAAATTCTTTGAACTTTTTCAAATGTTTCAGACTTATGTTTCATCAAGTAGATATACCCATATCTGCTCAAATCATCTGTGAAGGTCAGAAAATAACGATACCCGCCGCGAGCCTCAACACTCATCGGATCGCATACATCAGTATGTATTATTTCCAATAAGTCAGTTGCTCACTCCATTGTCCAAGAGAACGGAGTCTTATTCATCTTGCCCATGAGGCATGGTTCGCAAGCATCAAGTGATTCATAATCAAGTGATTTCAAAACCCATCAGCATGGAGTTTCTTCATGCGCTTTACACCAATATGACCTAAACGGCAGTGCCACAAATAAGTTGCACTATGATTATTAACTTTGCATCTTTTGGCTTCAATATTATGAATATGTGTATCACTAAGTTCGAGATCCAACAAACCATTTTCATTGGGTGTATGACCATAGAAGGTTTTATTCATGTAAACAGAACAACAATTATTCTCTGACTTAAATGAATAAGCGTATTGCAATAAACATGACCAAATCATTTCATGCTCAATGCAAACACCAAATAACATTTATTTAGGTTCAACACTAATCCCGAAAGAATAGGGAGTGTGGGATGATGATCATATCAACCTGGGAACCACTTCCAACACACATCGTCACTTCACCCTTAACCAGTCTCTATTCATTATGCAACTTCTGTTTCGAGTTACTACTCTTAGCAACTGAACCAGTATCAAATTCCGAGGGGTTGCTATAAACACTAGTAAAGTACACATCAATAACATGTATATCCAATATACCTTTTTTCACTATGCCATCCTTCTTATCCGCCAAGTATCTAGGGCAGTTCCACTTCTAGTGACCATTTCCTTTGCAGTGGAAGCACTCAGTTTTAGGCTTGGGTCTAGCTTTGGGTTTCTTCACGGGAGTGAAAACTTGCTTGTCATTCTTATTGAAGTTCCCTTTCTATCCCTTTTCCCTTTTCTTGAAACTAGTGGTCTTGTCAACCATCAACACTTGATGCTCTTTCTTTATTTCTACCTTCGTCAATTTCAGCATCGCGAAGAGCTTGGGAATTACTTTTGTCATCCCTTGCATATTATAGTTCATCACAAAGTTCTAGTAACTTGGTGATAGTGACTAGAGAATTTTGTCAATTAATATCTTATCTGGAAGATTAACTCCCACTTGATTCAAGTAATTGTAGCACCCAGACAATCTGAGTACATGCTCACTGGTTGAGCTATTCTCCTCCATCTTGTAGGCAAAGTACTGTCAGAGGTCTTATACCTCTCGACACGGGCATGAGTATGAAATGCCAATTTCAAATCTTGGAACATCTTATATGCTCTGTAGCGTTCAAAACATTTTTGAAGTCCCGGTTCTAAGCCGTAAAGCATGGTGCACTAAACTATCAAGTAGTCATCATACCGAGCTTTGTCAAACGTTCATAATGTCTGCATCTGCCCCTGTAATAAGTCTGTCACCTAGCGGTGCATCAAGGACATAATTCTTCTGTGCAACAATGAGGATAATCCTCAGATCACGGATCCAATCCGCATCATTGCTACTAATATATTTCAACATAGTTTTCTCTAGGAACATATCAAAAATAAAACAGGGGAGCTAAACACGAGCTATTGATCTACAACATAGTTATGCAAATACTAACATGACTAAGTTCATGATCAATTAAAGTTCAATTAATCATATTACTTAAGAACTCCCACTTAGATATACATCCCTCTAGTCATCTAAATGATCACGTGATCCAAATCAACTAAACCATGTCCGATCATCACGTGAGATGGAGTAGTTTTCAATGGTGAACATCACTATGTTGATCATATCTACTATATGATTCACACACGACCTTTCGGTCTCAGTGTTCCGAGGCCATATCTGCATATGCTAGGCTCGTCAAGTTTAACCCTAGTATTTCTGCATGTGCAAAACTGGCTTGCACCTGTTGTATATGAACGTAGAGCTTATCACACCCGATCATCACGTGGTGTCTCGGCACGACGAACTTTGGCAATGGTGCATACTCAGGGAGAACACTTGTACCTTGAAATTTAGTGAGAGATCATCTTATAATGCTACCATCAATGAAGCAGAATAAGATGCATAAAGGATAAACATCACATGCAATCAATATAAGTGATATGATATGGTCATCATCATCTTGTGGCTTTGATCTCCATCTCCAAAGCAACATCATGATCACCATTGTCACCGGTGGGACACCTTGATCTCCATCGTAGCATCGTTGTCGTCTCGCCAACTATTGCTTCTACGACAATCGCTGCCGCTTAGCGATAAAGTAAAGCAATTATATGGTGCTTGCATCTTATGCAATAAAGAGACATCCATGAGGCTACTGCCAGTTGCCGATAACTTCAATAAAACATGATCATCCCATACAACAAGTTATATCTCATCACGTCTTGACCATATCACATCACAACATGCCATACAAAAACAAGTTAGACGTCCTCTACTTTGTTGTTGCAAGTTTTACATGGCTGCTACGGGCTAAGCAAGAACCGCTTTTACCTACGCATCAAAACCTAAACGATATTTCGTCAAGTATGTGTTGTTTAAACCTTCACAAGGACTGGGCGTAGCCACACTTGATTCAACTAAAGTTGGATAAACTGACACCTGCCAGCACGTAAGCGTACGCGTAAGCATACGCGTAAGCATGTCGATAGAACCAGTCTCGCGTAAGCGTACATGTAATGTCGGTCAGGGCCGCTTCATCCAACTATACTGCTGAATCAAAGTATGACATGCTGGTAAGCAGTATGACTAGTATCGCCCACAACTCACTTGTGTTCTACTCGTGCATATAACATCTATGCATAAACCTGTCTCGGATGCCACTGTTGGGTAACGTAGTAATTTCAAAAAAAATCCTATGCACACACAAGATCATGGTGATGCATAGCAACAAGAGGGGAGAGTGTTTTCCACGTACCCTCGTAGACCGAAAGCGGAAGTGTTATGACAACGCGGTTGATGCAGTCATACGTCTTCACGATTGACTGATCCTCAATACTGAATGTACGACACCTCCGTGTTCAGCACACATTCAGCTCGGTGACGTCCCGCGAACTCACGGTCCAGTAGAGCTTCGGGGAAGAGCTTCGTCAGCACGATGACATGATGATGGTGTTGATGAAGTTACCGACGCAGGGCTTCGCCTAAGCACCGCTACGATATGACCGAGGTGGATTATGGTGGAGGGGGGCACCGCACACGGCTAAGAGATCAATGATCAATTTTTCTGTCTCCAAGGGGTGCCCCCTGCTACGTCTTGAGCTTGCGTTGGTTTTCCTTGAAGAGGAAAGGGTGATGTAGCAATAGCAGCGTAAGTATTTCCCTCAGTTTTTGAGAACCAAGGTATCAATCCAGTAGGAGGCTCCTCAAAAGTCCCACGCACCTACACGAACAAACAAAGAACTCGCAACCAACGCAATAAAGGGGTTGTCAATCCCTTCACGGCCACTTGCGAAAGTGAGGTCTAATATAGATAGTATGATAAGATAAATATATTTTTGGTATTTTATAATATAGATTGGAAAACTAAAAGATGCAAATAAAAGTATATTGAAATCTTATATGATAAGAGATAGACCCGAGGGCATAGGTTTCACTAGTGGCTTCTCTCAAGATAGCATAAGTATTACGATGGGTGAACAAATTACTGTCGAGCAATTGATAGAAAAGCGAATAATTATGAGATTATCTAGGCATGATCATGTATATAGGCATCATGTCTGTGACAAGTAGACCGACTCCTGCCTACATCTACTACTATTACTCCACACATCGACCACTATCCAGCATGCATCTAGAGTATTAAGTTCATAAAGAATGCAGTAACGCATTAAGAAAGATTACAGGATGTAGAGGGATAAACTCATGCAATATGATATAAACCCCATCTTTTTATCCTCGATGGGAACAATACAATATGTGCCTTGCTGCCCCTACTGTCAGTGGGAAAGGACACCGCAAGATTGAACCCAAAGCTAAGCACTTCTCCCATTGCAAGACAGATCAATCTAGTAGGCCAAACCAAACTGATAATTCGAAGAGACTTGCAAAGATAACTTAATCACACATAAAAGAATTCAGAGGATATTCAAATACTTCCCATAGATAAACTTGATCATAAACCCACAATTCATCGGATCTCGACAAACACACCACAAAAAGAGTTACATCGAATAGATCTCCAAGAAGATCGAGGAGAACATGGTATTGAGATCCAAAAAGAGAGAAGAAGCCATCTAGCTAATAACTATGGACCCGAAGGTCTGTGGTAAACTACTCACAACTCATTAGAGAGGCTATGGTGTTGATGTAGAAGCCCTCCGTGGTTGATTCCCCATCCGGCAGAGCGCTGACGAAGGCTCCAAGATGGGATCTCGCGGATAAAGAAGGTTGCGGCGGTGGACTTAGGTTTTCGTGGCTTGTTCTGATGTTCTCGTGGTACGTGGGTATATATAGGCGGAAGAAGTAGGTCGGTGGATGCCCGAGGGGCCCACGAGATGGGGGGTGCGTCCAGTAGGGGGGTGCGCCCTCCACCCTCGTGGCCACTCGACTGCTTCTTGACTTGCACTCCAAGTCCTCTGGATCACGTTCGTTCCAAAAATCACTCTCCCGAAGGTTTCATTCCATTTGGACTCCATTTGATATTCCTTTTCTTTGAAACACTAAAATAGGCAAAAAAAACAACAATACGGGTTGGCCTCCGGTCAGTAGGGTAGTCCCAAAAATGATATAAATGTGTAAAGTAAAGCCCATAAACATCCAAAACGGGTAATATAATAGCATGGAACAATCAAAAATTATATATACATTGGAGACGTATCAAGCATCCCCAAGCTTAATTCCTACTCGTCCTCGAGTAGGTAAATGATAAAAACAGAATTTTTGATGTGGAATGCTACCTAGCATAATTCTCAATGTAATTTTCTTTATTGTGGCATGAATATTCAGATCCAAATGATTCAAAATAAAGTTCATATTGACATAAGAAATAGTAATACTTCAAGCATACTAAATCAAGCAATCATGTCTTCTCAAAATAACATGGCTAAAGAAAGTTATCCCTACAAAATCATATAGTCTGGCTGCTGCTCTATCTTCATCACACAAAGTATTTAATCATGCACAACCCCGATGACAAGCCAAGCAATTGTTTCATACTTTAGTAATCTCAAACTTTTTCAACTTTCACGCAATACATGAGCGTGAGCCATGGACATATCACTACATGTGGAATAGAATGGTGGTTGTGGAGAAGACAAAAAGGAGGAAGATAGTCTCACATCAACTAGGTGTATCAATGGGCTATGGAGATGCCCATTAATAGATATCAATGTGAGTGAGTAGGGATTGCCATGCAACGGATGCAATAGAGCTATAAATGTATGAAAGCTCAACAAAATAAACTAAGTGGGTGTCCATCCAACTCTCTTGCTCACGAAGACCTAGGGCATTTTGAGGAATCCCATCATTGGAATATACAAGCCATGTTCTATAATGAAAAATTCCCACTAGTATATGAAAGTGACAACATATGAGACTCTCTATCATGAAGATCATGGTGCTACTTTGAAGCACAAGTGTGGTTAAAAGGATAGTAGCATTGTCCCTTCTCTCTTTTTCTCTCATTTTGTATTTGGCCTTTCTCTTTTTTTATTTGGCCTTTCACTAGTGCAGAACCGGCCTTTAGTGTCGGTTCGTAACGGCCTTTAGTGTCGGTTTGGCAACCGGCACTAAAGAGTGGGGACTAAAGGTCCCCCCCCCTTTAGTACCAGTTCATCACGAACCGGCGCTAAAGTGTCACCACGTGGCACGAGCCAGGCACGGGTGCATGTAGGACATTAGTACCGGTTGGTAACACCAACCGGTACTAAATGTTTGGAGGGGTTTTGTCTTTATTTTCCATTTAATTCTTTTTTGTTTGTTGGTATTTCACGATACTACAAATTGTACACGTTATGCATATATATAAATTGATTTTCTCGTATGTAGAACCGCATATATATATATATATATATATATATATATATATATATATATATATATATATATATATATATATATATATATTATCGAATATCTCACAACCAACACCATTAATTATTCACACATACACATGTATATAGATATACAATTTCTCCTACATGTATCCTTGGTGCCTTCGGAGCACGATGACAAGTGGTTCATGGGGGTGGTAGCAGGTAATAGTATTCTCCTTTGGGATCTATGACCTGATCGAGCAAAAATCCGGCTATTTCCTCTTGAAGTGCTAGTATGCGGTCTGTTGGTAGGAGCTTATCCCGCACCTCTCTGAACTGTTAAGAAGGAGATCAATATGCATGTGTATTAGTTGTGTGACTAGATATCGATAATGGTGTGAATAATGTTCTGACAAACGTACCCAGTCCTGTCTTTGAGATCTTCTCCTTTCGGACGCCATCATGTGAATGTTCTTGCAAACATATAATGCACACAGATCATTCCCTTGCGCCTGCTTTAGGGCCTTTACAAGAATGGAATTGAATCAGATAATGATTAATCAAGCATGATAATTAATTAATGGTATTGAAACAAGAATTAAAGAGATGGTAGCTAGCTATTACTACTTAATTACTTACCTTTGGTCGATGCCAAAACAACTTTTTTGGCCATTTGCCTGGAGTCACCTTGATGAACTTTGCCCAAGCCCTGCCTGCCGGCAAAGAAAATTAATAAAGGGGTTATTAAATAGTTCATATCAGGAAATGACGAACTAATAATAGGCCGAGATATAGTTAATAATGATTGAAATTACCTGTTGACTATCCCCTTCACGATGGTGTAGTCTTTATCTTCTTTAAGTAGTGAGTCCAGTACTTCAATTGTTCCTTTGTCAACTTTAATGTCTAACAAGATCCAGTGGAATCTGCATGCGCACACGTTTGCATGTCTTAATTAAGGGGGTATGTGCATAAAATTAATCAACTACCGTAAACCATATACACTTAATTATTAACATCTAGCTAGCTAGTAAGCAAAAACAGAATTTGTAGTACAAGACAGTGTGACTCACAGGAAGTTGTAAGGAAGTAGTATATCTTCATTGGTATTGAGGCGCTTCAAGAACTCTAGCATGCTTTCCTCTACACTTGCTTGATAAATTGGAAGCTTCAATGTGTACTCATTAATGGTATTTGGGTCAATGAAACCAATGCCATAGCGTCCAGATTTTTTCATTTCATACATCTTCATCCTGCATATAATACCACAGAAAAGAATATAGTGAGGATAATTATATGTAATGATTGATCAAAATGATCACTACATAGCTAGCTTGAGACTTAAATTACAGAAAGAAATCAGTTACATACAATAGCAACTGACGATAGACTTGTCGAGTGCGTCTTGATTGTATAACTGAAATAGTTCTGAATACTCAACGAACAGAGCTTTCTCATGGAAGTAATGATCATGCTTGACATTCACCATTAGGGACTCTCGATTGGAAATCTTGGTAATGTTCATGTACCATTGATGCAATTCATACATTCTCGTTGGGAGGTTCTTGACCTTGTCTGGCTCGACCAAAGGTTGGCCCCGGACATATTTCTATTTTATTTCCTCCTCTCTAAGTCAAGGCATGGGCTCGATTTCGAGGACTTGTCCAACAGTGATCTTGAGCATTTCAGCCTACATTATATGCTCCTCGGTTATTACCACATCGCCCAGCTAGGGAACGGTAATGGTTTTCCAACAATAATATTGGCCGCGCGTACTCTCATGTGTTGTTGGCACAACAAGCGGAGGGATCGATTGCGCCGCCTGTTCTCCCAGCTGGGGAACGGTTTTCCTGCATTTTTTGCCAGCTGCTTGTTGGCTCGAGCTCGAGATCGCTTCCTTCTGTAGTTGTGCTCGATGTAGCTTCCTGATTTGGCGCTCATAGTCTGAGTCAACAGGCTTGGGAGTTGGTGCTCTAGCCATACGAATGAAGTGGTCAATCATTTTCTTAGGCACTTTCTCCTTTGGCGACGGTGCCGGTTTTGGTCCAAAATGGGCGTCCACTTGGGCCTGCACTATGGCTGCGTTTTGCTCCTCGGTCATGTCATAAGGCCTCTGAGGAAGAGGAGCGAGGCTTGGACCATATTTATATCAATTGTCTCTGCCTGTACTTCCTGTACTACCTCGACTCGTACCGCTACACACCATAGCTGCGGCGTGTCTCTTCTGCAATTGTTGAGACGGCGGAGACGGCTGACGTGGCTGATGTTGTGTCAGCCTTGAAGTAGGAGGGGTGGCCTGACGCTGTGTCGGACTTGAAACCGGAGGAGTGGCCTGACATTGTGCCGAACTTGAAGCAGGAGTCGGCTCACATGTTCAGGGACTTGGAGGAGGTGGCGGACTTCGAGGAGGAATCGGCTCACGCGTTCATGGACTTGGAGGAGCGGGAGTTTGCTGACTCGGTGGCGGACTTCATGGAGGAGTCGGCTCACGTGTTCGTGGACTTGGAGGAGCGGGAGTCTGCTGACTCAGTGGCGGACTTCGAGAAGGAGTCGGCAGACGACGCGGTGTCGGTGGACTTGGAAAGATGATGCAATCCTTTCTCCATAGGATGATACGATGTATGGCCTCTCCCAGTGTGCGCTCGCCGTCAGCTCCAGCAATGTCAAGTGCTAGCATCGAATATGGCTCCACCACTTCATCAACCATGACACGAGCATAGCCCTCTAGAATTGGGATGCAATGGAAGGTTGCTTCGGGGGTAATGGTAAAAGCAACACCGTCCGCCACCTTCATGGATATGTTCTTCATTTTGGAGTGTAGCTCACAGCTAGTGTTCTCTATGATGTCATCCAAAGGGTATGTATCCAGCAGTGTGTCGCCCGGGGCAGAACCAACGCTGCTTCTCGGCATGGATGGGACGGTGCTATCCAATGCTGGACGAACATCCACTTGCTGCTGCTGCTGCTGAGACCCCCTTTCTTGGCTAAGTGAGTCGATCTGCTACTGCTGCTGCTGGAATTTGAGTGCCAAGTCCGCGTGCCTTGCTTCTAGGCCTTGAAGGCGTTCTGTGTCCTGTAACACCCCAAAAATTTAACCAGGTTTTTAAAATTTTGCCAGGAGTTTAAAATTTTTGCCTTCTGGATTTTTTCTGTTGATTTCAGAACCTTTCTTATTTGAGGAGTTTTACCCAAGTGGAAACTTTCCAAAAATGTATTGGATTTCTATGCTCTCTCAATATAAAATTTTTTAATTAGTAGAATTTTGTTTATTGAATTATATCTTCCTGAGCATTATTCGTTAAAATGACTTTCATCAGTTTTGGTGCTCTTTTTGAACTACCACCATTTGATAAATTTAACTAAAATTCCAACCAAAATTTGGAGATGTCATGTGATGTTTCTAAATCACTTTTATGCAAAAATATATTTCATTCATTGCATATTTTGAGTTCTACACCTATTTTT
This sequence comes from Triticum dicoccoides, assembly GCF_002162155.2. Taxonomy (NCBI): domain Eukaryota; kingdom Viridiplantae; phylum Streptophyta; class Magnoliopsida; order Poales; family Poaceae; genus Triticum; species Triticum dicoccoides. Next base: position 46,426,348 of record NC_041389.1, read on the forward strand.
CAAATCTGGTCCAGTGGGCATTTTTGCACTATAGCCTATTTAAATATTTCTTTAAAGCCTCCACCAAAATTATGGGATGTCAGTGGTAGCATGCCATCCAACTTTATGCAAAAACCTAGTGATGTTTTTTGGAAAAATTGAGTGAATCAACCTCTTCTTCTTTCTGGACCAGCCTTGTGTTTTCTACTGCAACCCTATTTATTTCTGCTCTAGTGACCTTGTGCTTTCACCTGCTTCTAGTCAACCCTGCAAAACCCCTAAGTCCAGGAGCATGCACCCTTTGGGACATTTTTGGTTCATGTAATGATGCCATTTACTCCCTGTCCAGAATTGAAGTTTTGCAAAACTTGCACTAACAAGTTTCTTCAATTGTCAAACTAACCTCACCACCCTCTCTTGCATCTAAAGAGACCCCACTCTGGAAGTTTTGACCACCCCAAGTACTTCCTAGATGCCTCTGGCATTTTTTCGAACACCCTGTGTGCATGGACAGATTTGGCATGGTTGAAGGTTTTGTGTTGTGAACTTTTCCCTTGCCCCAAACCAGGTTGTCCAGTAGCCTTCTGCATGTCTCTAACCTAGTCCTGTGGATTTGAAGTGGCTCTCTAGCAACTTTAGTCGCCCTGGCCTTTCGTCGGACGAGTGCCGTGCACGCCCAGAGCGCGAGCAGAGCACACGTTTTGCACGTGCTCGCACCCGAGCCAACACCCCCCCCCCCGGATAAGTTTCCCCGAGCTCATCCAAATTCTCTCCCTCTTGCCACGTCACGCTAGAAGCCCCGACCGCCTCCTCGCCCCCTGCAGCGCTGCCAGCAAGCCGCTTGGTGGCACGCCCGCGGCCGCATCCGCCACCGCCATGGGCAGCACCGCCCAAACCACCACAGCGCGCCAGCTCGCCTCCTTCGACAGTGGAGTGATCGTTGTTAGCCCCTGGAGCTAGCCAGCCACCGCCACGTCGCTCTGCAGCACAGTAGGGCGGTCCGCCAATGAGCTCATCCACGGCCGCCGCGAACCGACTTGGAAGCGCTATAAAAGGAAGCCCCTCGAGCTCCTCCAAGCACACAGGCAGCCTCACACCATCCCCCTAGTGCCCCGTTGCCATCAATTGAAGAGGAGAAGGCCATCTTCAACCTCTCCGGTCAACTCGGCCGCCGCCTTGTTCCGGTTCACCCCGGCGCCACCAAGGCCTCCCCCACCCTTCCATCACCACCACTTGGCTCCACATCGTCTTGCGGGGCCGCACAGACCCCAAACAACGACGGAGCATCACCCTAGCCCGAACCCCCAAATCCACCGAAGCTTTCCTCCGCCGTAGAGCTCAGCGCCGGCGATTTCCTCCACCTCCGACGACCCTACGACTACCGGGAGGACCGCTGCTGATCCGCGGATCCATCCCCGTCCTCAGCTCCCCGCGAGGAACCTCCATTCGCTGGCGACAGTCGCCGGAGTCCCGCCTCTTCTCGGGCAGAAGAAGCAGAGGGAGGGGAGACCAGTCAAACATGACTAGTGGGCCCCCTGGACCCACTGTCAGTGACTCCCCGCGCAGTCCACGCAGGCATAAGTGGAAACGTAATTCCAAAGTACGTGTTCGACATGTAAATTTCTAAACATTTTCTTTTTCTGTTTTATTTAAATACCAGAATATTGACTAAACTTTGACTAGCTATAACTTTTTAAATATAACTCCAAATGAATTGATTCTTTTTCCTACCTGTCCAAAATTTAATCTAGTTTATTTTAAGAGTTTATTTGAAAAAATTTCAAAACAACTTTTTGTGCTGTTTTGAAATTGTGTGTTAATTCAAATATATTTTAAATAGGATTTATGGAGAGAGGAGAAAGCTTTCAAGAGTTTTGGAATGCACCTTGCCTCCCCACAACTTGAAGGCAAGCATTCTGATCCCTGGCATAATATTGTGTGTGTTGTTTGACACGGTGACAACACCACCCGACACAGGCATACATCATTTTATGTGATGATGTGTTCCTCCTCATGAGTGCATATTAATGATTTTCATGCTATTGGAGTTGATATGGTTGTGATGGAAGTCACCGTCATATGCCTTTCATGCATACTGGAAGGGAAGCCAGGAAGGCCTCTGTCTTGGGTCGACACGGTCTTGTTCCTAGTCCTCTATCGAGACGGTCGTGTCTGGTATGGCATGAGGGGGTATGTCGCAGGGTGTTTTCTATCTGTTGGTTGAAGTATATATTGTTATGCTAATCATGCAGGGAATAGTTAAACCTCCTGGGTCGACCGTAGATGGAGTCTTGTTCCGGTAACCCCCATACTTGTTTCGTACTGCCACTTGTCCCTGCCATAGGTAGGGTACGGTTCAATAAATTGTCAACCCCTTTCCTAGAACACACCGTACAGAGAGGCCATGGTGGAAGATAGCGGAGGCATCCGGTAGACATGCCACCTGGTCCGGGCGCATGGGTGTTTCGGTTGTAGCCGAAGGGGTAGCTCCCCTAGCTTGCACGCGGTATAAATTTTGTGATCCCATGTTACGTCGAGGTTGTAGCCTCCCCTCTTAGAGTTTCGCTTAACGGGTGTCGTGGGTGATTCCAGACACCGGTAAGGTGTGTGCGGATAGGTGTGTTTCCAATTAAAAGGCCGTAGACGGAATTAGTCCCGATGGACTAAAGGAATCCGTTACTCGTGGGTAAAGAGTACACTCTCTACAGAGATTAAAACCTATTCGAATAGCCGTGTCCATGGTTAAGGATTACAGTCTGGGATGGGTCAAGTGTCGGTCTTAGTGTCGGTCTTCGGAGGAGAAACTGTTAAACCAGAACTGGGATCACGACTTGAGACTTGTGATGATTATGATTATTTTTTTGTTGTGGACTAACCTGTTATATTATTGGCATTATCGAATATCCCTGGGATGGTTCTACCTCCTGGATATTCATTGTGATTATTTATAAGCCCTTTATGTGGTGTCGCTGAGACGCCCGACTGTGGCATGCTTGTTATTTATTTACCTTGTAAGCCCTTTAGATGGTGTCGCTGAGACGCCCGACTGTGGCATGCTTGTTATTTATTTCATAAGCCCTTTATGTGGTGTCGCTGAGACGCCTGACTGTGGCATGCTTGTTATTTATTTTATAAGCCCTTTATGTGGTGTCGCTGACACGCCCGACTATGGCATGCTTGTTATTTATTTTATAAGCCCTTTATGTGGTGTCGCTTAGATGCCCGACTGAGGCATTTCTCATTGTTTACTAACCTTTCGAGGCGTCGCTTCAGACACCCGATCGGTGCATTTTAATACTATGCTGTTTTTTTTGCATACTTTTATATATAAATGACCTTGCTTGCATGCATCAGATTTTACTATTTTTGCGACTGACGTCATGATCATATAATATTTTAGTACATAATTATCGTTGTTACATTATACCCGTGTTCAAAATGTTTGTGAGTACATTCAAAAGTACTCACTGGCTTGTCCCTGGCTATTGTCTTGGCCAGATTTCTTGCGCGGAGAGGAGCAACCGTGATGACAGCCCTGGAACTTAAGCAATGGTGATAGCAGCCTCGCGAAGATAGAAGTTAGCCTGGTCAGCTGTTCCTGTGGGAAATGGAGTCCCATAGACGCTGATGATCCACAAACCGCTTCCGCCATCAACCACTAGAAACCAAATTGTTGTACTCACAGGCCAGAATGGTCTTGTACTACATATTCCGCATTTTGCATGGATTTTCTGTATCAAGTTGGTGCCTCATCAGCTAACAGTAATCCTGGGGCTGGTGAGCACAAGGGCCATTTTCTGGAAATTAATACCCGGAAAACCGGTCGCCACATGTCCTGCTTCCTCTGCTCCTCCTCCAGCTTCCTCTTCTTCTCCTCCTCCATCTTCTTTCTTTCACGGGACCTGTAGTCGTTGTTCCAGTCCGAAAAGCCCTCATACCAGGGAATAACGCCCATGCCTTGAGTTCTTCCTGGGTGTTCAGGATTTCCCAGGGCGCGCGTAAGCTCGGCGTTCTCTCTGTTGGGCGTGAACATCCCCCGCTCGAGCTTCTTCTATTGTGTCAAGTATCTTTTGTTCGGCTCCTTTCAGACTTGCCTTCTGCGAAACCAGGCCTGTCTTCGGGTCCAACGCCCCCCATGCGCATAGAACCAAGTTCTGCACCTAGGGGGGCAGCTCATAGTAACCGGAGTGACCCCTGCATCCTCCATCTCTTGCTCAGACTTATCCCACTTAGGCATTCCCACCGCGTAGCCACCTAGACCCAACGTATGGAATTGCGTCTTTTTTGCGGCATTGGCCTTGTTTTTTATTGACCGTTCCTTAGATATTTCTCAATCCTTAAATTTCACGAAATCGTCCCAGTGTTCTCTTTGCTTCTCCAGTGTCCCCGTGAATTCTGGAGTCTTCCTTTCTGCAGCGAGGTAGTTGGCCCATACAGTTTTTTTGTGGGTGTTGAATGAAATTGCCATCTTCTTAAGAGCAGCGCCCTTGACTTTCTCCACATCTTCTTTAGTGAAATAATCTGGTAGGGTGAAATGTTCCATCAGAGATTCCGAAAGGTTGTTTTTGCTCTGTCGTCGACCCAAGTAACACCTGGACGTTTAGTTCTCGGTTCTTTCCATTCTTGAATGGAGATCGGGAGTAGGTCCTTCACAAGAACTCCGCACTGACGAGTCCACTTGTTCGCAATGTTCTTAGGCGTGAGGGGTTCGCCACTAGGTTTGACGGAGTCAATGTTGTACTTTACATCATCCTTCAACTTTTTGCCTGGGCCTCGCTTTGTCCTGCTGTCTGTAGAAGCAGATTTGCTTGATCCGGAGGGCTGAAAGAAGAAAGATAGATTTGTTAATATATCTTCAAATAAAATAAAACATGTGATGATCACCACATGCCTTCTTATATAAATATACCTCGCCGGTAGTCTTTGTTATTTGAAGATCAGCATTGTCTGTGTCATCATAATCATAATCATAGTTCATGACTTCATCAGCTCGGTCGTCGAGATCGAATATCCTTTCATCACCCTCTCCGGTATTGTTAAGATATTGGGAGCCGTCATATGCTTCATTCAGATCATCTAGCCTGCGAGGGCTGCGTATGATGTCAAACAATTTCTCTTCTCTCTATTTGCCGCTATTGTCCGCCATAGCTTTTACTTAACTAATACAGAAGAAATATAAAACAATTTAGTATTCAAATTACAATGCATGGATGCAATCAATAAGGAAAAACTGAATCATATAGTACATAATATATGCATCATCTTGATTAATATATAATCTCGAATACATCATCGTCTCGAACAATATACATAATCTCGAATACATCATCTCGGATATCATATATCAAATACATCACTGGCTAGGTACCTAATAAAGATCGAGTACTATAGAAGAATCTAGGGCGCCACTCGCGGTTCCTGGGGTGCGGGCGGTGGACACCAAAAGAGAAGGAACCATCACAGGATCATATCTCCCGTCATCTGCCCAAAGAACCTGCCAAGTAGTGGAGAACCCGACATCGTCCATAGCAGCCATGTAGCGATGGACCTGCTCGTCTTCCTCCCTAACATGGCGACGCACCACCTCTGGCGGGGCCGGCTGCCTCTGCGCCGAATGTGGCCCACGCGAACGCCACCAAAGGAGATCAGGGTCGACAATGGGACCCGAGGTCGGGTTCCTCACCAAGAGGCGCGCCCCTCCAGGTGGCACCTCCCAGTACCAGCCAGGCGGAGCCCAGTCCCGGACATGGGTCCTCTGAAGCATGACGTCATTGCGAACGGGTCGACGGCAAGGATGCGGGCCGGGCATATCGTCAAGAACAAATACTATATGCCCGCAAAAAGTAACATTTTTTAAATGATTGGATTGTGATAACTAAAATTCTATATGCAAATTCTAACAAATTGACATTAATCTAATTCATCTAACTAAAACTAATTCTAAAATTTCTAACATTTCTGATTATATAACTAACATTTCTAATATTTCTATAACTAAAACACAGAAAAATTGCTAACATTTCTATAACTAAAAAAGAGAAAAAATTTATAACATTTATATATATATAACATTTTTAATATTTCTATAATTAAAAAACAGAAAAATTTCTAACATTTCTATAGATATTTCTATAACTAAAAAACAGAAAAATTTCTATAACTAAAATTTATAACAAAAAAACTAATGTGTGTGTGTGTGTGCGTGTGTGTGTGTGTGGACATGGCGGCTGGGGCATGAGCTCACCGGCGAGGCAACGACGAGGCGACGACGACAGGGCGACGGGACGGGACAGCGATGACGGGGCGACGGGACAGGGCGGCGATGAC
>NC_041389.1:46432891-46481763 GCF_002162155.2 Triticum dicoccoides
CCGGGGACGGCGGGGATGGGGACGGCCGGGCGGCGACGGTGACGAGGGCAGCGACGAGGGGCGGGGACGGCCGGGGCGGCGACGAGGGGCGCGGCGGCGACGGGGCAGAGGAGAAAGATGCATGGAGAAATGAGAAATGATTTTTTTGAAGTGGTTTCTTATATAGGACACCCCTTTAGTACCGGTTGGAGCCAACAACCTGTACTAAAGGTCTGTTTTGGCCAGGCCAAGCGGCGGGAAGCGCCCCACTTTAGTACTGGCTGGTGGCTCCAACCGGTACTAAAGACCCTCCCCCCCTTTAGTACCGGTTGGTGCCATGACCTGGTACTAAAGGTGTGTGCTGGCGCAGGTCCATGCGGCAAGTTTAGTCCCACCTCGCTAGTCGAGGGGCGTCCGCACTGGTTTATAAACCCCAGTGTGGTAGCTCTCTCGGGCTCCTCTCCAAAGCAGGCCTATTGGGCCTACCTGTTCTGTGCTGCCCTATGGGCCTACTGGGCCGTTGCGGGCATGTATCCTGGCCCAACAAAATGTTGTGTTTCTAGTCATATGCAGGCCGCTCTGGCCCATTAGGCGGGCATTTTTATTTACTTAATTTTTTTTGCTTCATTTTTTTTGCTTTATTTATTTTTGTTTTATTTATTTTTGAGTTGTTTTTTTGCTATATATAGAGTTTCTTTGTGAATATTTTTGCTTTAGGTTAGTGCCGGTAGTTTTCAAATTTGAATAGTTTAAACTTTGAATTATTTGAAATTTGTGTGAATCACTAGTTTGTGAATAACTTAACTTTGAAAATAGATTTTTCAGTGATTCTTTTTTCTTATGTTTAATATTATTAGTGTGTTTTATCATTATATTCAATTTGGTAATGCTTAGGTTATTTAAAAAGTGAAATGCCTTTGTAACAGATGAGTTTTCGTCTGAAACCCTGATACTTCGAAAGCGATTGTCCATTTTGTACCCGAAGTGCATCCAGTTTTCGCCGTAACCCTCTCTACTTTTTTGCACATGCTATGTGGGTGAAATTATGATACCATGCCAAATTTCAACCATTAATGAGTTCATTTGAAATGCTTTTCAATTTCAGGGTCATTTAGTTGAAAAAATCAGTAAATGCATGAAAGAATTTGTTTGCACATAAAATTTCTTCGCGTATCAAATGCCAAAACACATAACTACCCTAACTATTACTGAGATTCCCTCATGGGTGTGAAACACAGAAGAAAGTGATGATAGTGAAGCCGATCACATCCCAGATCTTTGGGTGTGAAACTTTTTCTTCGCGTGTGTCCCTTTGCACCGTAGCCATGGAAAATCTTCATCATTTAACTGGATGCTCGAGTCAATATTCACTGTGAATGGAGCAATTTCATCAAACTTTTCATAATCTTCTGACATGTCTGTATTGTCATCCACTCCCACGATGTTTCTTTTCCCTGAAAGAACTATGTGGCGATTTGGCTCGTCGTATGATCCATTCGCTTCCTTGTCTTTTCTTTTTCTCGGCCTCGTAGACATGTCTTTCACATAAAAAACCTATGCCACATCATTGGCTAGGAGGAATGGTTCGTCTACATACACAAGATTGTTGAGATCCACTGTTGTCATTCCGTACTACAGGTCTTCCGTTACCCCGCTTCGTGTCATATTGACCCATTCGGACCGAAACAAAGGGACCTTCAAACCACCTCCATAGTTAAGTTCCCATATGTCCTCTATGTAACCATAATATGTTTCCTTTCCTGTGTTGGTTGTTGCATCAAAGCGGACACCACTGTTTTGGTTGGTGCTCTTCTTATCTTGGGCGATCGTGTAAAATGTATTCCCATTTATCCGGTACCATTTGAAAGTCATTATATTCGAAGATGGTAACTGGGATAGCAAGTACAAGTCATCTTCAATATCGCCATCATGCATGGCACGTTTCTGCAATCAACCAAGCTGATGAACAATTAAATGTCATAAGCACTTCTCGTAGCACTCCATGGTATGCTGATTATGCTAATTATATTGTTGCTAAATTTATACCACCTAGCTTCACATACCAACAAAAGAAAAAGTTTTTCTATGACTTGCGACATTACTTTTGGGATGACCCACATCTTTATAAAGAAGGAATAGATGGTGTCATTAGACGTTGTGTACCTGAGCATGAACAGGAACAGATCCTACGCAAGTGTCACTCCGAAGCTTATGGAGGACACCTTGCTGGAGATAGAACTGCACATAAGGTATTGCAATCTGGTTTTTATTGGCCTACTCTCTTTAATGATGCCCATAAGTTTGTTCTGTCTTGCGATGAATGTCAAAGGATTGGTAATATTAGTAGACGTGAAGAAATGCCTATGAATTATTCACTTGTTATTGAACCATTTGATGTTTGGGTCTTTGATTATATGGGACCTTTTCCTGCCTCTAATGGATATACTCACATTTTAGTTGCTGTTGATTACGTTACTAAGTGGGTAGAAGCTATTCCAACTAGTAGTACTGATCATAACACTTCTATTAAAATGCTTAAGGAAGTTATTTTTCCGAGGTTTGGAGTCCCTAGATATTTAATGACCGATGGTGGTTCACACTTTATTCATGGTGCTTTCCGTAAGATGCTTGCTAAATATGATGTTAATCATAGGATTGCATCTCCTTATCACCCGCAGTCTAGTGGTCAAGTAGAATTGAGCAATAGAGAGCTCAATTTAATTTTGCAAAAGATTGTCAATAGGTCTAGAAAGCATTGGTCCAAGAAACTTGATGATGCATTATGGGCCTATAGAACTGCATATAAAAATCCTATGGGTATGTCTCCGTATAAAATGGTTTATGGAAAAGCTTGTCACTTACCTCTCGAACTAGAACACAAGGCATACTGGGCTATTAAAGAGCTCAACTATGATTTCAAACTTGCCGGTGAGAAGAGGTTATTTGACATTAGCTCACTTGGCATGACAAGTTGTTTAAAGAAAAGGTTAAAAGATGGCATGACAAAAGGATACAAAAGCGTGAGTTTAATGTAGGTGATTATGTATTGCTATACAACTCTCGTTTAAGATTTTTTGCAGGAAAACTTCTCTCTAAATGGGAAGGTCCCTACGTTATCGAGGAGGTTTATCGTTCTGGTGCCATAAAAATCAACAACTTCGAAAGGCACAAACCCGAAGGTGGTAAACGGTCAAAGAATCGAACATTATATCTGAGGTAATCCTATAAATGTTGAAACCAATATTATTGAAACCGTAACCCCGGAGGAGTACATAAGGGACACTTTCCAGCCCACTTCAGACTCCGAAAAGGAATAGGTATGTGGTACGGTAAGTAAACAAACTCCAAAACAATTTTTAAGGCAATAATTCTCCGTTTTGGAATATTTAGAAAAATAGAAAAATAAGTAGCATTCCGGGGAGGACACGAGGCCTCCACGAGGGTGGAGGGCGCGCCCTACCCCCCTGGGCGCGCCCCCCTACCTCGTGAGCACCTCGTGTGCCCTCCGGACTCCGTTTTCTAGCACAATACGTATTTTGGTCGGTAAAAATTCATTATATATACTCCCGAAGGTTTTGACTCCCGTATCACGCAAATATCCCATGTTCTTGTTTCGAGTTGTTTTTCTGACAGGTCTAGATCATCATGACGACCCCAAGTGCTTCCAAGGACAAGTTCTTTGAGAAGGTGATCAACCCTTACCTCGCGAAGGTGCTGCGACACCCTAGAACCATTGAGATACGTGATGGGTTGCTGCACATCCACGATGTTGAGGGACCAAAGGGAACAGGAAGCATGGAGTCGAGGGTCGAAGCAATGGAGCAACAAGTTTTCAAGTGCCAGGGGATGGTGGAGCGTGGAATCAACACTACCCACAAGATGCTCGCGGAGTTCACCAACAACTACGAGCCAGATGCCAAGAAGACCGAGGAGGCCATCTTCAAGCTACATGAGAAGATCGAGCACCTCCAGGCCCAAATTTATGATCTGCAAAACCAAAACTATGAGTATGAATATAGATTCAAAAGGATGAGTTTGGCTGCAGATTTGAGGATTCCGGAGACTCGATCATCCTTCTATGATGGTGAGCCTATGACATGGAAGGTGGACGACAAGCTTGCATCATCAACAACACCTCCACCACCAACAACAAAGAAGGAGAAATAATCACATGGGTATGGGCACTCCCCTTGGCAACTGCCAAGCTTGGGGGAGGTGCCCTGGTATCGTATCACCATCACAACTCCTATCTTTACCGTTTTTCTTAGTTCGATCCTATTAGTAGTATCTTGATTTAGTAGAATAAAGTCATGGCATGATCTAGTTTTGAGTTTTGCTTTACGATCCTTCTTTGTAATCGAGTCCGTGAGCTATATAATAAAGATTAGTGTTGAGTCCGTGAGATTTACGATCCTTCTTGGGTGAATAGAAGAAAAGAATAAAAAGAATCAAAGAGTTCATATTGATCTTAGTGAAAGTAATGAGTTCACAATAGAAAGAGTATGATGATTAAAGGTTGTTGGGAGTTGGCAAATATAGCTTTGGTCATCGTTGCAATTAATAGGAAGTAATAAGGAAAGAGAGGTTTCACATATAGATATATTATCATTGACATCTTTTATGATTGGGTGCACTCATTAAAATATGACATGCTAAAGAGTTGATGTTGGACAAGGAAGACAACATAATGAGTTATGTTTTCTTACATCTGAGATAAAGTATGTTGTCATGGATCCTCCACCGTGTCGAGATTGCCTTTCCCCCTCTTGCTAGCCAAATTCTCAGCACCAAGTAGAAATACTACTTGTGCTTCCAAATACCCTTAAACCAGTTTTGCCATGAGAGTCCACCATATCTACATATGGATTGAGTAAGATCCTTCAAGTAAGTTGTCATCGGTGCAAGCAATAAAAATTGCTCTCTAAATATGCATGACTTATTAGTGCAGAGAAATAAGCTTTGTACGAACTTGTTGTGGATGCAATAAAAGCGACGGACTGCATAATAAAGGTCCACATACAAGGGGCAGTATAAAGTGACGTTCTTTTGGATTAAGATTTTGTGCATCAACCCTAAACGCGCATGACAACCTCTGCTTCCCTCTGCGAAGGGCCTATCTTTTATTATTATCCTCTACCTTATGCAAGAGTCACGGTGATCTTTGCCTTTCTTTTTTCATTTTATCCTTTGGCAAGCTCAGCATGTTGGAAAGAGTATGATATATATATATATATCTAATTGGATGTAGGGGAGCATGAATTGTTATAGTTGACATTACCCTTGAGGTAAAAGGTTTTGGGGCAAAACTATAAGCCCTATCTTTCTCTGTGTCCGATTGAAACTCCATAACCACAAGTATCGCGTGAGTGTTAGCAATTATGAAGGACTAAATGATAGTTGAGTATGTGGACTTGCTTTTGAGCTCTGACATAGACTCTTTCCGATGTTATGATAAATTGCAATTGCTTCAATGACTGATATTATAATTGTTAGTGTCCAATAAGGTTTCTGATTCATGCTTTGGCTTTGTGAAAAGATCATCACTTGAACATGAGTAATCATATGACAAAATCTATTTATGCTGCTGTTATGAAATAATCATGATGCCTTCATGTCCGTATTTTATTTTTATCGAAGCCTCTACCTCTAAACATGAGGACATATTTATTGTTATCGGCTTTTCTCTTGAGGACAAGCGAGGTCTAAGCTTGGGGGAGTTGATACGTCCATTTTGCATCATGCTTTTGTGAAAATATTTATTGCATTATGGGCTGTTATTTCACGTTATGTCACAATACTTATGGCTATTCTCTCTTATTTTACAAGGTTTACATGAAGATGGAGAATGCCGGCAGCTGGAATTCTAGGCTGGAAAAGGAGCAAATATTGAATGCCTGTTCGACGCAACTCCAAAAGTCCTGAAACTCCACGGAATACCTTAAAATAAATAAAGAAAAATCGTCGCCAAAGATGAAGGCCAGGGGGCCCACACCCTACTCACGAGGGTGGGGGGCGCGTCCCCCCTGGGCGCGCCCCCTACCTCGTGGGCCCCCTGGTGGCTCTCCGACGCCCATCTTCTCCTATATGAAGTCTTTCGATGAGAAAAAAATAAAAAGGAACCTTTCGGGACGAGACTTCGCCGCCACGAGGCGGAACCTTAGCGGAACCAATCTAGGGCTTTGGCAAAGCTATTCTGCCGGGGACAATTCCCTCCGGGAGGGGGAAATCATCACCATCGTTATCACCAACGCTCCTCTCATCGGGAGAAGGCAATCTCCATCAACATCTTCACCAGCACCATTTCATCTCCAAACCCTAGTTCATCTCTTGTATCCAATTCTTGTCTCCAAGTCCGGGATTGGTGGTAGTAGGTTGCTAGTAGTGTTGATTACTCCTTGTAGTTGATGCTAGTTGGTTTATTTGGTGGAAGATCATATGTTCAGATCCTTTATGCACTTTATTACCCCTCTGATTATGAACATGAATATGCTTTGTGAGTAATTATGTTTGTTCCTGAGGATAAGGGAGAAGTCTTGCTATTAGTAGTCATGTGAATTTGGTATTCGTTCGATATTTTGATGAGATGTATGTTGTCTAGCCTCTAGTGGTGTTATGTGAACGTTTACTACATAACACTTCACCATCATTTGGTCCTAGAGGAAGGCATTGGGAAGTAATAAGTAGATGATGGGTTGCTAGAGTGACAAAAGCTTAAACCCTAGTTTATGCGTTGCTTCGTAAGGGGCTGATTTGGATCCATATGTTTCATGCTATGGTTAGGTTTACCTTAATACTTTTGTTGTAGTTGCGGATGCTTGCAATAGAGGTTAATCATAAGTGGGATGCTTGTCCAAGTAAGGGCAGTACCCAAGCACCCGTCCACCCACATATCAAATTATCAAAGTACCGAACGGGAATCATATGAGCGTGATGAAAACTAGCTTGACGATATTCCCATGTGTCCTCGGGAGCGCTTTTCCTATTATAAGAGTTTGTCCAGGCTTGTCCTTTGCTACAAAAAGGATTGGGCCACCTTGCTACACTTTATTTACTTTTGTTATTTGTTGCTCGTTACAATTTATCCTATCACAAAACTATCTGTTACCACTTATTTCAGTACTTGCAGAGAATACCTTGCTGAAAACCGCTTATCATTTCCTTCTGCTCCTCGTTGGGTTCGACACTCTTACTTATCAAAAGGACTATGATAGATCCCCTATATTGTGGGTCATCAGCATTCAAAGAAGATTTCCTTCTCTTCTTTGGTAAGAGCATAGCTGGCCTGACCCTGATGTATGTCGTCTTTTCCGTGCATACGTTGCTAGTCCTCCCGTGCCTCTCGTGTATCTTTTGTCTTCCCATACACGCCCAAGAAGCCAAGCAGGGTCACGCAAAGATTCTTCATCGCGTGCATCACGTTGATTGCGGAGCGGACCTCTAGGTCTTTCCAATAGGATAGGTCCCAGAATATAGATTTCTTCTTCCACATGGGTGCGTGTCCGTCAGCGTCCTTCGGAACAGGTTGTCCGCCAGGACCCTTTCCAAAGATTACCTTCAAATCCTTCACTATATCATGTACATCAGCACCAGTACGGTGGCGCGGCTTCGTTCGGTGATCCGCCTCACCTTTGAAATGGTTGCCTTTCTTTCTTACGGGATGCCTGCTTAGAAGAAATTGACGATGTCCCAGGTACACATTCTTCCTACAACTCTCCAAATATATACTGTCAGTATCATCCAAATAGTGCGTGCATCCGCGGTACCCCTTGTTTGCCTGTCTTGAAAGGTTACTGAGAGCAGGCCAATCATTGATGGTCATGAACAGCAACGCCTTTAGGTCAAATTCTTCCTGTCCGTGCTCATCCCACGCACGTACACCTGTTCCATCCCACAGCTGTAATAGTTCTTCAACTAATGGCCTTAGGTACACATCAATGTCATTGCCGGGTTGCTTAGGGCCTTGGATGAGCACTGGCATCATAATGAACTTCCGCTTCATGCACAACCATGGAGGAAGGTTATACAAACATAGAGTCACAGGCCACGTGCTATGGTTGCTGCTCTGCTCCCCAAAAGGATTAATGCCATCTGCTCTTAGACCAAACCATACGTTCCTTGGGTCACCTGCAAACTCCTCCCTGTACTTTCTCTCGATTTTTCTCCACTGCGAACCATCAGCGGGTACTCTCAACTTTCCGTCTTTCTTATGGTCTTCTCTGTGCCACCGCATCGCCTTCGCATGCTCTTTGTTTTGGTTTCAACCGTGGTATTATAGGAGCATACCACATCACCTTGGCAGGAATCTTCTTCCTGGGGCGCTCGCCCTCGACATCACCAGGGTCATCGCGACAGATCTTATAACGCAATGCACTGCATACTGCGCAAGCGTTCAAATCCTCGTACTCACCGCGGTAGAGGATGTAGTCATTAGGGCATGCATGTATCTTCTGCACCTATAACCCTAGAGGGCAGACAACCTTCTTTGCTACATACGTACTCTCGGGCAATTCGTTGTCCTTTGGAAGCATATTCTTTATCATTACCAGCAACTTTCCAAATCCCTTATCAGATACACCATTCTCTGCCTTCCATTGCAGCAATTCCAGTGCGGTGCCCAACTTTTTTTGTCAGCTTTGCAATTCGGGTACAACAATTTCTTGTGATCATCTAACATGCGCTGCAACTTCTTCCTCTCCAAATCACTTGCGTAGTTTCTCTTTGCATCGGCAATGGCCCGACCTAGATCATCAGCGGGCTCATCTGATGCCTCTTCTTCAGCTTCTTCCCGCATTGCCGGCTCAGCTTCTTCCCCCATTGTTGTATCATCGTATTCAGGGAACCCATGGCTAGGATAGATGTCGTCATCCTCTTCTTCTTCATTGTGTTCCATCATAACCCCTCTTTCTCCGTGCTTGGTCCAAACATTATAGTCGGGCATGAAACCGGACTCAAATAGGTGGACGTGAATGTTTGTTGACGTAGAGTAATTGTGACCATTCTTACAGCCAGCACATGGACAAGGCATAAAACCATCCGCCCGCTTGTTTGCCTCAGCGGCAAGTAGAAAAGTATGCACGCCATTAATGAACCCGGGAGAGCATCGGTCATCATACATCCATTGTCGGCTCATCTTCATTATACACAACACCGAATAGACCAAATTAATACAAGTTCATACATAAAGTTCATATACAACACTTAATTAAATGCAACATCCAAATAACTCTCTAGCTAAAGAATTTAAATGTAACAACAAATGAGATCAAGATCGCAACTAAGGTAACAATTGATCCAACAGCATAATGATACCAAGCCACACTATCAATGGCATATTTTCTAATCTTTCTAATCTTCAACCGCATTTTCTCCATCTTGATCTTATGATCATCGACGACATCGGCAACATGCAACTCCAATTCCATCTTCTCCCCCTCAATTCTTTTCAATTTTTCTATCAAATACTCATTTTCTCTTTCAACTAAATTTAACCTCTCGACAATAGGGTCGGTTGGAATTTTCGGTTCACATACCTCCTAGATAAAAATATCTATGTCAACTTGATGGGCATAATTTGTCATAAACACGAAATGCAACAACTAGTTTTAAAAGAGAATATACCACATCCGAATCATAACAAGGACGAGGGCCGACACGGACGGATATCAAAACCATGGCACTATGTATAACAAACAAAGTATGGGTAAGATAATTATACGAGTAACTATATATCCAAATCACATAAGCATCAATTTGGTAATGTAAAACATTCATGAACAAGAGCCTCACCACAAGGTGGTGCCGCTGACGGGACGGTGCGGGTGATCAACGGTGGTTACGGCGGAGATTTAGAAGGCACTAAGTAAACCACACCTACATATGCAAACTAAGTGTTATTTTTGACCTCAAATTGCATATAAATCAAATACTAGCACATATAATTCCTCCCAAATTACTAAACTCACAAATGAATCCCTATACAAAGCATTGCAAGAGCTAATCTAGCAATGAGAGATGAAAGGACAAAGTTGCTAACCTTTGTGATCATTTTAATGGATGGGGGCCTTCAAATGTTGACAAATTGTGGGCAAAATTTGTGATGAGCTCGAGGAAGAGACGGGGAGAACAAAGGAAGTGAGGGGAAAGGGGAAGAACAGAGCAAGCTCGAGTGGATGAAGGGTTTATGTACGATGACCTTTAGTACCAGTTTGTGCCACGAACCGGTACTAAAGGTGCTGGAGGGGCCCCAGACTGGCAACATCCTGCCACCACTCTCTTTAGTACCGGTTCGTGACACGAACCGGTACTAAAGGTTCGCCACGAACCGGTACTAATGACAGCGGGCCGGCTAGCCATTGGAACCGGCACTAATGTACACATTAGTGCGGGCTCAAAAACAAACTGGCACTAATGTATCTCAGATTTGACCCTTTTTCTACTAGTGTTTCTCTTTTTTTTGTAAAGTCCGAACTCTCATCCCGACTTGTGGGGGAATCATAGTCTCCATCATCCTTTCCTCACTGGGACAATGCTCTAATAATGATGATCATCACACTTTTATTTACTTACAACACAAGATTACAACTCAATATGTAGAACAAGATATGACTCTATATGAATGCCTCCGGCGGTATACCGGGATATGCAATGAATCAAGAGTGACATGTATAAAAATTATGAAGGTGGCCTTGCCACAAATACGATGTCAACTACATGATCATGCAAAGAGCAATATGACAATAATGATGCGTGTCATATAATCGGAACAGTGGAAAGTTGCATGGCAATATATCTCGTAATGGCTATGGAAATGCCATAATAGGTAGGTATGGTGGCTGTTTTGAGGAAGGTATATGGTGGGTGTATGGTGCCGGCGAAAGTTGCACGGCACAAGAGAGGCTAGCAATGGTGGAAGGGTGAGAGTGCGTATAATCCATGGACTCAACATTAGTCATAAGAACTCATATACTTATTGCAAAAATCTACAAGTCATTGAAAACAAAGTACTACGCGCATGCTCCTAGGGGGATAGATTGATAGGAAAAGACCACCGCTCGTCCCCGACCACCAATCATAAGGAAGACAATCAATAAATAAAATTGTGCTCCAACTTCATCACAATGCGGTTCACCATACGTGCATGCTACGGGAATCACAAACTTCAACACAAGTATTCTTTAAATTCATAATCACCCAACTAGCACGACTCTAATATTAACACCTCTATATCTCAAAACAATTATCAAGTATCAAATTGATCATAGCATCCAATTCACTTTCTATGATAGTTTTTATTATACCCAACTTGGATGCCCATCATTCTAGGACCAATTTTATAACCATAGAAAATACCATGATGTTCTAAGAGACTCTCAAAATAATATAAGTGAAGCATGAGAGATCAACAATTTCTTTAAAATTAATCCACCGCCGTGCTCTAAAAGATATAAGTGAAGCACTAGAGGAAAAACTATCTAGCTCAAAAGATATAAGTGAAGCACATAGCGTATTCTAATAAATTCTAATCAAGTGGGCTTCTCCCAAAAGGTGTGTCCAGCAAGGATGATTGTGGTAAACTAAAAGCAAATACTAATATCATACAAGACGCTCCAAGCAAAACACATATCATGTGGCGAATAAAAATATAGCTCCAAGTAAAGTTACCAATGAATGAAGACGAAAGAGGGGATGCCTTCCGGGGGCATCCCCAAGCTTAGGCTTTTGGCTATTCTTGAATATCTTGGGGTTCCTTGGGCATCCCCAAGCTTGGGCTTTTGCCACTCCTTATTCCATAGTCCATCAAATCTTTACCCAAAACTTGAAAAGTTCACAACACAAAACTCAACAGGAAATCTCATAAGCTCCGTTAATGAAAGAAAGCAAAACCACCACATAAGTGTAACGCCCCGAGACCGATGTGACAGGTGTCATTTAGTTATTCGCTGTTGTTGCCTTGTCATTGCTTGTGTGTCATGCATTGCATATCATGTCATCATGCGCATTTCATTTGCATACGTGTTCGTCTCATGCATCCGAGCATTTTCCCCGTTGTCCGTTTTGCATTCCGGCGCTTCGTTCTCCTCCGGTGGTCATTTCTACCTTTCTTTCTTGTGTGGGGGTTTAACATTTCCGGATTGGACCGAGACTTTCCAAGAGGCCTTGGTTTACTACCGGTAGACCGCCTGTCAAGTTTCGTACCATTTGGACTTCGTTTGATACTCCAACGGTTAACCGAGGGACCGAAAAGGCCTCGTGTGTGTTGCAGCCCAACACCCTTCCATTTTGGCCCAAAAACCCACCTAACTCTGCTCCATCATCTCAGTCGTTCGATCACGATCGCGTGGCCGAAAACCGCACCTCATTTGGACTCTCCTAGCTCCCTCTATGCCTATATATACAACCCCCCTCCGAAATTCGCGGTTCATTCTTCCCCTAACCCTAAAAATTCTCAGATCCGCGCCGCCGAACGAAATCCCCACCTTCACCGGACATGTCCACGCCCCTCCACGCCGCTCCAGCCAACCAGAGGCTGCCATGTCACCTCGCCGCCGCCGCTAGCCAACCAGCGCGCGCCATCTGTCCGCTCGGTGCCCACTTCGCCGCACCACGCCGCAGAGCCCGCGAGGCCCGCCGCAGGCCCTCCCGGGCCTGAGGCTCCCCGCCGCGCCTCTCCTTCGTCCCTGCCGCCTCGGGCGCTTCGCGCCACCACCGACCCTCGCCGGAATGATGCCGCAGTGCAGCGCCGGACTTGGTTCCGGTCATCACCGACCCTCGCCGGAGTCCGCCCCCGTTGCCCCTTCGTTTCCCAGCCGCCGTCCAGCTCGCCTCTGCCTCGATCCGGCCCCGGGGAGCCGAGCCCCGCCGGATCCGGTGCTCCTTGGCCTCCCTACCTCGCCGCACCCTGCCGGAATCCTCCATCGCCGCCATCGCCATGGATCGAGAGGAACCGATCTAGCTGGTTCCTCTCGTCGCCGTCGACCTTCCGCGTGGGCCGCGCCCTCCCGAAGGCCCAGCTCGCCCGCGCCCCCGCATCCAGCCCAGCTCCCTCTGTTGACCGTGCCCGCGTGGGCCGGCCCAATCTTCCTCCCCGCGGTCCAGCCTCGCTCGGCCTCCTCCCCAGCTTCCTTCGCCAGATCCGCCGGCCTCTCTCTGCAGATGGGCCAAGGCCCAGGGTGAGCCGACCCCCAGCGCCCCCTCCTCTATTTTTTTTCTCTGTTGGGCTTGCCCAGTTTCAGCCCGATCATGTTTTTTTTCTCGTCCTGCGATTTTGTCTAATATTCCAGAGATTGCAGTTTTGCAGAATAGTCCCCCTAGTTCATGCATTTAATAACTCACTAACCGTGCATCGGTTTGAAATAAGTTATATATGAAACTTGCTCAGAATTTCATGTAGATTAATAATATCCAACTTTATTCCATGTTTGAAATGTCTAAAATGATGTTTGCATTAATTTGCTCCTATGCCATGTTAAAATGATTTAATTCATAACTAAATAACCGTAGCTCCAAATCTAACAAACTTTATATGTAAATGGGGTAGAAAAATGCCTAGTTTAACATGGTGGCTTTACTTTGCATGTTTAAAAACTATAAAATTATGTTTAGGGCAGAACAGTACCAAACCTAATATATGCATATGAGGAGTTTCCGGAATTGTTGTTCGTTGCTTCCGGCCTCATTTAACCTTGACTAGATAGGTAGTTTACATTTGCTTCACCTCCTGCCATGTTAATCAACATGTAATATTGTTGGGTACATAAACGAGATCAAACTAAATAATTGATGTGGTGCTCTGTCAATATGCATCCCGATGCATATTGAGCTCCACTTAATTTGTAGGATTGCTTGTGCATTTTGCCATGCCGTGCCTCTTTAAACCGGACATGCATCATACTCGTTTGTGCTTCATGCCATGTTGATGTGTTTGTTGTTTACTATGTTGTTTGCTTCTTTCCGGTGTGCTTCTTCGGGTTGTTTCCGACAATGTCGCGTTTGTGAGGAACCGTTTGTCTATGTCCGTTTGTCTTCTTCATGGACTCGTTCTTCTTCCTTGCGGGATTTAAGGCAAGATGATCATACCCTCGAATTCACTACTATCTTTGCTATGCTAGTTTGCTCGCTCTTGCTATGCCAATGCTTTGATGCCTACCATTTGCTTGCCAGCCTCCCAATTGCCATGTCAAACCTCTAACCCACCATGTCCTAGCAAACCGTTGATTGGCTATGTTACCGCTTGCTCGGCCCCTCTTATAGCGGTGCTAGTTGCAGGTGAAGTTGAAGATTTCTCCATGCTGGACAGTATTTTGGTTGGGATATCACAATATATCTTATATAATTAATGCATCTATATACTTGGTAAAGGGTGGAAGGCTTGGCCTTTTGCCTGGTGTTTTGTTCCACTCTTGCCGGCCTAGTTTCCGTCATACCGGTGTTATGTTCCCGGATTTTGCGTTCCTTACGCGGTCGGGTGATTTATGGGACCCCCTTGACAGTTCGCTTTGAAGAAAACTCCTCCAGCAAGGCCCAACTTTGACTTTTACCATTTGCCTCACCACCACCTACTTTTCCCTTGGGAGTCGCTCTCTCGAGGGTCATCTTTATTATAGCCCCCCCCCCCCGGGCCAGTGCTTGTCTAAGTGTTGGTCCGAACCAGAGCCACTTGCAGCGCCACCTCGGGGAAACTCGAGGTCTGGTTTTAGTTGTACGTAGTGTTCTTCCGGTGTTGCCCTGAGAACGAGATATGTGCAGCTCCTATCGGGATTGTCGGCGCATCGGGCGGTCTTGCTGGTCTTGTTTTACCATTGTCGAAATGTCTTGTAAACCGGGATTCCGAGTCTGATCGGGTCTTCCTGGGAGAAGGTCTATTCCTTCGTTGATCGCGAGAGCTTGTCATGGGCTAAGTTGGGACACCCCTGCAGGGTATAATCTTTCGAAAGCCGTGCCTGCGGTTCTAGGCAGATGGGAATTTGTTAATGTCCGATTGTAGATAACTTGACACCAGATCCGAAATAAAACGCATCAACTGCGTGTGTAACCGTGATGGTCTCTTTCCGGCGGAGTCCGGGAAGTGAACACGGTTGTTGGAGTTATGCTTGACGTAAGTAGTCCAGGATCACTTCTTGATCATACTTTTATCGACCGTGCTTTGCCTTCTCTTCTCGCTCTCAGTTGCGTATGTTAGCCACCATATATGCTAGTCGCTTGCTGCAGCTCCACCTCATACCTTTACCTTACCCATAAGCTTAAATAGTCTTGATCGCGAGGGTGTGAGATTGCTGAGTCCCTGTGGCTCACAGATACTTCCAAAACCAGCTTGTAGGTGCCGATGAGTCCGTGCAGATGACGCAACCAAGCTCAGGAGGAGCTCGATGACGACCTTGTCCTTTGTGTTGTTTCGTTCTAGTTGATCAGTAGTGGAGCCCAGTTGGGGTCAATCGGGGACCTTTGTCGCATTTGGGGTTCTTCTTTTATTTTGGTTCCGTAGTCGGACCATGAGTGTATTTGATTGATGTAATGTTTATTCATGTAATGGTGTGAAGTGGCGATTGTAAGCCAACTATGTATCTCTTTCCCTTATGTATTACATGGGTTGTGTGACGATTACCTCACTTGCGACATATGCCTTCAATGTGATTATGTCTCTAAGTCGTGCCTCGACACGTGGGAGCTATAGTCGCATCGAGGGTGTTTCAAGTTGGTAATCAGAGCCTTCCCCGACCTTAGGAGCCCCATTGCTTGATCGAACTAGCAGCCGTTGTTGAGTCTAGAAAAATGTTTTGAGTCATTTAGGAATTATATATCGGAGAGTTTAGGAATTCTTTTTACTCCCCAGTCTCCTCATCGCTCTGGTAATACATCCCGACGTAGAGTTTTGACTCTTCTCTTCTCAAATTTCACTAAAAAAATTTAGGATCACGCGGGTATCTTGGAATCGTTCCGATGGTTTTATGATGAGATCATTGTCTTGGTGCCTCCTGTCAGGGGTTTTGTGGAAGTGTCCCGGGGAGTTGAGCTCTGAGGTGTTGTCATCATAATTTTATCGTTGCAGTTCTGGAATACCTGAGTTTAGTACGCCGACATCGAAAATCTCTTTTATGTAGTTCGTTGGTGAGATAACCTCGACGCCACCCAGTACTGGGGCGGGAGTTCGGGAGTATTGCCATAACTTGTATAACAGATGCTTTTCGAAGGTCGAGGTAGATGCTTTCCGAAGGTTTCTTGGTTATGTGTTGAAGGATGGATACAGCTGGATGTAGGATTTGCTAGTTTGGGTGAGATATTATGCTTCCCCTGTATCCCCAACACCTGATTGCATAACCGGAAAATTTCGGGAGTTTCATAGGTGGGAATTCAAGTAGCTCTTAGGATATCTTTTCGACAGATGTATGATATGAAATTGGGGTTCGACGTCTAGTGGTCCGCCTATTCACGGTCGGTTTTACAGTGGCCTCGTTGTGTCTTAAAGAGTCCTTGGCTATGTCGACTCGGGGATGCTTCGTATGTCATGTGCACTGCCTTGTACATGGTGGTGCTGTACGATCGAGCCCGTGTAGGCCCCACCACGAAAACTTCGGACGAAATCTCTATCATATGTTTGTTCCGGCTTATTCTGCAAGCCAATCATTTGTTTTGTTTTGAGTTGTGGTATTCAAGTTGCTTCGAAGTCAAATGTTGATTCCATACCTTTCCTAAGCGGTGTTCTCATACTCCTATGTGAATACTAATCCTTCTTGATCATCAAGATTGTTTTTTTCAATCCCTTTTAACCGGTGTGTCTCTCCTCAAGTGGATCCGATCACTTCAACATTCGCAAGATCTATTATCACTTCTTCTCAATGGTGTTTGTTTCATCCGTCTCCATGTTGCCTTTGTTTTTCCCTCCCACCCACCCTTTTTCTTCGAGGACTCGGACTTCTTATTCAAGTATCCTTTTATTGATGCGAAGTCTCTCCATTCTTTTCCTTCAATGTTCTTACCCGGTGATTCTCATGAAGATTCTAACGGAACCTCAAGTTCATCATTTTTCATTCTCTTTCTTCTCCGGTGGAACCAATTCAAGTTTTCAGTGTTGATCTCATATCCCTTTTTCCTCGTTTCAAATACCTTCTCATACCGGTGCACCTCATAATAATTCACTTCTCGCTATTCTTTTGTTCCGGAGTGCTGAAGATATCTCAGAAGATTCATATTTTCATTCCTAATTCGTTCAAGATATCTCGAGGTTGTTATCTCATTCTAGCCA
The DNA here is from genome assembly GCF_002162155.2 of Triticum dicoccoides. Lineage (NCBI taxonomy): Eukaryota > Viridiplantae > Streptophyta > Magnoliopsida > Poales > Poaceae > Triticum > Triticum dicoccoides. The sequence goes on from NC_041389.1 coordinate 46,450,110, forward strand.
TTTAATTCAACCGGTGCATTCTCTCTTTTAAATTTTTTCTACGGTGTTTCTTTTGAGTGGGCCCTAACCCACAGGTCTTTTCCTAGGATCTTACCTGACTCTTCTTATTTTACCGGAGCTATTCTAAAATTTATTTCGAAGTTTGACGTAAGAATGAATTATCATCAGTCAAATGCCTTTCTCCAAGATCTTTCAAATTCTTCCCATAGTTGGCTCAACCTCTTCGCTTTTGATTCTCCCGGAGTGTCTAAATAATTCATGGTGGTGTTTCTCGTCGTATTTCTTAGATTTTGAAGACCGAAGAAGAGTTTTTCCTCCTTATCTTATCCGTTCTCTCAAAGACTCGTGGTTCTAGCCTATTGCCATCCTCTAATAATTATATTCGACTGTGAGAATTCTTTTCAACTATCCGGAGCAAATTCAAGAGTCTTCTCAATTTCTTATCCGGAATCCATCTTTTCAAATATTATTCATTCCCAGCTTTCAGCTCACGTTCTTCAATTTTACCGGTGCTTCGTGCAAGTGATCTTTAATCAGCTCGTGATCTCTTTGTTCTCATGGGTCTAAATTCTCTCAAGCATCTTCATTCATTTGCTAATTCTTTCCGGTGTCTTCCTTATCTTTTCTTTGTTCATTTTTAATTCTTACCGTGGTTCTTTCAAGATCTCTCTTCCTGGTTCATCATATCAATTCATTTGTTGTTCCAATCCTACCGGTGGTTCGTTCATGATTTTTCTTCTTTCTTATCATATCAATTCATTCGTTGTTTTCCAAATCCCACCGGTGGTTCATGGAAGACCTTTCCAAGTTGACGCTATATCTATCTTAATCCTTTCAACGAGAATAAGTAGTGTGTCGAATCCATTGTTTGTCATCAATTTAAATTGGTGAAGGATAAACATAATGTAATTCTTATTCTTGTTTCATCGAGTTTATTCAATTCCTGTTTTCCGGAGTGGCTCATCATACTTTTCTTGGTTTCAAATGCTCATCTTTTCTTTCCCGGAGTTCCAAGCTCTAATTATCATTCCAAAGATCTATCTAAATCTTTACAAGGTTTCACCTTGTATCTTCAACTTCTCATTCTTTTCGTTTGATCATTCTTTTGTTACCGGAGTTTTTGTTATCAATCTAATATATCGTTTCCATTAGTGGCAGAATTTCACCTCATAGTTTTGAGATGTTTTCCATAAGCCCACTACAAACTTATTCTTTTCGTTGTTGGTTTTCCAACAACTCCGTTCTAGCTTTTGTTGTAAGCGTGCTCCCTCGAGTTATGTTTCCCTTCGTTCATCCCATTCCATTCTTACTTTTGTTCTGGAGGCATTGTGATGTTGCTCTCTTCGACCCATCGTCTTGTTTTGTCTAGTTCATGTTGAATTCTTTCCATTTACAGTCGGAGTGCTGCCCAAATTACATCATTCTTATTCCTTCCCTATTTTGTTTTAACCGGAGTCTCACCCAAGTGCTTTCATCTTGCCAACTTCATATTCTTACCTTCCATTTCCAACCGGAGTGTTGTCGTAATTGATCCTTATCATTCCTTGTACATCTCGTTTCAACCGGAGTGCTTGCTTATACTTCTTGTCCATTGCAATCCCTTTTCTTATGTCTTTCAAACTACAAGGTTCTAGTAATGTTCCTTGTTTCTCTTTTCTAACGGAGTGCTCTCCAATTCGTTCAACTCTGTTGTGTTCTTTCTTTCTTTCAATTTGTTCAACCTCTCAAGGTTCGTGGTTTCACTCGTTTGCCAAAGAAGCAACTTAGTTTTACCTCTTCTCTTTCTTTTCTGTTGTCCCTCCGGTGCCATTCTAGATCTCGGGACGAGATCCTCTCGTAGTGGTGCAGTGTTGTAACGCCCCGAGACCGATGTGACCGATGTCATTTAGTTATTCGCTGTTGTTGCCTTGTCATTGCTTGTGTGTCATGCATTGAATATCATGTCATCATGCGCATTTCATTTGCATACGTGTTCGTCTCATGCATCCGAGCATTTTCCCCGTTGTCCGTTTTGCATTCCGGCGCTTCGTTCTCCTCCGGTGGTCATTTCTACCTTTCTTTCTTGTGTGGGGGTTTAACATTTCCGGATTGGACCGAGACTTGCCAAGCGGCCTTGGTTTACTACCGGTAGACCGCCTGTCAAGTTTCGTACCATTTGGACTTCGTTTGATACTCCAACGGTTAACCGAGGGACCGAAAAGGCCTCGTGTGTGTTGCAGCCCAACACCCTTCCATTTTGGCCAAAAAACCCACCTAACTCTGCTCCATCATCTCGGTCGTTCGATCACGATCGCGTGGCCGAAAACCGCACCTCATTTGGACTCTCCTAGCTCCCTCTATGCCTATATATACAACCCCCCTCCGAAATTCGTGGTTCATTCTTCCCCTAACCCTAAAAATTCTCAGATCCGCGCCGCCGAACGAAATCCCCACCTTCACCGGACATGTCCACGCCCCTCCACGCCGCTCCAGCCAACCAGAGGCTGCCATGTCACCTCGCCGCCGCCACTAGCCAACCAGCGTGCACCATCTGTCCGCTCGGTGCCCACTTCGCCGCACCACGCCGCAGAGCCCGCGAGGCCCGCCACAGGCCCTCCCGGGCCCGAGGCTCCCCGCCGCGCCTCTCCTTCGTCCCCGCCGCCTCGGGCGCTTCGCGCCGCCGCAGTGCAGCGCCGGACTTGGCTCCGGTCATCATCGACCCTCGCCGGAGTCCGCCCCCGTCGCCCCTTCATTTCCCAGCCGCCGTCCATCTCGCCTCTGCCTCGATCCGGCCCCGGGGAGCCGAGCCCCACCAGATCCGGTGCTCCTTGGCCTCCCTACCTCGCCGCACCCTGCCGGAATCCTCCATCGCCGCCATCGCCATGGATCAGGAGGAACCGATCTAGCTGGTTCCTCTCGTCGCCGTCGACCTTCCGCGTGGGCCGCGCCCTCCCGAAGGCCCAGCTTGCCCGTGCCCCCGCATCCAGCCCAGCTCCCTCCGTTGACCGCGCCCGCGTGGGCCGGCCCAATCTTCCTCCCCGCGGTCCAGCCTCGCTCGGCCTCCTCCCCAGCTTCCTTCGCCAGATCCGCCGGCCTCTCTCTACAGATGGGCCGAGGCCCAGGGTGAGCCGACCCCCAGCGCCCCCTCCTCTATTTTTTTCTCTGTTGGGCTTGCCCAGTTTCAGCCCGATCATGTTTTTTTTCTCGTCCTGCGATTTTGTCTAATATTCCAGAGATTGCAGTTTTGCAGAATAGTCCCCCTAGTTCATGCATTTAATAACTCACTAACCGTGCATCGGTTTGAAATAAGTTATATATGAAACTTGCTCAGAATTTCGTGTAGATTAATAATATCCAACTTTCTTCCATGTTTGAAATGTCTAAAATGATGTTTGCATTAATTTTCTCCTATGCCATGTTAAAATGAGTTAATTCATAACTAAATAACCGTAGCTCCAAATCTAACAAACTTTATATGTAAATGGGGTAGAAAAATGCCTAGTTTAACATGGTGGCTTTACTTTGCATGTTTAAAAACTATAAAATTATGTTTAGGGCAGAACAGTACCAAACCTAATATATGCATATGAGGAGTTTCCGGAATTGTTGTTCGTTGCTTCCGGCCTCATTTAACCTTGACTAGATAGGTAGTTTACATTTGCTTCACCTCTTGCCATGTTAATCAACATGTAATATTGTTGGGTACATAAACGAGATCAAACTAAATAATTGATGTGGTGCTCTGTCAATATGCATCCCGATGCATATTGAGCTCCACTTAATTTGTAGGATTGCTTGTGCATTTTGCCATGCCGTGCCTCTTTAAACCAGACATGCATCATACTCGTTTGTGCTTCATGCCATGTTGATGTGTTTGTTGTTTACTATGTTGTTTGCTTCATTCCGGTGTGCTTCTTCGGGTTGTTTCCGACAACGTCGCGTTTGTGAGGAACCGTTCGTCTACGTCCGTTTGTCTTCTTCATGGACTTGTTCTTCTTCCTTGCGGGATTTAAGGCAAGATGATCATACCCTCGAATTCACTACTATCTTTGCTATGCTAGTTTGCTCGCTCTTGCTATGCCAATGCTTCGATGCCTACCATTTGCTTGCCAGCCTCCCAATTGCCATGTCAAACCTCTAACCCACCATGTCCTAGCAAACCGTTGATTGGCTATGTTACCGCTTGCTCAGCCCCTCTTATAGCGTTGCTAGTTGCAGGTGAAGTTGAAGATTTCTCCATGCTGGACAGGATTTTGGTTGGGATATCACAATATATCTTATATAATTAATGCATCTATATACTTGGTAAAGGGTGGAAGGCTTGGCCTTTTGCCTGGTGTTTTGTTCCACTCTTGCCGGCCTAGTTTCCGTCATACCGGTGTTATGTTCCCGGATTTTGCGTTCCTTGCACGGTCGGGTGATTTATGGGACCCCCTTGACAGTTCGCTTTGAATAAAACTCCTCCAGCAAGGCCCAACTTTGACTTTTACCATTTGCCTCACCACCACCTACTTTTCCCTTGGGAGTCACTCTCTCGAGGGTCATCTTTATTATAGCCCCCCCCGGGCCAGTGCTTGTCTAAGTGTTGGTCCGAACCAGAGCCACTTGCAACGCCACCTCGGGGAAACTCGAGGTCTGGTTTTAGTTGTACGTAGTGTTCATCCGGTGTTGCCCTGAGAACGAGATATGTGCAGCTCCTATCGGGATTGTCGGCGCATCGGGCGGTCTTGCTGGTCTTGTTTTACCATTGTCGAAATGTCTTGTAAACTGGGATTCCGAGTCTGATCGGGTCTTCCTGGGAGAAGGTCTATTCCTTCGTTGATCGCGAGAGCTTGTCATGGGCTAAGTTGGGACACCCCTGCAGGGTATAATCTTTCGAAAGTCGTGCCTGCGGTTCTAGGCAGATGGGAATTTGTTAATGTCCGATTGTAGATAACTTGACACCAGATCCGAAATAAAACGCATCAACTGCGTGTGTAACCGTGATGGTCTCTTTCCGGCGGAGTCCGGGAAGTGAACACGGTTGTTGGAGTTATGCTTGACGTAAGTAGTCCAGGATCACTTCTTGATCATACTTTTATCGACCGTGCTTTGCCTTCTCTTCTCGCTCTCAGTTGCGTATGTTAGCCACCATATATGCTAGTCGCTTGCTGCAGCTCCACCTCATACCTTTACCTTACCCATAAGCTTAAATAGTCTTGATCGCGAGGGTGTGAGATTGCTGAGTCCCTGTGGCTCACAGATACTTCCAAAACCAGCTTGTAGGTGCCGATGAGTCCGTGCAGATGACGCAACCAAGCTCAGGAGGAGCTCGATGATGACCTTGTCCTTTGTGTTGTTTCGTTCTAGTTGATCAGTAGTGGAGCCCAGTTGGGGTCGATCGGGGACCTTTGTCGCATTTGGGGTTCTTCTTTTATTTTGGTTCCGTAGTCGGACCATGAGTGTATTTGATTGATGTAATGTTTATTCATGTAATGGTGTGAAGTGGCGATTGTAAGCCAACTATGTATCTCTTTCCCTTATGTATTACATGGGTTGTGTGATGATTACCTCACTTGCGACATATGCCTTCAATGCGATTATGTCTCTAAGTCGTGCCTCGACACGTGGGAGCTATAGTCGCATCGAGGGTGTTTCAATAAGGTACTGTAATGAACTCATTATTTATTTATATTGGTGTTAATACTACTGTATTTCAAGTTCTCTATGGTTCATACCACTTAATATTAGCCATAGATGCATCAAAATTAGCAAACAACACACGAAAGGCAGAATCTGTCATAAGCAGAACAGTCTGTAGCAATCTGTAACCCTCGAATACTTATGGAACTCTAAAAATCCTACGAAAATAGGAAGTCCTGGGAAATTTTTCTATTGATATACAGAAAAAAAGAGTCAATCCAAAATCACGTTTCTCTGAATTACTAAAATTATTTTCGTGTGTGCAAAGTTTCTATTGTTCAGCAGAATCAAATTAACTATCACCATAGGTTATCCAATAGGTTCTACTTGGCATAAACACTAATTAAAACATAAAAACACATCTAAACATAAGGTAGATGCAAGATTTATTACTAAACAGAAACAAAAACAAAAAACACAAATAAAATTGGGTTGCCTCCCAACTAGCACCATCGTTTAACGCCCCTAGCTAGGCATAAAAGCGAGGATAGATCTAAGTAGTGCCATCTTTGATTTTCAATTTCTTAGCGTAATCATGCTTGAATCCGGGAGGTTCTTTACGTTTCCCTTCATATTCGGAAATTTTTAGATCTAAAGCATCCAACCATTTATTATAAAGGGTAATCAACATATTCATGCGGTGAAGATGTCCACTAATACTTTTGAGGGGTTCAAGAGACTTTTGTAAGATGTTTGTTATTTCGCAAATCTTTCCAAAAACTTGTGTCTCTACTTGGGTAGATTGTGCTCCACCTTTTTGAGATAGTGTTCCCACTATTCCCTCTATGATTCCATGCGCAACATTAGGATAAATTTTGATAAAATTACCCTTGGCAATACAATCCAAGAGTTATCTATGGGACATATCTAGTCCAACATAAAAATTGCAAAGTAAAATCCTGAAATTCACCTCTAAGGTGCAATTACGATAAGACTCTATCATCCTATACCAAGCATCTTTTAAGTTTTCTCCTTGTCTTTGCTTGAAGTGAAGAACTTCAAACTCGGGAGACAAAGAAGCGGACAAAGGACTAGCCATAGCAACGAAAATAAACTAACTTAACACACGAGCACACAAAAAGGCGGCGAAAGAGAGAGGATATTGGGAAAGAGAGGGCGAATAAAACGGCAAAGGTGAAGTGGGGGAGAGGGAAAAAAGAGGCAAATGGCAAATAATGTAAATACGAGGGAGATGAGTTTGTGATGGGTACTTGGTATGTCTTGACTTGAGCGAAGACCTCCCCGGCAACGGCGCCAGAAATCCTTCTTGCTACGTCTTGAGCTTGCGTAGGTTTTCCTTGAAGAGGAAAGGTGATGCAGCAATAGTAGCGTAAGTATTTCCCTCAGTTTTTGAGAACCAAGGTATCAATCCAGTAGGAGGCTCCTCAAAAGCCCCACGCACCTACACAAACAAACAAAGAACTCGCAACCAACGCAATAAAGGGGTTGCCAATCCCTTCACAGCCACTTGCGAAAGTGAGATCTGATAGAGATAGTGTGCTAAGATAAATATATATTTGGTATTTTATAATATAGATTGGAAAAGTAAAAGATGCAAATAAAAGTATATTTAAAGCTTATATGATAAGAGATAGACCCGGGGGCCATAGGTTTCAGTAGTGGCTTCTCTCAAGATAGCATAAGTATTACGGTGGGTGAACAAATTACTGTCGAGCAATTGATAGAAAAGCGAATAATTATGAGATTATATAGGCATGATCATGTATATACTATATAGGCATCACGTCCGTGATAAGTAGACCGACTCCTGCCTGCATTTACTACTATTACTCCACACATCGACCGCTATCCAGCATGCATCTAGAGTATTAAGTTCATAAAGAATGGAGTAACGCATTAAGACAGATGACATGATGTAGAGGGATAAACTCATGCAATATGATATAAACCCCATCTTTTTATCCTCGATGGCAACAATACAATACGTGCCTTGCTGTCCATGCTGTCACTGGGAAAGGACACCGCAAGATTGAACCCAAAGCTAAGCAGTTCTCCCATTGCAAGAAAGATCAATCTAGTAGTCCAAACCAAACTGATAATTCGAAGAGACTTGCAAAGATAACTTAATCACACATAAAAGAATTCAGAGGAGATTCAAATACTTCTCATAGATAAACTTGATCATAAACCCACAATTCATCGGATCTCGACAAACACACCGCAAAAAGAGTTACATCGAATAGATCTCCAAGAAGATCGAGGAGAACATGGTATTGAGATTCAAAAAGAGAGAAGAAACCATCTAGCTAATAACTATGGACCCGAAGGTCTGTGGTAAACTACTCACAACTCATCGGAGAGGCTATGGTGTTGATGTAGAAGCCCTCTGTGGTTGATTCCCCCCCCCCCCAGGCGGAGCGCCGATGAAGGCTCCAAGATGGGATCTCGCGGATACATAAGGTTGCGGCGGTGGAATTAGATTTTCGTGGCTTGTTCTGATGTTCTCGGGGTACGTGTGTATATATAGGAGGAAGAAGTAGGTCGGTGGACGCCCGAGGGGCCCACGAGATAGGGGGTGCGCCTAGTAGGGGGGCGCCCTCCACCCTCGTGGCCACCTCGACTGCTTCTTGACTTGCACTCCAAGTCCTCTGGATCACGTTCGTTCCAAAATCACGCTCCCGAAGGTTTCATTCCATTTGGACTCCGTTTGATATTCCTTTTCTTTGAAACACTGAAATAGGCAAAAAAACAGCAATACGGGCTGGGCCTCCGGTTAGTAGGTTAGTCCCAAAAAATGATATAAATGTGTAAAGTAAAGCCCATAAACATCCAAAACGGGTAATATAATAGAAGGAAACAATCAAAAATTATAGATGCGTTGGAGATGTATCACCCCCTCCCTGTATATGAAGGAGTGGAGGAGGGGGAGGGGGCCGGCCTCCTATGGCGCACCCCATGAGGAGTCCTACTCCCACCGGGAGTAGGACTCCCCCCTTCCAAGTAGGACTAGGAGAGGTAGGAAAGAGGAGGGAGAGAAGAAGGAAAGGGGGCTGGCCCCCTCACCCAATTCGGATTGGGCTTGGGGCGGGGGGCTCCTAGGCTTCCTCCTCCTCTATTCCACTAAGGCCCAATAAGGCCCATACACTTACCGGGGGGTTCTCGTAACCTCCTGGTACACCGGTAAAATCCCGATTTCACCCAGAACCATTTGGATGTCCAAATATAGTCGTCCAATATATCGATCTTTACGTCTCGACCATTTCGAGACTCCTCATCATGTCTGTGATCATATCCGGGACTCCGAACTACCTTTGGTACATCAAAACACAAAAACTCATAATATCGATCATCACAGAACTTTAAGCGTGCGGACCCTACGGGTTCGAGAACTATGTGGACATGACCAAGACATGTGTCCGATCAATAACCAATAGCGGAACCTGGATGCTCATATTGGTTCCTACATATTCTACGGAGATCTTTATCGGTCAAACCGCATAACAACATATGTGTCCTTTTGTCATCGGTATGTTACTTGCCCGAGATTCGATCGTCGGTATCTCAATACCTAGCTCAATCTCGTTACCGGCAAGTCTCTTTACTCGTTTTGTAATGCATCATCCCGCAGCTAACTCATTAATTGCATTGCTTGCAAGGCTTATAGTGATGTGCATTACTGAGAGGGCCCAGAGATACCTCTCCGATAATCAGAGTGACAAATAATATAAAAGTGTATAATAAAGCCCATAATCATTCAAAACAGATAATAAAATAGCATTAATGCTTCATAAATTATAGATACGTTGGAGACGTATCAGCATCCCCAAGCTTAATTCCTGCTCGTCCTCGAGTAGGTAAATGATAAAAGAAAGAATTTATGAAGTGTGAATGCTAGTAGGTGCACAAGTTTGATCAATGATAATTTCAATCACCTTTACTAGCATGTTTATATGTCATAACAGTAGTTCATGTCATAAAACTTTTCACGATCAAGTAACAATCTATTCACATGTTAAAGCATAGACCATAAACTTTCTTGAAAACTAGCAAACTTCATTCTTAGTCATCAAACAATTACAATTCATCTTATTTTCAGGAAGGGTCTATGTTAGAGCTTTGATTTAGCAAACTCCACATACTCAACTATCATATAGTCTTCTACAATTGCTACCACTCACGCAATACTTGTGGTTATGGAGTTTTAATCGGACACTGAGAAAGATAGGGGCTTATAGTGTTGCCTCCCAACGTATTCACCTTTGGGTGATGTCAACAACAATAGTTCATGCTAACTTACATCCAGTTGGATATATATATCAGGATCTTTCCAACACGAGGTGCTTGCCAAAGGATAAAATGAAAAAGGGAAAGGTGAAGATCACCTTGACTCTTGCATAAAGTAAAAGACATAAAGTAAAAGATAGGCCCTTCGCAGAGGGAAGCAGAGGTTGTCATGCGCTTTTATGGTTGGATGCACAAAATCTTAATGCAAAAGAACGTCACTTTATATTGCCACTTGTGTATGGACCTTTATTATGCAGTCCGTCGCTTTTATTGCTTCCATAACAAGATCGTATAAAGCTTATTTTCTTCACACTAACAAGTCATACATATTTAGAGAGCAATTTTTATTGCATGCACTGATGATAACTTACTTGAAGGATATTACTCAATCCATAGGTAGGTATGGTGGACTCTCATGGCAAAAACTGGGTTTAAGGATATTTGGAAGCACACGTAGTATCTCTACTTGGTGCAAGAAGTTGGCTAGCATGAGGGGGAAAGGCAAGCTCAACATGTTTGAATGATCCATGACAATGTACTTTAACTGAGATGTGAGAAAACATAACCCATTACATTGTCTTCCTTGTCCAACATCAACTCTTTAGCATGTCATACTTAATGAGTGCTCACAATTATAAAAGGTGTCCAAGATAGTATATTTATATGTGAAATCTCTCTTCCTTCAATATTCTTTCATGAATTGTTCAAATGACCAATACAATGCTTGCTAACCTTAAATAAAATTACAACCTCTACTTCTTAGATGTGAAGTCATTACTCCCCATGTCATAAGCATATGAAACATAAATAATTTCATATTTACGATATTCAACTCATTCAACCATTTACTCATAGGATATAAGTGAAGATCAATGAGTAGTTAAATAATTATGTAGCCATGTGAGGACTCTCCCTCATTTAGGAATTGCAAATCTTGGTATTTTATTTAAACAACAAGCAAAACAAAACAAAATGACATTTCAAGGATAGCACGACTCATGTGAAGAAGCAAAAACTTAGGCTCAACCGATACTAACTGATAATTGTTGAAGAAGAAAGGTGGGATGCCTATCGGGGCATCCCCAAGCTTAGATGCTTGAGACTTCTTGGAATGTTATCTTGGGGTGCCTTGGGCATCCCCAAACTTGAGCTTTTGTGTCTCCTTAATTCCTTTTATATCACGGTTTCCCTAAATCTCAAAAACTTCATCCACACAAAACTCAACAAGAACTCGTGAGATAAGTTAGTATAAACCAATGCAAAAACCTTATCATTTTCTACTGTAACAAATTACTAAAATTATTATTCAACATTGCATACTAAATGTCTCTGCATATTTAATACTCCTATCCTCAAATAGAATCATTAAACAAGCAAGCATATGCAAACAAAGCAACCATAACAGCAATCTACCAAAACAGTATAGTCTGTAAAGAATGCAAGAGTATCAATACTTCCCTAACTCCAAAAATTATAAGAAAAATACTATGATGTATAAGATTTATCAAATCTCATTATGCAAAAAGATTCAACATTATATCCTTCTCTGACTTTTCTAGGGAATTTTTGCAACAGCGGTAAACTCTCTGTTTTGAAACAGCAACATGTATACTTGCAAGATAAGCATGGTAAAGTATATCCTTGACATTTTCATTGAAAATAAATATGCAAAACATTATTCTAAATAACAGCAAGCAAATACTAACTAAAGAAAATGATGCTCCAAGCAAAACACATATCATGTGGTGAATAAAAATACAGTTCCAAGTAAAGTTACTGATGAACGAAGATGAAAGAGGGGATGCCTTGCGGGGCATCCCCAAGCTTAGGCTCTTGGTTGTCATTGAATATTACCTTGTTGTGACTTGGGCATCCCCAAGCTTAGGTTCTTGCCACTCCTTATTCCCTAGTCCATCGAATCTTTACCCAAAACATGAAAACTTCAACCACACAAAACTCAATACAAAACTCGTAAGCTCCGTTAGTAAAAGAAAATAAACCACCACTTTAAGGTACCTAATGAACTCATTATTTATTCATATTGGTGTAATATCTACTGTATTCAAACTTCTCTATGGTTCATACCCTCCGATACTACTCATAGATTTATCAAAATAAGCAAACAACACATAGAAATTAGAATCTGTCAAAAACAGAACAGTCTGTAGTAATCTGTATCATTCGAATACTTCTGTAACTCCAAAAATACTGAAATACATTTATGGACTTGAGGAATTTGTCTATTAATCATCTGCAAAAAGAATCAACCTAAAAGCACTCGCCAGTAAAAAAATGGCGGCTAATCTCGTGAGCGCAAAAGTTTCTGTTTTTTACAGCAAGATCATATAGACTTCACCCAAGTCTTCCCAAAAGTTCTACTTGGCACAAACACTAATTAAAACATAAAAGCACATCCAACCAGAGGCTAGCTGAATTATCTATTACTAAACAGGAGCAAAAAGCAAAGAACAAAAATAAAGTTGGGTTGCCTCCCAACAAGCGCTATCGTTTAACACCCCTAGCTAGGCATGATGATTTCAATGATGCTCACATAAAAGATAAGAATTGAAACATAAGGAGAGCATCATGAAGCATATGACTAGCACATTTAAGCCTAACCCACTTCCTATGCATAGGGATTTTGTGAGCAAACAACTTATGGGAACAATAATCAACTAGCATAGGAAGGCAAAACAAGCATAACTTCAAAACTTTAAGCACATGATATTATTGCAATTCCTACAAGCATATATTACTCCCTCATAATAATTTTCAGTAGCATCATGAATGAATTCAATAATATACCAGCACATAAAGCATCATTTTCATGATCTACAAGCATAGAATTTTTATTACTCTCCACATAAGCAAATTTCTTCTCATTCGGAATGGTGGGAGTATCATAAGAGACTTGAATACTATAAATTGTTTCCACATTAAAAGAGTAATGTTCAGAAAAAGGGTAATCATAATCATGACAAGTTTTATAAATATAATCATCTCCACTTTTTATAGCATAAGTTTTATCACAATAATTATCATAATTAGCAACTTTGTTCTCATCATAATCGATTGAAACCTCTTCCAAGATAGTGGAATCATCACTAAATAAAGTTGACACTCTTCCAAATCCACTTTCATAAATATTATAAGATTCAACACCCTCCAAAATAGTGGGATCACTACTTCCTAAAGTTGAAACTCTTCCAAACCCACTTTCATCAATATAATCATCATAGTAAGATGCATGCTATCATCATAACAACTTTGCATATCAAAACTTGGGAGTCTAAAAATATCATCTTCATTAAACGTAGCATCCCCAAGCTTGAGACAAACATTAATTTCAGCAAATATATTCTCAAATATTTCATCCTCATCAAACATAGCTTCCCCAAGCTTGGGCCTTTTCATATCATAAGCATAATCACTCTCATCATTAATAGTATGGATAGCACCAATAGTATACAAATTATCATCATCACAATGAGTAGTAGGAGCAACATCATTTGGGAGGGATACCTTTTTACCTTTGCTGCTCCTTCTCTTCCTTTTCTTCTTCACATTATGTGTGGGTTCAACCCTCTTCTTTGAGCTCCTTATTGATGAGATTGGTTGAATAGAAAGCTCCTCCTCGTTACCTGATTCATCATAAGAAATAATAGGAGGATATTGGGAAGTCTCTTCCCTTTCATTAGTATTCTCTTCATCTTCTATTTGCTTTCTTTTCTTTAGGTAATTGGCAATATAAGAATTTTCAATGCAATTCACCGCACAATACATATAAATCTTCTCTAGATCAATATCAAGGAATTTCTCAAGGTTAAATTCTGGAATAAGCTTAGTTGCATGTTTCAATTCTTCATAACCCAAAAGCAAACTAAGTTCATTATAATGCGCAAGGGAAATCAAGTCATCATAATTTTTGGACACGATTCGATCATGAAACAATTTGCATCGGAGATTTAAATGACCATGTTCATTGCAAAGTTCACAAGTACGGCGGAGATATTTTAAATTTTTAGCACTCACATTAAGCCTTTCTTGCAACCATTTAGTTTCTAAATGCTTATGCTTCTTGCAATATCTATCTTATCTATTTGGTGTGTACTTGCAAACCCAATTCACTCCACAAAAATCGACATGCTTATAGGAGACATTTTCATCATAACTAGTGCAATCATCATTAGTACTATGGATATTCAAAGAGTTCATACTAACAACATTGCAATCATGCTCATCATTCAAAGATTTAGTGACAAACATTTTATAGATTTCTTCTTCTATCACTTGAGCACAATTTTCCTTACCATCATTCTCACGAAAGATATTAAAAAAGATGAAGCGTATGAGACAAACTCAATTCCATTTTTTTCGTTTTATTTTATAGACTAAACTAGTGATAAAACAAGAAACAAAAAGATTCGATTGCAAGATCTAAAGATATACCTTCAAGCACTCACCTCCCTGACAACGGCGCCAGAAAAGAGCTTAGTTGACGGGGTGTGAGTGCCGTTTACCTAGCCTCCCCGGCAACGGCGCCAGAAAAGAGCTTGATGTCTACTACACAACCTTCTTCTTGTAGACGTTGTTGGGCCTCCAAGTGTAGAGGTTTGTAGGATAGTAGCAAATTTCCCTCAAGTGGATGACCTAAGGTTTATCAATCCATGGGAGGCGTAGGATGAAGATGGTCTCTCTCAAGCAACCCTGCAACCAAATAACAAAGAGTCTCTTGTGTCCCCAACACACTCAATACAATGGTAAATTGTATTGGTGCACTAGTTCGGCGAAGAGATGGTGATACAAGTGCAATATGGATAGTAGATAAAAAGGTTTTTGTAATCTGAAATTATAAAAACAGCAAGGTAGCAAGTGATAAAAGTGAGCGTAAACGGTATTGCAATGGTAGGAAACAAGGCCTAAGGTTCATACTTTCACTAGTGGAAGTTCTCTCAACAATAATAACATAATTATATCATATAACTATCCCTCAACATGCAACAAAGAGTCACTCCAAAGCCATTAATAGTGGAGAACAAACGAAGAGATTATGGTAGGGTACGAAACCACTTCAAAGTTATCCTTTTTGATCTATCTATTCAAGAGTCTGTAGTAAAATAACATGAAGCTATTTTTTCCGTTCAATCTATCATAGAGTTCATACTAGAATAACACCTTAAGACACAAATCAACCAAAACCCTAATGTCACCTAGATACTCCATTGTCACCTCAAGTATCCGTGGGCATGATTATATGATATGCATCACACAATCTCAGATTCATCTATTCAACCAACACAAAGTACTTCAAAGAGTGCCCCAAAATTTCTACCGGAGAGTCAAGACGAAAACGTGTGCCAGCCCCTATGCATAGGTTCATGGGCGGAACCCGCAAGTTGATCACCAAAACATACATCAAGTGAATCACATGAATATCCCATTGTCACCACAGATAAGCACGGCAAGACATACATCAAGTGTTCTCAAATCCTTAAAGACTCAATCCGATAAGATAACTTCAAAGGGAAAACTCAATCCATTACAAGAGAGTAGAGGGGGAGAAACATCATAAGATCCAACTATAATAGCAAAGCTCGCGATACATCAAGATCGTGCCATAGAGAGAACACGAGAGAGAGAGAGATCAAACACATAGCTACTGGTACATACCCTCAGCCCCGAGGGTGAACTACTCCCTCTTTGTCATGGAGAGCGCCGGGATGATGAAGATGGCCATCGGTGAGGGATCACCCCCTCCGGCAGGGTGCCGGGACAGGGTCCGGAGAGGTTTTTGGTGGCTACAGAGGCTTGCGGCGGCGGAACTCCCGATCTATCTTCTGTTCTGATGTTTTCGGGGTATATGGAGATATATAGGTGAAAGAAGTGGGTCGGGGGACGCTTGAGGGACCCACGAGATAGGGGCGCCCAGTAGGGGGGGTGCTCCCCCCCCCACCCTCGTGGCTTCCTCGAAGCTTCTCTGACGTGAACTCCAAGTCTCCCGGATCATGTTCGTTCCAAAAATCATGCTCCTGAAGGTTTCATTCCGTTTGGACTCCGTTTGATATTCCTTTTCTTCAAAACACCGAAATAGGCAAGAAAACATCAATATGGGCTGGGCCTCCGGTTAATAGGTTAGTCCCAAAAATAATACAAAAGTGTATAATAAAGCCCATAATCATTCAAAACAGATAATAAAATAGCATGAATGCTTCATAATTATAGATACGTTGGAGACGTATCAAGTATCTAGGTGACATTAGGGTTTTGGTTGGTTTGTGTCTTAAGGTGTTATTCTAGTACGAACTCTATGATAGATCAAACGGAAAGAATAGCTTCGTGTTATTTTACTACGGACTCTTGAATAGATCGATCAGAAAGAATAACTTTGAGGTGGTTTCGTACCCTACCATAATCTCTTTGTTTGTTTTCCGCTATCAGTGACTTTGGAGTGACTCTTTGTTGCATGTTGAGGGATAGTTATATGATCCAATTATGTTATTATTGTTTAGAGAACTTGCACTATTGAAAGTATGAACCCTAAGCATTGTTTCAACGCATTGCAATACCGTTTGTGCTCACTTTTATCATTAGTTATCTTGCTGTTTTTATATTTTTAGATTACAAAAACCTATATCTACCATCCATATTGCACTCGTGTTACCATCTCTTCGCCGAACTAGTGCACCTATATAATATACCACTGTATTGGGTGTGTTGGAGACACAAGAGACTCTTTGTTATTTGGTTGCAGGGTGGCTTGAGAGATACCATCTTCAACCCAGGCCTCCCACGGATTGATAAACTTTAGGTCATCCACTTGAGAGAAATTTGCTACTGTCCTACAAACCTCTGCACTTGGAGGCCCAACAACGTCTACAAGAAGAAGGTTATGTAGTAGACATCAGGCCTTAGCTCAAGGGGAATAAGGTGAAGACGCGGTCTTCTGAGTTCAATCTCAGCCTCCCTAACCAGATGTACAGTTGTCACAGCAACTAAAACTGGTCTACCAAATCCTTGTCTTTGTCAAGCCACTCATTCTATCACTTCACCCTTACTTCTGTTTAGCTTCGTGAAGTCATTGATTGGTTGCCATGTTAGACTTCATTGTGTGAAGACATTCTCTCTGATTTCATAATTGGCTTCATACTGTCTTCCTATTCCGATCTGTTCTATCTAGCTACTATCTGCAAAATTTTAATACTTATTCAACATTTTTCAAATACTTGTTCAACATTTTTTAAATAATTGTTCAACATTTTTCATATACTCATTCAATTTTTTTAATACCTATTCAATATTTTTCTAATACTTGTTCAACATTTGTAATACTTACTTACCATTTTTAAATACTTGTTTAACATATTTCAAATTCTTGTTCAATATTTTTTAATACTTATTTAACATGATGTGTTTCTGAAGTGTTTTTTTTAATATATACATATAATGAATATTTTAAAGTACAAAAAAATAGAAAATAACAAAAAATGAAAACAGAAAACAGAAAACAAAAGCAAAAAACACATGTTGTGGCTCCCCCGTGGCTGGGGCGGCTCGTCTTGGGCTCGCCCTGACGCAAGCGCATCCCCTGTCTCGCTCAAAGCGATACATAGGGGCACCCTTCATCCAGTCTTGTTTGTTTCTCCTTTGATGGGCCGGGTAGGCCTCAAAATATATAGGGGTATTTTGTTTTATTATATATAAAGAAAAAGTACGCAGTGCGGTAGGGTTACGAGTGGACGGCCTGAGCATTGCCGTTCCATCCTTACAGAAGAACAGCCGCCGCCACTCTGCTCCGGCGCTGCCCTGCGACTACCTCGCCTGGAGCTGCCGCCGGCGCTTCTCCCCTGCCCCGCGCCACCGGTGCTTCCTTCCCGTCGTCCCGGCCGAGTTCGTCGTTGGGGGCAAGGCTGACGACGCATCCAGAGGCATCAGTGACTTTCAAGGATAGGTCATCGCCTCCTCTGCCAGGCCAAGAGGTCGTCCGGAGAGAGCGCGTCGCGAGATGCCGTGGCCACTAGGCCGACGCAGCTATTCATGTTTCCTTGGAGCTTTTTCACCCTTTTATTCTTTGTCCTTTCTTTTTATTTTTTCATTTTTCTTGGAAACGGTTTTTTTTCTTTTTGCCATTCTTTCTTCTTGTCTACTAAGTGCGTGAACTTTTTTTTTTCAATTTCGTGAGCTTGTTTTCAAAATTGTGAACTTCCTATCAAATTGATGATTTTTTTTTTCAAAACTGATGATTTTTTTCAAAATTGATGAACCTTTTTTCAAATCGATGAACTTTAAAATAAATGATGAACATTTTTCTAATTTGATGAACTTTTTTGTAAAATCGATGAACTTATTTCAGCTTTGTGAACTTTTCTTCCAAAATGAAGAACTTTTTTCAAAATCACTATTTTTTTTAAATATTTGAAAAAATTAAGTGATACTCCCTCCGTTCCATAATGTAGTTTCTATAGATTTTTTATAAAGTCAAACTTTACAAACTTTGATCAAGTTTATAGAGAAAACTATTTATATATACAATGTCAAATATATAAAATATGAAAATATATCTTACGATGAATCTAACAATATATGTTTGTCATTCTAAATGTAAATGTTTTTCTCAATAAACTTGGTCAAAGTTTGTAAGGTTTGATTTTTCTAAAAATTTATAGGCACTACATTATGGAACGGAGGGCAGTAGATGAATGGTTCTGTGTAATAAAATAGCGTTGCGGCCTTGTTATTAGGCTGGTTTCATAGCTAGTATTATGCATGCCAACTAGACAACTTTGATGAGGTGGCATAGAATTAAATGAAGTAAGAGAGGGTTGAGTATCATATCATGATGCTGTATCATAATAAATGCTACAATAGTATGTGTCATGCATGGCAATAAATAAAGTCATATATGATACTACCATATGATACTATGCATTAAAAAGGTAGTATCATAGACTAGTATCATATGCATGATACTAACTTATGATACTACCCATTACAACCAGCCTTAAGTATTTGCCTTTAATAATAATCAGAAACGACAGGTAGCTCATGTGGCTGCTCGCGCTTGTTTGTGTAAGAGACAAAAAAAAATCTTAGTAGTAAGTCGGAGATAGCAATAGGGCCCTAATGTAAAATCCCATAAATTGCTTGCAGCCCATTTCATCCAGTCATGTTTGTTTCTCCTTTGATGGGCCGAACAGGCCTCAAAATATATAGGGGTAGTTTATTTTATTACTATATAGTATAAAGAAAAAGCCTGGAAATACGCAGTGCGGTAGGGTTACGAGTGGACGGCCTGAGCACTGCCGTTCCATCCTCACAGAAGAACAGCCGCCGCCACTCTGCTCCGGCGCGCTGCTGCCCTGCGACTACCTCGCCTGGAGCTGCCGCCGGCGCTTCTCCCCTGCCCCGCGCCACCGGTGCCGCCTTCCCGTCGTCCCTCGCGCCGCTGCAGCCGTGCTGCCGTCGCCGGGGGCAAGGCTGACGACGCATCCAGAGGCGACGCCGCGGCCGGTCACCTCCGATCGCGCCCACCCCCACACCGATCAGATCTGCCCCCTCCGGCCACGACGGTGTCTGACGGTCGGCATGGATATGGAGCGCACTGACGTGCTGGTCGACATCCTCCGCCACCTCCCGCCGCGCAGCCTCGCCGCATCCCGCTGCGTCTGCACGTCCTGGCGGGCCACCGTCGACCACCACCGTCTGCTGCGCGCGGACCTGCTCCCGCTCTCCGTGGACGCGGTGATCTGGGACAAAGATACGATAGACGCCCCGATGCTCTTCGCCCGCCGCTCAACGGCGCGCTACATCACCAGCAGGCTCGATTACCTCGAAGAGGATCCCGACTATGGGATGTACGCGGGGGAGATGAGGGATTACTGCAATGGCCTCCTCTTGATTCAGAACGACACGGTGGTCAATCCCGCCACGCGGCAGTGGGCGCCGTTGCCCCGGCTGCCGTGCGCGTGCTCGCCCGATGGGGATTGCGGGCGCTGCCACAATAATCGCTACCTCGCATATGACCCTACCATATCGCCACATTACGAGGTATTCTTCATTCCTCGTATTCCCCGTGATGTACCCGATGACATGGCCTGCAGTATGGAGTGGCCACCTTCGCCGTATACCATGTATGTTTTCTCATCCAAGACAGAGTGTTGGGAAGAGAGGTCATTCATGCGACAAGGGGATGCTGCCGGAACAATTGACGATGTGAAATCACATCCGAAATCTGATGAAAATTTGTACTACGCAGCTTACTGGCAGGGGTCACTTTACGTTCCTTTTAGGCAAATACACGGTGGTTTTCTTCTGAGGTATTACTCATACTCGGACACTCAATGATCATGCTTATGATTATGTTGGCAATTGATCTTTGTGGGTGCTTCGTTTTTTGTAGAATAAACTTGTCGAGTGATAAGTACCAAGTAATTGAGTTGCCAAAAGGAGGCATCAGATCGCTATCTCGTCTAGGAAAATCGGAAAAAGGGGTCTACTGTGTTTTGAAGAATGGAAGATGCACATTTCAGGTTTGGTTTTTGTATGAATCGGGTGGTCTGATTGACTGGGTTTTGAAGAATGAAATAAACCTGGAGCCAGCATGGAGAGAGTATTTTGAGAAACATATTGACGAAGGTCCATGGATCTCACAGTCGGATGATCAGAAAGAGTTGTTGTTGAAGAATGATGTCAACCTTAAACTTGTAGCTGAATACAACGAAGCAGTAGAGAAAGATGATTTTGAATGGGACTCTGATGATGAAAATGTTCTCAGCACTGCAGGCTGGCCTAAGAAGTACAACCCTGACAATGAAGCCTATGAAACCCCTCTTCAACTTGAATGTCTTGGATTTCACCCTTACAAGGAAATTGTCTTGTTTCATGACCACAATAGTGCAACGGTTGCATATCATTTGAATAGCTCCAAGGTTCGATACTTGGGTGAGATGGAGCACTACTATTCCTTCATTGAGATCTCTTTTCCTTACGCCCCATGCTGGACTATGGACTTACCTGGAAGTAAGTAATGTCAAGTCGTAGGCATGTCTAGTTTGCAGCTAATCTCAAACTGCTCTGTGTTCCATTTTTCTCAGTGTGGAATTAAGGCAATTGACAATCTATTGTATTAGTATATCCTGCAGATTTTTGCATTGGTTTTCATCATCTTATAGGTGGAATCCATTCAGTCATGTCAATCTTTTATTTGTTTCCCAGCACATTGTATTGAAGATTATTATGAATTTCATTTCTTGCTTGGAAAAACTAAAATAATACTCCCTCTGATTCATAATAACTGTCGATCATTCCTTGATAAAGTAATGCCAAGTCGTAGGCTTACACCCCATGCTGGACTATGGACTTACCTGGACTATTATGGTAGTTTCAGCTTATCTGGACTTGGACGTAATGTTGTTACCTGGAAGTAAGTGTAACCTTTATGATATAGAGATCTCTTCATTCCATTTTTCTTGGCGTGGAGTTAATCCAATTCACAATCTATTGTATTAGTATCGTGCTGATTTTTGCATTGGTTTTCATCATCCTATAGGTGGAATCGGTTCAGTCATGTCAATCTTTTATTTGTTTCCTAGCAGTATTGTTTTTGAAGTATCTTATGAATTTCATCTTTTTCTTGGAAAAAATAAAATAAAATAAAAATCATTCCTTGATAAAGGGAGTTCACATGGGCTCAGGACACAGAGTTTCTGAGCCTCAGCTCAAATGAGCTCGGGTGGACAGTAAAATTGAAAAAAAAAAATCAAAAAATCTGATTTTTTTTACGAACATTGACAAAGGTTTTGCTTGCAAAAATTCGTCATGGAATCACATTCCCAGAAGGCGTGTTAAAAAAATAAAATAAAAATCGGTACTCCAAAAATGCTACTTTCAAAAACATTTTGAAGCATTGAATCTGCATCCGTGTGAATATAGAAGTTACTACAGCTAATAGCTTTATTGCAGAGGAGCTTCAGGCCAACTTTTGTTTCTTCAAATTTCCAGGGCTAAAACAATTCAGTACCGAAAAGGGGTGTATGCGGAGATAAGGATGTACATACACTATT
Source organism: Triticum dicoccoides (assembly GCF_002162155.2). NCBI lineage: Eukaryota > Viridiplantae > Streptophyta > Magnoliopsida > Poales > Poaceae > Triticum > Triticum dicoccoides. The sequence continues at coordinate 46,472,075 of NC_041389.1, forward strand.
CTAACTAGAGCTCCACTAACTAGATGGTAGATGGGATATCCCTACTAAATTGAGATGCATGGGTATACCCATTATACTTTTAATCCTGGTGCAAGGAAATAGGCTCCTTGGTGATGGCACAAGATTCATCCCCGAAAAACAAAATTAAACAATGATCTAAAACTAAAAATAGGAAGGAAATGATATCTAAAGTGGAAAGAAAATTTACATGCCACAAAAGTACTAAATTACTATGTAGTAGTAGACATATCAAAATAGAAGGACTTCAATAGCCATGCATGGCATTTGCGATTGTGGGGGGTGGCATTTTGACAAAAAAAAAAAACATGGCATTTCGTAGTGCATTTTTCATCCCAAAAATGCCACCGTCAGATCCTCAGCATGTGGCTATGAGGGGGGTCGTTGGGGTTTTCCTCCCAGGGAACAGTCGCCGGATAACATTAGGGATATGCTAATGTTTGAAGCACTCATGCATTAAGCATACACATTAAGAAATCAACACTCACATATACATTTGTACCATCCTCTTTTTTCTGTGGGTGATTTGTGCCATCCTCTCGTGTTGCTGATAAGAAAGAAAAAGGGGTACAAACGAAATAAATGAATGATATGGAGAAAAAGCGAGGTGCCAACTTAAAATATCTGGTATCAAATAGCAAGCTAGAACAAAGATATTGTCAGTATAGCACGAAATGTTATGCTTGACATGTGGCAGTGACATCTTGCTAGAAATATGGCCATGGTCCATATCAAATCTTGAGTTGAACATGGTTTCTGGTTGCAGAGGTGGAGCCAGGATTTCTGGAAGCCTAGGGCTAAAGCTAAGCAACTAGAACCTAAAGAAAAATATGCCAAATACAACAATACCAATGCATGTTAGAAGTACATGACACATTCAGATTAAGAACAAAATACGAATTCTTATTACCATGAGAGCAAATTTATTGAACATCTCATCAATTTAACAAAGTGCATCAATGAAAATAGTCATAACAAATTAATGAAGGCTTGCTTCATTTGAGGCCATTGTTTCTTCACAAGTAATAGTACAAGGACCCAGAGCTGTAAACATAAAATTGAGTACTTCAAATAAACAGATACTAGGCCCATAAGTGTTTCTTTCCCTTGGTTATTTTGGATTTTTTTATGGCCTCTAAAAATTACACTTGTTACTAGGGGACCTGCAAAGGTAAGATTTATGCGTGAAGGTTGTGGTCTTATCTGATTTTTCTAGATCATTTAGACATGATATTATACATTTAGACATGGTATTATACAAAGTGGTGGTGGACACGTACCTTTGGGAACTGCCCACACGATCATCAACGGAATCAAACGCTAGCCACGCTATTCCCGAGAAGTGTGTTAAAGTTGTGTCGAATATTATGTATAAGGTAGGTTACAGTTGGACTATGAGTTGTATTGTGTTTACATAGGATGTGGAGTCGTGTCCTAGTAGGACACTTGTATCCTAGACCTCTCTTATATAGCGAGGGTAGACACACGATGTAACCTATGCCAATATAATAACACCGGAACGCAGGGGAAGCCAGTGGCATGTGCCGGTGTCCAGGGCGACCGGGTGCGGTATTGTAGCGGTGTCATGGGGAGGAGCGCCCATAATCAGGCCCCGGGAATGTAGGCATATCGGTGAACCTCGTTAACAAATCTCGGTGTCGTGCTTGTGTCATTGCTTGGTCCTCGGATGATCGACGGTGTGCCTCAGATTTATTCTAACAAGTGGTATCATGAGCTAGGTTGTCCGAAGGTCGTTGATGGTTGATTTAGAGGATGGATCGTCGTCAGTTCGCGCAAAGATGGTATACGAAGAAATCAGTATCGAAATCGATTGGGAATTTTTTGTGGAAGCCGTCCGATGGCTGCAATCAGACGAGATCGAGAAGGAGCAATACGGCGGCGGTGAAATCGTCTAGAGCATGCAGCGGCAGGAGCGTATCACGCGGCGGCGGCAGCGTGGAACTCGGCGGGCGGCGTGTACGATGGTGGTCTTTGGTAGATCGATGAGTCGTACAACAGCGGGACACGTATAGAGAAAGCAGGTCAGTTCAGTTGTGGAAAGCTTTTTTTTTTTGAGAAATTTGTTTCATTCACACCACGAATCAGAACAAACTAGTTGACTCTTATAAGCACACTGAAATACAAACACAAAGGAACATGAACACCTAGAGTACCCTAAGACAAACATAACACAAGAAGATCTCCGGAGCCCTGTGTCATCATCCCTGAATCTTGAGAGAAGACCCCTGCAGCAGAAGATCTGCAACCAGTCGCAAACAGGTCATCATCTTCGACCACGGTACAATTGCCGCCCCGCTGCTTCTTCCTTTCTCGACACCAGCACTGAGAGGGCATGAATATCAATCCAACATACCTGCGACAGCCGTCGCCATCTTTGGTTTTGAGTACCGTGAAAAGTGTCCCTTCCGGAAGGAAGAGAACTGGAGTCATCCGACCGGTCCAGCATCGCGGCCGGGCCATCCGCCCGGACAAAACAGGATCTCCCACCAGCATCAGCGCGGAGGAAGGAGAAGAACAGCAGTAGCAAATCATACCAACAAGGAAGAAGAAGGGTCTTTGTCTCCCAGCATCCACCGCCCATCTGAGAACCCAAACGGCCAATGCCGATGGACCTCCACCCACCATAGCCCGCGACCTCGACGAGATCCAGGGATCCCCAACTCCGCTAGCTCCTAGACAAAGGCAAAAGCCTCGCCTGACCGCGAACAGAGCCCGGAGAAACTTATTCCGACGCGACACCACCGCAATGGCCTCGGCAGCGTCTTCCTTAACCCTAATCCTACCACACACATAGCAAGCGAACAGACCCGAGGTTCCCCTCCCTCCCGCCGCCGGAGCGGCCAACGGAGAGAGAGGGAACCGGCGGCGTCACGGGCGGCGTGCAAGGAAACCCCGATCGCCTCCTTGATCCCCTGTGCGATCCTAATTTCACGGAGCGGCCGGTACAACTCGCAACGGGAGCGGCAGATCTCGGTTCAGTTGTGGAAAGCTGGAGACACGCGAACGAGGCAGCCGGATAAGTGTCGTGCTCTGGGATGTGTAGGCTTGCACGTTTGGGGATTTGTTTAGAAAAAAAAGGGGACCGAGTCCCTGGAGGAGAGTGTTCTCCTGGTGGCCGAGAGAGACGTGCAACATCAAGGCTGCTCTAAACGAAGTGCATCGGAAAGTAAAAGGCATTAACAAAGCAAGGGTACGCATTGGAGTTGAGGCAAGTGAGCCATCACGTGAAGACCAACTCTTGGTTGGTTGTGCTAGTACTATGCGGAGGTTTTGGTCGTGTACTTAGGGATCACGGGAAAACTGTTCGGTTATTTTTTCGCACGGTCAGCCATACAAAGAACCATGGCACCACCGGGTACTAGGTTTGAGGTGGAGAAGTTTGACAAAACTGAAAACCTTGGGTTATGGCAGACATGGGTGAAAGATTGTTGGCACAACAAGAATGCTTGAAGGCGTTGCGGGATGTCAAGCCAGACGGACGATGAGGATTGTGAGGAGTTGCAGATGGTTGCAGTCAGGAAAGTTCGGCTGGGTCAGACTTGCCAGTCTGGCGGATCGACGCAAGTCGGTTGGTACAGAAGACGGTGGTGGGATCGGCGAAGACGACGTAGGAGCGTGATGCTGATGGTGACCGACTTCTGGGCGTGGAAACACGTGGTGCACATGCCCTGGGCTTGTGCGGCTTCGACAAGACTATGGCGCGGGATTGACTCAAGGTGGTGTATACATGGAGCTTGAAGTCGACGAGGCGCGAGGGTGGACCGATCATCTGCCATGGAGTCATGTTGAAGGTGGAGCTCGATTGAGGGGCTACGGCGTAAGTGCACAGAGAGTCGAAGCCTATTCAGCGGAAAAAAAAGCGAGTAACACGCAGTTCGGACTGGAGCCCAGTGGTTTGATGGAAGCGTGAAACTCGTCATCGGTCGAGGATGACCAATGGTACTCTGAAGCGGGGTTGAGTGGTGTGGGTTCACGACCCTTGAGACTCGACCGGGACAGCGAAGGCTCGACGCGGTAATAGAGGCGAGGCGTGCGGTACGCATGGTGCATGGAGACGGACCAGGGCTCTGGTGGTCATACATGTGGTGAGACAACTGCGAATTTGACTCGGAATGACTACAAGCAACGGTAAAATTTCTTCATGTTTCAGACAGGCGGTCAAGAAAGGAGCAGTGATGTTGAGTTCAGGTAACTCTTATCTGTGACATCCAATATGTGAGTTGTTCACTTTCACGCAGGTCAGTGATCAGTGTGTGATGGCGTTGGATGGATACTCTGGAAGTTGGGAGCTCAAACTAGAGTGACAAGGAACTTAATTTTGCTTGGGTGTTGACTGTGGTCAAAAAAAAGAAGGGACTACAAGTTGCAGGTGGAGTCATATGGATTCTTTGGAGTAGCAGCGGTGATCATGTGATAAGCTCAAGTCCAATATACATGGAAGTTTGACGCATGGACGAATTCAAGGTGGTGGAGAATATTCGCCAAGGTGGAGTTTGTTAAAGTTGTGTCGAATATTGTGTACAAGGTAGGTTACAGTTGGACTATGAGTTGTATTCACTAGTAGAAAAGGGGGCAATGGTCCAGACCGGGTCAGCCCATTAGTCCCGGTTCAATCCAGAACCGGGACCAATGAGGGCATTGGACACGGTTCGTGAGCCCCGGGGGCCGGCCGGGCCACGTGGGCCATTGGTCCCGGTTCGTCTGGACCTTTTGGTCCCGGTTGGTGGGACGAACCGGGACCAATGTGCCTTGCTCCTGGCCCACCACCATTGGACCCGGTTGGTCGCCTGAACCGGACCAAAGGCTTCCCTTTAGTCCCGGTTCAAGCCACGAACCGGGACCAATTAGTTGCCTATATATACCCCGCGAGCAGAGCACTCTCACTACTCTGTTTTTCGTGGCATGTGAGGAGGGAGCTTTGTGGTGCTCTAGCTCACCTCCTATGCATACGAGGTGTTCGATGGAATGTCCGAGCCACACTACTTAAGCTTTCTCCTCTCCAAGCTCCACCTCCAAGCTCCATTTTCCTCAATATTTGTCTAGGTTTAGCGGTCCGTCACGTCCCGTCCTCGTCTTCACCGCCGTCGATCGCCCGCGCCGATCTCGTCGCCGGCACCACCGTGGTGAGCCTCTTACTTGTATGTTTGTATAGATACTTGTATAATTTTCTTACTTTTATTATTGCATCTTATATAGTGCGATGGTTTTGGTATCCGCCCCCGTCGGCCCTCGTCCTGTCTATGATTTGGATGTGGTATATATTATCTTTTCATAACTATTGGTTCATTTATTGTTTATGACAATTATGCCGACCAACGTGACATAGATTTTATTTATCTAGGAGGTTGTTGAACCGGAAATTCCAACTGACCCTATTGTCGAGAGGTTAAATTTAGTTGAAGAAAACAATTTGTTGAAGGAAAAAATTAGAAAAATTGAGGAGGAGAAGATGATATTGGAGTTGCATGTTGCGGATGTCGTCGATGATCACAAGATCAAGATGGATGCAATGCGCTTGAAGATTAGAAAGATTAGAAAATATGCCATTCATACCAAGGCTTGGTATCATTATGCCGTTGGATCAGTTGTTACATTGGTTGCGATTATGATCGCATTTGTTTTCGCATTAAAATGTTTTACATAGTTTCAGTGTATGGTTTAATTAATTTAGATGCTTTGCAGAGCTTTATGTTGTTAGATGAGAACTATGTATGTACTTTGATTTTAGTGTGATGATGAACTTCTATTAATTTGGTTTTAGTGTTCTGTAATGATTTTTGACACACTTAATTATATATAATGCATGCAGATGAACCGGCAATGGATGTACGGTTCAAGACACACCTCCGAGTACATTAAGGGCGTGCATGATTTTCTCGAAGTGGCTGAGGCAAACAAGCAGAATGGTTTTATGTGTTGTCCATGCCCTATATGTGGGAATACGAAGTCTTACTCTGACCGGAAAATCCTCCACACCCACCTGCTTTACAAGGGTTTCATGCCACACTATAATGCTTGGACGAGGCACGGAGAAATAGGGGTTATGATGGAAGACGGCAAAGAAGAAGAGTACGATGACAACTATGTGCCCCCTGAATACGGTGATGCTACTGAACATCAAGAGGAACCAGACGATGTGCACGATGATGCTGCAACGGGCGAAGCTGCTGAAGATCAAGAGGAACCAGACGATGTGCCCGATGATGATGATCTCCGCCGGGTCATTGTCGATGCAAGGACGCAATGCGAAAGTCAAAAGGAGAAGTTGAAGTTCGATCGCATGTTAGAGGACCACAAAAAAGGGTTGTACCCCAATTGCGAAGATGGCAACACAAAGCTCGGTACCGTACTGGAATTGCTGCAGTAGAAGGCAGAGAATGCTGTGCCTGACAAAGGATTTGAGAAGCTACTGAAAATATTGAAGAAGAAGCTTCCAAAGGATAACGAATTGCCCGACAGTACATACGCAGCAAAGAAGGTCGTATGCCCTCTAGGATTGGAGGTGCAGAAGATACATGCATTCCCTAATGACTGCATCCTCTACCGCTGTGCGTACAAGGATCTGAATGCATGCCCGGTATGCGGTGCGTTACGGTATAAGATCAGACGAGATGACCCTGTTGATGTTGACGGCGAGCCCCCCAGGAAGAGGGTTCCTGCGAAGGTGATGTGGTATGCTCCTATAATACCACGGTTGAAACGTCTGTTCAAAAACCGAAAGCATGCCAAGTTGATGCGATGGCACAGTGAGGACCGTAAGAAAGACCGGAAGTTGAGAGCACCCGCTGACGGGTCGTAGTGGAGAAAAATCGAGAGAAAGTACTGGGATGAGTTTGCAAGTGAGCCAAGGAACGTATGGTTTGCTTTAAGCGCGGATGGCATTAATCCTTTCGGGGAGCAGAGCAGCAATCACAGCACCTGGCCCGTGACTCTATGTATGTATAACCTTCCTCCTTGGATGTGCATGAAGCGGAAGTTTGTTATGATGCCAGTTCTCATCCAAGGCCCTAAGCAACCCGGCAACAACATTGATGTGTACATAAGGCCATTAGTTGAAGAACTTTTACAACTGTGGACTGGAAACGGTGTACGTACGTGGGATGAGCACAAATAGGAGGAATTTTACCTAAATGCGTTGCTGTTCGTGACCATCAACGATTGGCCCGCTCTCAGTAACCTTTCAGGACAGACAAACAAGGGATACCAGGCATGCACGCACTGTTTACTTGACACCGATAGTATATACCTGGCAAGCTGCAGGAAGAATGTGTACCTGGGCCATCGTCGATTTCTTCCGACCAACCATCAATGTCGAAAGAAAGGCTATCATTTCAAAGGCGAGGCAGATCACCGGAAGAAGCCCGCCATGCGTACCGGTGATCACGTACTTGCTATGGTCAATGATTTACACGTAATCTTTAAAAAGGGTCCCGGCGGACTACCTGTTCCGAGTGACGCTGGGGGACACGCACCCATGTGGAAGAAGAAATCTATATTTTGGGACCTACCCTACTGGAAAGACCTAGAGGTCCGCTCTTCGATCGACATGATGCACGTGACGAAGAACCTTTGCGTGAACCTGCTAGGCTTCTTGGGCGTGTATGGGAAGACAAAAGATACAGCTGAGGCATGGGAGGACCTGCAACGTTTGCACGAAAAAGACGGCATGCCTCCAAAGCAGTATGAAGGTCCTGCCAGCTATGCTCTTACCAAATAAGAGAAGGAAATCTTCTTTGAATGCCTGCTTAGTATGAAGGTCCCGACTGGCTTCTCATCGAATATAAAAGGAATAATAAATATGGCAGAGAAAAAGTTTCAGAACCTAAAGTCTCATGACTGCCACGTGATTATGACGCAACTGCTTCCGGTTGCATTGAGGGGGCTTCTACCGGAAAACGTCCGATTAGCCATTGTGAAGCTATGTGCATTCCTCAATGCAATCTCTCAGAAGGTGATCGATCCAGAAATCATACCAAGGCTAAGGAGTGATGTGGTGCAATGTCTTGTCAGTTTCGAGCTGGTGTTCCCACCATCCTTCCCAATATCATGACGCACGTCCTAGTTCATCTAGTTGACGAGATTGTCATTCTGGGCCCCGTATTTCAACACAATATGTACCCCTTTGAGAGGTTCATGGGAGTCCTAAAGAAATATGTCCGTAACCGCGCTAGGCCAGAAGGAAGCATCTCCATGGGCCATCAAACAGTGGATGTCATCGGGTTTTGTGTTGACTTCATTCCTGGCCTTAAGAAGATAGGTCTCCCTCAATCGCGGTATGAGGGGAGACTGACTAGAAAAGGCACGCTTGGAAGGGACTCAATAATATGCAGGGACGGATATTCTTGGTCTCAAGCACGCTACACAGTTCTACAGAACTCTACCTTGGTGACCCTGTATGTCGATGAACACAAGAACAGTCTGCGCTCCAAACACCCGGAGCAGTGCGACGACTGGATTACATGTGAACACATCAGGACTTTCAGTAGTTGGTTGGAAGCACGTCTCAGAGGTGACAACACTGTTTGTGATGAGCTGTACTTGTTGTCTAGGGGACCATCTTCGACTGTTACGATTTGGAAAGGATACGAGATAAATGGGAATACATTTTACACGATTGACCAAGATCAAAAGAGCACCAACCAAAACAGCGGTGTCCACTTTGATGCAACAACCGAGAGGGGAAAGGACACATATTATGGTTACATAGTGGACATATGGAAACTTGACTATGAACATGATTTTAAGGTCCCTTTGTTTAAGTGCAAATGTGTCAATCTGTCAGGAGGCGGGGTACAGGTAGACCCATAGTACGGAATGACAACAGTGGATCTGAAAAATCTTGGATACACTAACGAACCGTTCGTCCTAGCCAATGATGTGGCACAGGTTATCTATGTGAAGGACATGTCTACCAGACTGAGAAAGAGAAAAGATAAGGAAGCGAATACATCATACGATGAGCCAAAGCGCCACATAGTTCTTTCAGGAAAAAGGGACATCGTGGGAGTGGAGGACAAGACAGACATGTCTGAAGATTATGAAAAGTTTCATGAAATTCCTCCCTTCAAAGTCAAGGCTGACCCCAACATCCTGATAAACGATGAAGATTATCCATGGTTATGGCGCAATAAGCAATTGACACAAGCGAAGAAAAAGTGAAGACTTTCTCCCGCAACTATTATGATGATACCATGCCAACTTTGTAACTGACGAGTATGATACCATTGTCCATTTTGTATATGTACATGCTATGTGTGGGTCAATTTATGATACCATGCCAACTTTCAACTTTTTCAGAGTTCATTTGAAATGCTTTAATGTCTTATGGTTCAGCCCTCGTAATAATTAAAAATAGCAACAATAAGTATTTTGTTGTAAGTAGAAACAAAATAAAATAAATAAAGCAAGAAAGAAAACAAAAAAGCAAAAAAAGTGTTTTCAAATTTGAAAAGTAATGGCAGTAACAAGTTTATAATTTTCCTAAAACTAAAAGCAAAAAGAATTTAAAAATAAAGCAAAAAACAAAAGAAAATAAATAATGCAGAAAACAAAACAAAAAAACGACAATAAGTATTTTGTTGTAAGTAGAAACAAAATAAAATAAATAAAGCAAGAAAGAAAACAAAAAACAAAAAAAGTGTTTTCAAATT
>NC_041389.1:46481896-46482835 GCF_002162155.2 Triticum dicoccoides
CTAAAAGCAAAAAGAATTAAAAAATAAAGCAAAAAACAAAAGAAAATAAATAATGCAGAAAACAAAACAAAAAAACAACAATAAGTATTTTGTTGTAAGTAGAAATAAAATAAAATAAATAAAGCAAGAAAGAAAACAAAAAACAAAAAAAGTGTTTTCAAATTTGAAAAGTAATGGCACTAACAGGAAGTTTATAATTTTCCTAAAACTAAAAGCAAAAAGAATTAAAAAATAAAGGAAAAAACAAAACAAAATGAATAATACAGAAAACAAAACAAAAAAAATAAAAATAGCAACAATAAGTAAGGAAAACAAAAAAACAAAAAAAATGCCTCCTACCGGGCCCCACGGCCTGAATACGACTTGAAACCCTACTATGGGCCAGGATTCAGGCCCGCAGTAGGCCCAGAAGGCCCATCAGGCAATGCAGTAGCAAGTAGGCCCATAAGCCTGCAGTGGAGAGGAGCTCGAGAGGGGTGCGGCAGTGGGGCTTATAAACCACTGCCCGCCCCTCTCAACTAGCGAGGTGGGACTAAACTTTGGCCACGACGCGGGCAGCACAGAGGCCTTTGGTCCCGGTTGGTGGCTCCAACCGGGACCAAAGGCCGCTGCTTCCCGCCCTTTGGGCTGCTGAAAAGAGGCGTTTGGTACCGGTTGGTGGCACCAACCGGGACTAAAGGGGGCATTAGTCCCGGTTGGAGCCACCAACCGGGACCAATGCTCTTGCTATATATACATGACTTAGCAGTTTTCGCCAAAACCCATCTCTTTTTTCTCGCCCCGACGCCTCTGCTCCTCGTCGCCGTCGCCGCTGAGCCCTGCCCTGACGCCGTCAGGCTGGTCCAGCTCGCCGTCGCCGCCGCCGAGCCGCTGCCCCGACACCGTCGCCGCGCCCGCCGCCCCTGCCGGCCCCGACACCATCGTCGTCGCCGCGCGTGC
>NC_041389.1:46483621-46500813 GCF_002162155.2 Triticum dicoccoides
TATATGTATGTATGAATATAATGTTCATAGCATTTTTTTGTTTATATATGGTTTTTCATATATGTATTAATTTTATATTTAGGTTGTTAGTAGATATCGATTTTAGGTTAGTGCATTTTAGGTTAGTGTAGAGGAGAAAGTAAAATAAGTAAAAGGAAGAAAAGAGGAAGAAGGAAGGAAGAAGGAAGAAGGAAGAAGAAGAAGAAAAAGAATGAGAGGAAAAAGGAAAATAAGAAGAGGAAGAAAGGAGAAAAAGAAGAGAGGAAGAAGAGGAGAAATAAATAAGAAGAGGAAAAAAGAAGAAAAAGAAGAGGAGAAGAATAAAGGAATAGAGGAGAAGAAGAAAATAGAAGAAAAAAAATTCTATTTTTTCTTCTTCTCCTCTATTCCTTTCTTAGTGGACCCGGCACAGTTGCCACATTATGGCACGATGGATGACTTTGAAGGTCAAGGCGGCTGTTGGCCAAGTTTATCCTAGTGGACCCGGCACAACTTATCACTGCCAGCCGATTCCAGAAGGATATGCTAAGGTGATGGTGGATGAAATAACGGAGGGATTTGAGGACCTCCCGCTTGACCACCCTACTGGTGAAGGGGAGACTAGGCTGGGTTCTGCTCTGAAGACTCCATGCCTATGGCGGAAGGAGCTCATCAACCTTCCGAACTGGACGCCTCCGCTTCCTCCTCCTCCTCCGGCGAGTCAGGGCACTCCGCCTCCTCCACCGCCTCCTCCTCCGGCGAGTGACGATCAGGGCACGCGTGGCGGCACTCCGCCTCCTTCTCCGGCGCGTGGCGGCACTCCGCCTCCTTCTCCGCTTGCGCCGGCGCTCCCGAGCAGCTAGCAGCCTCCTCCTTCTCCATCTCGCCAGCAAGGGCGGAAGAGACCCGCCGCCGCCCCGGCTGCTCCGGCGCGTCGTACTCCTTCTCCTCCGCCTCGTAAGCAAGCATGAAAGAAGACAGACGCCGCAGCCGATCCGTATGCTCCGGCGTCTAGCAGCACAACCAGAGGCGGGAGGCAATACAAATACGGTCCATCATCTCTCAAGCCTCTAGAGAAGTTACCGTACGAGAGGTCCGAGGAGGAAAACAATACGATTGTGCGGACCAACGTGAAGGACTTCTTTGAAGGGGTGAAAGCAAAGAGACATCCACCTCCGGAGGAGAAGGTAGATCCGGTGAAAGCAAAGTGCACTATCGATGCCCTGAGGAAACCACCTAAGTCTCCGCCGAGAACCAACTATGAGCGCATTACTGAACAGACATATCTCCAAGCCAAGCGGCCGGGAACTACCGTCAGTGATAAAAGGTTAAAAGAACGAGCAAAGGGGGAAAAATTGCCCAGCTCGGCGAACAAGCACAACAATCGTGCCCCCCGCTCAATGTGTCTAATGCTCCGGGGATGGTGCCCGGTTATGGCAATCTTGAAGATTACCTGCCTGATGATGCACTTCCTGATTTCATGGCGGTGGACGAACACAGATTCCAGTACGGGAAGCCTCTCGTCAAAGATGAAAAATCTCTGACAACAATGATGCTAAGATTCCATAGTTGGTACATGAAAACCTGCAGAGAGTCTGAGGGGACGAACAATTTGTATCTGAACATTAAAGAGGAGCACGACCTCGTTTCAAATGATCTGTTGTGTGTTCCATTTGAGGAGTTCTTCGAGTACTTCAATCAAAAGGCCCTCGATAAATTAATGGACTTTTGCTACTGCCTGTAAGTACTATTTTTGTCATTAAGTCTCTATATATAGCTCGGCTCTTTCATTGCATGTATTTATAATTAAGTATCCTCAATATATTATGCAGATTAAAGATCATCAAGTGCAAAAAACAAGAAATTTATGATATTGGGTTCATTAACACAAATATCATAGATGTATTTCTGGTTGAAAAGAACGTCAAAGAGGCAGAGGACAACTTGCTACAATCGTTGATCAAAAATCAAAACAAAGATACCATACTCTTTCCTTACAACGGCCCGTGAGTGTTACTGTCGTGTGCATATTCGGTTTCCCTTATTACTCAAGCGAGGTTATAGTAATGTAATTGATGAGTTATGCATGCGTGCGCAGGTACCACTATATTCTTCTGGAGATTAAGCTTGAGCGTGGACTAGTAACCGGCTTAGACTCGAGACGGAAAGATCCCAAAACCTATGCGGACATCACTGAAATGCTCAGCAAGTAAGTTCAATCGATCATTATCACACAATATCGGCAACTTTTTGTTCATTTCCTGATATCTCAAGTAATAATAATTATTTTCTTTGTTTTGCAGGGTTTGGAAACAATTCACCGCATAAGCTCCGGGACTGCCGAAGGAGCTGCGATATAAATACCCGAAAGTAAGTACTACTGGCTAGCTAGTTGCGCGCATCTCCCGTTGATTTTATAGCTATACTTTCATCAATGCCATTTATAATGCTTCATTATCAATTTGATTGACCTCTATTTCTCGTAAAGTGCTTGTGGCAGGAGGAAGGGAATGATTTCTATGGATACTACGTGTGCGAGTTCATCCACACCGCGACTTTGAAAAACAAGCGGGGCTACTCTAGAAGACAATATGAAGTGCGTAAGCAATAATATTCACAATTTCATTTTATTACACCATCATTTCTGTTGAGTTTCATTCATATATATGTATTAATTAACCCCCTTCTTTAAATTAGACGTGGCAGATGCGGGATGAACTCCTAGAACCAGATCGCATGAAAGCAATTCAAGAGGAATTGGCGGGATTCTTTCTTGAACACGTCATCAGTAAAGCCGGAGAATACCATGTGGAAATTGATTTCAAATGCTAGGGGTTTGTGTAATTAAGAGATCTTATACATATTGTACATGTATGTAGCCAGTAGCGTCGGATACATGATACGAAAACTTGTTGTTCGACCAATCTCTCGGAGAAGGAGAGGTCGATCGATCACTTCTCTCGGTATGCATGACGAACTTCTGTACTGAATGGTTCTCTCGATCACTTATGTATATATAGTACGTAGCGTCGACCAAGCACAGACATAAGAGAGGACACTTCTCTCTATTAATTAGCTAGCTAACACAATATATGAAACACCTAAATTAACCCCCCAAAACCCCCAACCCCCCTCCTTTAAAAAAAAACCCCAGCCACTGGAATGCAGACGCGTGGATGCCTTTTGGTCCCGGTTGGAGCCACCAACCGGGACCAAAGGCCCCCTGACTGGGCTCGGCGCACAGGGCCACGTGGAGGCACATTGGTTCCGGTTCGTGTTTGAACCGGGACTAATGGGTGGAGGTATTAGTAATGACCCATTAGTCCCGGTTCATGAACCGGGACTAAAGGCCCTTACGAACCGGGACTAATAGGTGTTTTTCTACTAGTGATTGTGTTTACATAGGATGTGGAGTCCTGTCCTAGTAGGACACTTGTATACTAGACATCTCTTATATGGCGAGGATAGACACACGAGGTAACCTATGCCAACATAATAGCACCGGAACACAGGGGAAGCCGGCGGCATGTGCCGGTGTCCAGGACGACCGGGTGCGGTATTGTAGCGGTGTCATGGGGAGGAGCGCCCATAATCAGGCCCCAGGGATGTAGCCATATCAGTGAACCTCGTTAACAAATTTCGGTGTCGTGCTCGCGTCATTGCTTGGTCTTCGGTTGATCGACGGTGTGCCTCGGATTTATTCTAACAAAGTGCATCCCTGAACGCAGCGGCAGCTGCACGCACCGCATCCACGGCGCTCACGTCTTCGCCATTCGAATAAGGAGACGTGTTAGTTAGAGTATAGCTGAATGTTGGGTTTCATTTTGTCAGATATATGTGTATTGCCCCGCAAAAAAAGATATATGTGTATTGGAAGACCACGCCTGACACAGCAGTACCTGACACAAGAAAGAAAAAAGGTACGCATGCAGACAAGAGGGCGTAATACCACTGTTGCATGGGAACTGTGGGAGGGGACGTGCTATGGAGGAGATACGCATAGCAGTGAGGAAAACAATGATGTTGTGCATGTTTATGCTCGTCGTGGTGCTGTTCAAGGCAGAGGCGGGGCAGTAACGAAGCGGAGGGACGAACTAAACATGAAGGACCAGCGAGATCTCGAGGACCAGGCGCATAATAAAGGAAAATGTTCAAAAACACATAAAAATCGTTCTAGTTCAAAAATAGATATCGTGCAAACAGCAGGCAGCGTGTTGCATATTTTTGTTTGGTGGGGCAAGAGAACGAATGTAAACCCACTGGGGAAATCTTTTTTTTTTGAGAGAACCATGGACTCTACGCCATAGTTGATACAACTTCTTTCTGCATAACAGAGTTCGCATCATTCGGGACATTTGCCATCATATTGAAGCCACCGTCCCTTCTCGCTATTGCAGCCAATTCATGCGCCAGTAAGTTTTTGTTTCGGCCAATGATACTAATCTCCCAGCTAGCAAATGTAGATAGTAGGCGTCTCGTGTCTACCAGAACTGCGTAGCATGGTGATTTGATATCACTCTCATCTTGAATTTGTCTTCCTAGACTCCTGCAATCAGTCTCTAGGAGTAGCCGTCCATTGTACCTGGAGGCGAAAGCATTGAGTCCCAGAACTACTGCCGCTCCTTCTGCTTCCTCCGCTGAGTGACATTGATTCAGTCTTCCTCCTACTGACATGAAAACCCTGCCCAAGTGGTCTCTAGCTACCGCTCCTCCCCAAGCCTCACCTGTGTCGGCTTGGAAGGAAGCGTCCGTGTTTAACTTGGCTACCCCCAGGGGAGGGGCATCCCAATAATCAGGTGTTGGCCGAGCGGGAATCTGGGGCATCATCGGGAAGACCGACATCTTATTAATGTTCCTTTCATCCCCCTGACCCCTGTCAGCCTCTGCCAGATCCTCATGCAACCTAATTAGAGATTGCACAGCACCCGTTACCCTTTCCTTCCCATCTCCATGGATAACATCATTCCTCAAATTCCACGCCTGCCATAGCAGGAGGAGAGTGTTCCTTCTGACTGTTTCGGGATAAGCGAGGAGGAGAAGTTGTAGCCAATCAGGTCCTGTATCCCGCATGTCCATTTCCTTTGGCAGCTCCCAATGACTCCTCATTTCATGTCTCAGAGCACTGCTTCTAGTGCAAGCAATAACAGCATGGAATTCATCCTCAGGAGCCATGCCACAAATGTCACACACACTGTCTATGGCTAAAGTTCTCCTACAGGCATTATGTTTTGTGGCAAGGGTTCTTGTGGCAACTCTCCATCCAAAAATTTTCACCTTGTTTGGCAGCTTCGCTTTCTAGATAGCATCCCATATTCCTCTGTCCTCCGGGTCGCTACCTGAAGTGGAGGCTTCTGCTATGGTATTTCTCTTTAGGGACTCCGCAAGTTTATAAGCACTTTTGACCATGAAAATCCCGGATTTCTCGTAATGCCATGCTACGGTATCCTCTACCTCAGCTTTTGGGATTCTCATCTAACAAATATCATCCGCATCAAAGTCGTGGAATATCTGTTTCACCAGATCATATTTCCATTCCTTGGTCTCATCATCAATGAGTTGGTTGACCCATCTGAGTCTTGACCTTCTCACAAAAGACGCTGCTTCCAATCGTTCCTTCCTCAAGATCCACTGGTCCCTCGTTATTTGTATCCTCCTTCCATTTCCAATTCTCCAAATGAGGCCTTTTTTAAGTAGTTCCAGACCAAACTCAATACCTCTCCATGACGGGGATACATCGGACGCAAATACAGTATCGGTGATGTTCCCATTTGGAAAATATTTGGACTTAAGGACCCTCGCACATAGACTATCCGGATGTTGGATTAGTCTCCAAACTTGCCTGGCTAGCAACGCTTGGTTAAAAAGGTGCATATCACGAAAACCTATACCACCAGCTCTCTTAGGCCTTGTCATATCCTCCCATGACATCCAGTGCACCTTCCTCTTCTCCTCTTTATCTCCCCACCAGAAATCTCTTATTAGCATTTCATATTTGTCACAAAAGCTTTGGTTTAATCTGAAAATGCCCATGATGAAGGTGGGAAGAGCTTGTGCCACAGCTTTAACATTCACCTCCTTTACCGCCTGTGACATGAACCTTTCATTCCACCCATTACACCTCTTTCCAAACCTCTCTATGATCGGCTGGAATTTATCATCCTTCATTCTGCCTTCGGGGGTGGGGAGCCCTAGGTACTTACTCTCAAAGCAAATTGCCTCAACACCCAACGTCTCCTTGATGCTTTCTCTGACTTGGGATGGTGTTGAGTCTGACAGGAGCAAGGAGCACTTGGCCTGGCTAAGCAGTTGGCCCGTTGCATTTTGATAAGCTTCCAACACCTCTCTCACCTTTCGCGCCTGCTCAACCGTAGCTTTGAAAAAAAGCAGGCTGTCGTCGGCGAACAGAAGGTTTGAAATCCCCGGACTTGCACGTGCAATTTTGATGGGTGTAATGCCTCCCAAGTCAGAGTCTTTCTTCAGAAGAGAAACTAAACCATCAGCCACAAATAAAAATAAATATGGGCTTAGTGGGTCACCTTGTCTTAAACCCCTAGTTGGGGTAAACAGATCCAACATCTCCCCATTGCACCGAACTGAAAACTTCACTGATCTGACACATGTCATTACCCATTTGATCCATTTTTCGTCAAAACCCCATTTTCGTAGAGCTCCCTCCAAGAAGATCCAGTCAACACGATCATAAGCTTTTGCGAGGTCTAGTTTGTATGCACAGTGAGTGTCCCTCTTATTTTTAAAATTCTGTATCTTGTGGAAACATTCAAATGCTATGATTGCATTATCCGTGATCATTCTTCCTGGGATGAAGGCGCTCTGCGTTTCAGAAATGAGATCATCGAGGAAGGGTCTCAGCCTATTGACCAACACCTTGGAGATAATTTTGTACAGATTGTTGCATAGACTGATTGGGCGATAATCCTTGATGCTTTGAGGGTCATTTGTTTTTGGGACTAGAACAATCATGGTCACATTCACCCCTTCCAGCATCTCACCCTTCTCAAAGAAGCTAAGAACACCTTGAATTATCTCCTCTTTGAGGATAGCCCAATTCTTTTGAAAGAACCGTGCGGGGAAGCCGCCCGGTCCCGGAGCCTTTAACGGACCAATCTGGAACAATGCGTTGCTGATCTCTTTTTCTGTGAACGGCTTAATCAGCGCATCATTCATATAACTCTCAACCTTGTTGGGGAGCAAATCTATCAGTGGTTGAGGATCCACCGCATTGTCCTTCTCATATAGACCCTTGAAGTAATTATTGATTTCACTGTGAATCTACTCTCTGTTATCCGCCCATGATCCGTCCTCTCTCCTTAGTTTGGCTATCTTGTTTTTCTTTCTTCTCCAGGTAGCCTTCCTATGGAAAAACTCTGTGTTCTTGTCTCCTTCCCGCAGCCATTTAATCCTTGATCTCTGTTTCCACATAAGCTCCTCACGAAGCAGCCATTCGTCAAGTTCTGACTCAACCTTCAGTATCCTAGTGGCTGTTGGTGTGGACGGGGGGAGCAGGCGTAATTTCTGGAGGCTCCCCCGGAGAGATCTTATGCTGTTCTGCACCGAATCAAACTCTCTCTGCGCCCAATGACTCAGCACATCCTGCATAGACGTTAGTTTGTTGGCAACCTCTTTTAGATCCGCATCTATGCCTCCCTCTCTCCATGCGTTAGTGATCACGTCCGCAAGGGTGTCGTTTCTTTCCCACATTTCCTCATACCTAAATGATTTCTTTCTTGGCCTCCACTCCTGTCTCTTGCCGAAGCGCAACAAAAGCGGCGAATGATCTGATCTGGAGTAGCAAATATGCTGGACCGAGGCCTCCCCGAAGACCCTACTGCACTCAGGAGAACCCACCACTCTATCCAGTCGAGCCCTTCCATTGTTTACTCCTTTCTGCTTATTGTCGTACGTCCAATTTGTGCCCTTATACCCCAGGTCATGCAGGTTGCAATCAGCTAGAACCCTTCTAAAGACTGCCATATTTGATTCTGATCTCTTCGCACGTGAGAAGTGCTCGCTTTGCCACATAGTTTCATTGAAGTCACCTATCATGAGCCAAGGTTCAATAGCATTTCCTCTAATTCTTCTCAGAAGCTCCCACATATGATGCCTCTCATGTGTTCTTGGTTCCCCATAGATAAAAGTACCCCTCCATTGCACACCGTTAGGGCACAAGCGGATCAACACATCGATGTATCTCGGGCCAACAGCAATTTTATTAATTTCGACTCTTTCATCATAGAACAGAGCCATGCCGGCTCCCTTTCCGGAGCCAGCTTGCATGATACAATGACGGAGACCTAGCCGCCATCTCAGATTATTCACGAACCCATCGCTCTTTCGCGTCTCGGATAGGAACACTATTTTAGGCTTGTGGATGCGAACAAGCTCCACAAGCTCGCGAACTGTCCGGGGTTGCCCAATCCCCCGGCGGTTCCAACTGATGAGAGTCATGGTTCCTGACGGATGCTTTCCTCAGCACCCGTCAGTTGACCGAGAGCCCCAGGCTCGGTTGCTGCCAATCCACCATCTTCCTCCTTCAGACTCTTTCCCTCCTCCTCCTATGTAGCTTTCTTCTTCTTACTTTGCTCGCTCGATATGTCCCCAATTAGCACTTCTGTAATGCCAGTTGCCGGCACAGTAACCAGACCCCTTTTCCCTAGGATTGAGGAGTTACCGTGCAACATCTTCTTGGTTTTTCCTGTTCACCGTTATCTTGTTTGCTATGCCCTCCTTCTTTCTGATCTGCCGCTGCCTTTCCGTCTCTGCATATTCTTTTCCTTTGTGACCTTCCTCTGCCCCGTCTCCTAGTATTAGTGCGCCTCCCCCTTCTGCAAAGCTACTCGTTCCAGTTACCTCCGATTGCTTCTGAACATAGCACGGGAGAGGACCAAAACCCGGGGGAAAATTCGGGTCCGTCCCTCCATTCTCCTTAGCCGCTACATCTAGATCAAGAGCGGTGAGGCTATTGTTCGCTCCTTTGTCAGCAGAGCCATCCTCCACCTCGACCTGGTTCTCCTTCTCCTATTTGTGAGTGCCGCTGGCAGCGCCACCCGAGCCTTCATTCTCGCCGTTACCCGAGTCCAACTTGATACTACTGACTGCCGCGATAGCGGCCTGAACCAGGGGATCAGCCAGTACCTTTTCTGGGACCCTGCCATACCTCTCTGTGACCTTCCTCTGCTGGATCATCTTGGTTGCCTCCATGCTCTCTGGTTCAAACAGGAGGAAGCGCCATGCACTGCTCGCTTTCGGGACGATTACTCCTCCTCTCATGCTACTTCTTTTAAAAGGAGAAGCGCGTAATGCTGCCGAGTATCTCATATCTTGGAGATCCTCCGGGAGCTTACAATCGCGCTGCCCATGACCAAGATGGCCACAGGCACTACAAAACCTAGGGAGCCTATCATATTTTACATTCAGCTTATACATTTTTCCTTCCGCTTTATCAAAGCTCTCTAACTTATTCCTAATGGGTTCATCCACATCATGGTTGACTCGAACACGCATGTAGTTGCCCCAAATTCTGCCCTCCTTGTCCGCATCCACCTCCAGCACCTCCCCAAGCTCAGCGCCAAGGGCTCTTCCACTGATTCAAAGAGCATGATGGGGGGGGGGCGTCATAGATGCGAGCCCACATTGGCATGTGGGCCACCTCCATGTCGACGGGCCTGGCACTCCCGTCCACCTCCACCATGAGGAAGGCATCTCCTTTATGGGTCCATGGCCCATTGTTGAGGATGAAACGGAGAGCCCCTTCGCGTTCGAACTCAAGGGTGAAGCGGTTGTTCTTGAGTGGAGTGTAGCTGAGGCGCCCCCTCAGCCCCCACTTGATCTTGAGCTCTTGGAAGAGCCCGCTGATGCTGAAGATCTGCACCGAGAAGAACAAGCCAACATCGATCCACCTTGATCGCATGGCTTCTCTCTGTCTTGCCAGGTTCAGCTCCACCACACTTGTCCTCTGCAACTCCATGTTAACCAGGAACACAGGAGCTATAACATGCTCGTTCTCGCCATACCTTGCACCCTGAGTTACCTACACTCCTTGGCCGGTCGGCGTGCGGAACATGTCGCCCCTGTCCCTTGATGATCCACCGCGAACCATCGGCCTTGATCCCAGTTCTGAGTCGCCCATGGCAACTACCTCTCCGATATGGTTCATCGGAGCCTTGCCGCTGGTGTTTATCTGCTCAACCATGGATGGAACGTGCTTGTCAGTGTTATGCTGCGGGTGGTGGGTGCAGATCAGAGCTGCCTCAGACGCCTGATTTATACCATCAGAATTCCTCGATTCAATTGATGCCTGACGTCCAATGTCGGGTAAGATATGATTTACCTTCCTCCCTCTGATCCCAATGATTGGATCTCTGTGATCTCTTTCCTTTCCCTTGTCTGGCGGATCCTCTTCCTCGTGAACCCTACTTTTCCTTTCCTTGTACTCTTGATCCCCTCCTAGCTTACCCACAATCAGATCCAGCCTCATCTCCACTAATTTATTTTTGATTCTATCCACCTGTGCATGATCTTGCCTTTCCTGATTCCCTGAGATCTTCTTCTCAGCCACTTGGGTTTGTTTTTCCTTTTTGGCGTATCTCCGCATCGCCTCTCTGATTTTGATCCAATCCTCCCAAAGTCCCAACGGATCCGCATGATTTCGCTGCCTCTCCCCTACAACTCTCTCAATCTCAATTCTCTCAGTGGTGGCCGATCCCACCGTTCGGCTGGTATCTTCTCTCTGGCAACTGGGTCGCCTCGCCGATCGCCCCAACAGGGCCTCCGCTAATCACGCTCATGGTATCTCGAGGACGCTAAGTGTCTCCTGCAGATACGGGTTTTAGAGTATTATATCATCATTGACCGCCATCTCTTCTTTGCCAGAATAAAGATCAATTGCTGTCACTAGACCCCTTCGTCTCCTCGCGTTGCTCCAGTGAAAAAGAAACGACAATCAAATGTGCGGGGACCCCACTGGGGAAATCTTTTTTAACTTAAATTTTTTATCCATATTTCTTTAGCCCAAAACAGAATGAAGGCGCGCATGTATGAACCACCGACGCGGCGCAGAGAGAGTTGCGCATTGCCGTGCACGCCAGCGGCCGCACGGTCAAAAAAGGCGGCTGACCCCATGGTACTCTGCGGTGCTGGTTCTTGTGTCAGGTTTGTACCGCAGTATGCGAGCCAACATAGCATACATGTCCAATGGCGGCTACAGGAATTTGCTTCCGGATATTCATGTGTATTCATTTTGTCAAAATCATTGCTGTTCTTCGAAAATGTCACTGTTTTGCCATGTTTTGTAAAAATCATGGGTATTCACATGAAGACCTAAGAATACCCCTAGCGCCCCTCCTGCACATGGCCATGGGTATTGTTCGTATACAGTGATGTGTTAGATAATAACGAGAAATAAATGAGACAGAGAGACACGGATTTTTACGTGGAAACCCTTGCGGGAGAAAACCACGGACGCACGAAGGTGCAATCACTATGAGGAGGAGTATTACAAGCACGAGACGACAGACCATCTTAGGTGCGACTACATGGAGTATATATGAGGGGCAACACATAGGAGTCCTTGTAGGACAAGTAAACGAGTTGTACTCGTACGCGTCGGTACCAACGCAAAGGCCCACACCGTATGTACTACGTCTAGTCCAATACGGTACTAGAATTTAGATCATAATTTAACAATATCCACCTTGATCCAAATTCCTTCCAGGAGTCGAAGAAAGTGAATAACTCCATCCAAATCAGCATAAACACCTTGTGCGTCAAAGTCCATAGGACTAATGAGAAATACCAACTAAGCCTGAGCAAAGCTCAAACTTATTGGTCGGAACTGGCTTTGTCATCATGTCAGCAGGATTATCATGAGTACTTATCTTGCATACCTTCAAATTGCCTTCAGCAACAACATCTCGAATATAATGAAATCTGACATCAATGTGCTTTTTCCTCTCATGATACATTGGATTCTTTGTAAGATATATGGCACTTTGACTATCAGAAAATATGATAGGGCAAGATGAATCTCCACAAAGCTCAGTGTACAAACCTCTCAACTAGATAGCTTCTTTGCATGCCTCAGAAATAGCCATCAGTAATGGAACAAGCCACAATAGACTGCAAAGTTACTCTCCAACTCACAGCACAACCACCAATGGTGAAAACATAACCTGTGAGCGATCTTCTCTTATCCAAATCACCAGCAAAATCAGAATCAACAAAACCAACAAGTCCATCTCCAGTTTTCCCAAACTGTAAATAAGAATTAGAAGTACCTCGCAGGTATCTGAAAATCCACTGAACTGCTCTCCAATGCTCTTTTCCAGGATTAGCCATGTATCTACTGACAACACTCAATGCATATGATAAATCCGGACGAGAACAAACCATGGCATACATAAGTGAACCAACTGCACTCGAATAGGGAACTCTAGACATTTCCTCAACATCTGCATCTGACTTAGGACATAAAGCTGATGACAATTTGAAGTGTGCAGCTAACGGTGTACTCACCGGCTTGGCATTATGCATATTAAAACGACAAAGAACTTTATCAATATATCCCTTCTGACTTAGATATACTTTTCTAGACGGTCTATCTCTGGATATTTCCATGCCAAGAATTTTCTTTGCTACACCCAAATCCTTCATCTCAAATTCATTACTCAATTGCTTCTTTAGTTCATTAATCTCTGACATACTCTTTGCAGCAATAAGCATATCATCAACATAAAGGAGCAAATAAATAGTTGAACCGTTGACAGTTTTCAAATAAACACAACTATCATAATTAGACCTTTTGAAACCTTGAGAGAGCATAAAGGTGTCAAATCTCTTGTACCACTGTCTAGGAGATTGCTTCAATCCATACAGTGATTTCTTTAACTTACAGGCAAGTTTTTATTTTCCAGGAATAACAAAACCTTCAGGTTGTTCCATATAAATATCCTCTTCTAATTCTCCATGTAAAAATGCAGTTTTAACATCCAATTGTTCAAGCTCAAGATTATGCATGGCAACAATACTGAGTAAAGTGCGAATAGAGCTATGCTTCACAACAGGAGAAAAGACTTTGTTATAGTCAATACCTGGAATCTGGCTATAACCTTTAGCAACTAACCTTGCTTTATATCTTGTCTCATCATTACGAGAAACACATTCTTTCCTCTTAAAACCCCACATGCAACGAATAGGTTTCTTCTCTCTAGGTAATTTTACTAAATCCCAAGTGCCATTTTTTTCAAGTGATTCCATCTCATCATGCATAGTGGTCATCCACTTATTACTATCACCAGAAATAATAGCCTCGAAATATGAAGAAGGCTCAGCATTACCTTCAATTTCTTCCGCAACAGATAAAGCAAAAGAAACAATATTGCACTCTTCAATTAACCTGTCAGGTTTATTAGTACCCCGTCTAACTCTGTCACGTGCGAGATTCCAACTGGGTGGAACAATAGGCTGATTTGGAGTGGGAGTGACATGATCATCATTAACGACGGGTTCATCATGTGCATCAACAATTTCATTACCAGATGTATCACCCGTTTCAATAACATGCTCCACCTGAACAGTAGGCTCCTGAACAATAGGCTGCTGTTCACTCTCAACAGGAACATTAGTAGATGTAACATCATGTAACATAGCAGATTCATTAAAGATAACATTTCTGCTAATAACAACCTTCTGGGTTTCAGGATTTCATAATTTAAAACCTTTAACACCAGACTTATAACCAATAAAGATGCACTTAACAGCCCTAGGCTCCAATTTTCCATTATCAACATGAGCATAAGCAGTGCAACCAAAAACTCTCAACTGTGAATAATCAACAGGTGAACCAGACCATACCTCAATTGGACTTTTCTTATTAAGAGAAATAGATGGTGAACGGTTAATGAGATAACAAGAAGTGGAAGCGGCCTCAGCCCAAAAACGCCTATGCAAACCTGCATTGGACAACATGCAATGGGCTCTGGAAATAATGGTCCTGTTCATACGCTCAGCAACACCGTTTTGTTGAGGAGTATAAGGAACGGTGTAATGTCTGACAATGCCTTCAGACTTGCAATAATTCTTAAATTGCTTAGAACAGAATTCCATACCATTATCAGTGCAAAGTATCTTTACCTTCTTTTCAGTTTGTCTTTCAATCATAATCTTCCACTCCTTAAATGCTGAGAATGCTTCATATTTATGCTTCAAGAAATAAGGCCAAACTTTTCTCGAATAATCATCAATAATAGTCAGCATGTAACTTGCACCACCTAGTGACTTCTTGCGAGATGGTCCCCATAAATAAGAATGCACATAATCAAGAATACCTTCAGTTGTATGGGTTGAAGTATTGAACTTCACCCTCTTGTGCTTGCCGAAGATACAGTGCTCACAAAATTTCAATTTACCAAGTTCATATCCATCAAGAAGACCTCTCTTATTTAACTCTGCTAAACCAAGTTCACTCATATGTACAAGACGCATATGCCAAAGGTTAGCAGCATCACAATCAGAATTCTTTGAAACAACTGGAGTAGCGTTACCTGAAACGGTAGAACCTCGAAGGTAATAAAGACCATTGGTCGAACTTAAGTCACCTTTCATCACAACAAGGGAGCCTTTGGTGACCTTCAAAACACTATCTCTAGATGAATACTTGTACCCCTTTGCATCAAGGGCACTAACAGAGATAAGATTTCTCTTCATCTTCGGAATATACCAAACATCTGTCAAAGTTCTGATCATGCCATCAAACATCTTGATTCGAATAGAACCTATGCCTTCAATCTTGCATGGTGAATTATCAAAATCCAAAACGGAACCAGCAGAAGTAGTGGAATCAAAAGTATTAAACCAATCTCTATGTGGGCACATATGGAAAGTACATGCAGTGTCAAGTACCCACTCGTCATTGGTCTCAGCACATCCAGCAATAACGACAAGAGCATCATCGGAACTATCATCACGAGCAACGTTAGCAGAATTTTCACCTTGTTTGTTACCTTTCCTCTTTTCCTTGTTCTGCAACTTAAAACACTCAGAGATGTCATGCCCGCCTCTCTTGCAATACCTGCAATACTTCTTGTCTCTGGATTGCGACCGACCCCTGTAGCCGTTCTTACTTTTGCCTCTATTTCCATTATTGGAGTTCTTCTCCTTTGTCCTACCACGAACAGATAATCCCTCGGCTTGGGATGAACTCGAACCATCATGAGGCACCATTGATTTCATCTTCTCCGTAGAGTTCAAAGCTTCATAAACTTCATTAAGTGTGAGAATATCACGACTGTATAATATGGTGTCTCGAAAATTGGTATAAGAACTTGGCAATGAACAAAGTAACATTAAAGCAGTAGCTTCCTCTTCATACTTAACCTCCATTGCAGCTAGATCAGATATGATCTCTTTAAATTCAGAAATATGATTCAAAACATTACCTCCCTCGGGTAACCTGTGCAGGAATAATTTTTGCTTCAGATGCATCTTGCTGGTGAGATCCTTAGTCATGCAAATCCCTTCCAGCTTTAACCATAGAGCGGCGACAGTTTTCTCGCTCAAAACTTCCTGCAAAATATTATTATGCAAATGGAGTTGAATTTGTGACAAAGCCTTACAATCAATTCTTTTCTCCTCATCACTCCAATCTTGAATTCGGTTCTTCCCAAAACTATCCAGTGCTTCATCATAGTCGGACTGTGCCAACAACGCCCGCATCTTGACTTGCCATAGGGTAAACCTTGTGTCACGGTCCAGCAGAGGAAAATCTACTTCATGGATGCCATGAGTAGATTAAATCTGTGTTCACAAAGTAGTACAAGCCGATAGGAAAAATTCTCAAAGGAATTAATTTGCAGGGCAAAGAATCAGAAAAGTAGCACCTGATAATGGAAAAAAATTATATGAGACCAGGTCTCACGGTTAGCAGGTGAGACCCGCCCTGATGAATGACACGTGGCATTCACAAATCACAAAGCATCTAATCTCTCCCCCCTGGTTTCAGGTGGGGGATGGGGTAGATGTTTTGTGATTTATGAATGTCACGTGTCATCCATCAGGATGGGTCTCACCTACTAATCCGTAAGACCTGGTCTCATAGAATTCTTTTCCCTGATAATAGTCGCTCGGTGGCCATAGCAGTTGATGGGAAAACCAATCTAATCTAGTACTAACTAGTAGTACTAGCTTTGAGCACTCCACGTGACCAGTAGTAGTCAAGAAATCCAAGTACTCCTGTACTTGTCTTCACGTAGCAAGCAACTTTGTGGATGGGACTTGACCTTGTAGTAAGCAGTAGCAATCAACAATGATCGATCGAAAAACGCGTGAGTAGTAGTAACGGCGGCGGCTACGTCACGTGTGATCCCCTCGGGAATTGAATCCAGCAGCAGCTCGGCGGAAAAATTGATCTGGTAGATAGCGTGTGCGGCGGCGACGGAATGGAGTTCCAGTCGGTCTCGGTTTTTTTCCAGACGGCGGCGGCGGAACAGACCGCAACCCTAATATCTCTCGTCTCAAATCTGGTCTTCGAACCTTAGCTGTGGATACCACTTGTTGTTGGGGAACGTAGTAATTTCAAAAAATTTCCTACGCACATGCAAGGATCATGGTGATGCATAGCAACGAGAGGGGAGAGTGTTGTCCATGTACCCTCGTAGACCGTAAGCGGAAGCATTATGACAACGCGGTTGATGTAGTCGTACGTCTTCACGATTCGACCGATCCAAGTACCGAACGTACGGCACCTCCGAGTTCAGCACATGTTCAGCTCGATGATGATCCCCGGACTCCGATCCAGCAGGGTGTCGGGGATGATTTCCGTCAGCACGACGGCGTGGCGACGATGATGATGTTCTACCGACGCAGGGCTTCGCCTAAGCACTGCAACGATATGACCGAGGTGGAATATGGTGGAGGGGGGCACCGCACACGGCTAAGGAACAATCACGAAGATCAACTTGTGTCTCTAGAGGTGCCCCCTCCTCCGTATATAAAGGGGGAAAGGAGGAGGGGGCCGGCCAAGGGGGTGGCGCGCCCTAGGAGGGGGAAACCTACTCCAAGTAGGTTTGCCCCTCCCTTTCCTAGTCCAAGAAGGAGGGGGAAGGAAGGAGTGGGAGAGGGGGAAAGGCAAGGGGGCGCCGCCCCCCTTTCCTTGTCCTATTCGGACTCAAGGGGAGGGGGCGCGCCTCTTGCCCTGTCCG
>NC_041389.1:46500988-46511952 GCF_002162155.2 Triticum dicoccoides
CGGCACTCCGGTTTTCTCCGAAATCACTCGGAACACTTCCGGTGTCCGCATATAGTCGTCCAATATATCAATCTTTATGTCTCGACCATTTTGAGACTCCTCTTAATGTCCGTGATCACATCCGGGACTCCGAACAACCTTCGGTACATCAAAACTTATAAACTCATAATAAAACTATCATCCTAACGTTAAGCGTGCGGTCCCTATGGGTTCGAGAACTATGTAGACATGACCTAGAACTGTTTCCGGTCAATAACCAATAGCGGAACCTGGATGCTCATATTGGCTCCTACATATTCTACGAAGATCTTTATCGGTCAAACCGCATAACAATAGACATTGTTCCCTTTGTCATGGTATGTTACTTGCCCAAGATTCGATCGTCGGTATCCAATACCTAGTTCAATCTCGTTACCGGCAAGTCTCTTTACTCGTGACGTAATGCATCATTCCGTAACTAACTCATTAGCTACATTGCTTGCAAGGCTTGTATTGATGTGCATTACTGAGAGGGCCCAGAGATACCTCTCCGACAATTGGAGTGACAAATCCTAATCTTGAAATACACCAACTCAACATGTACCTTCGGAGACACCTGTAGAGCTCCTTTATAATCACCCAGTTACATTGTGACGTTTGGTAGCACACAAAGTGTTCCTCCGATAAACGGGAGTTGCATAATCTCATAGTTGTAGGAACTTTGTATAAGTCATGAAGAAAGCAATAGCAACATACTAAACGATCAAGTGCTAGGCTAACGGAATGGGTCAAGTCAATCACATCATTCTCCTAATGACGTGATCCCGTTAATCAAATGACAACACATGTCTATGGTTAGGAAACATAATCATCTTTGATTAATGAGCTAGTCAAGTAGAGGCATACTAGTGACATTAAGTTTGTCTATGTATTCACACATGTATCATGTTTCCGGTTAATACAATTCTAGCATGAATAATAAACATTTACCATGATATGAGGAAATAAATAATAACTTTATTGTTGCCTCTAGGGCATATTTCCTTCAGTCTCCCACTTGCACTAGAGTCAATAATCTAGATTACACTGTAATGATTCTAACCCCCATGGAGTCTTGGTGCTGATCATGTTTTGCTCGTGGAAGAGGCTTAGTCAATGGGTATGCAACATTCAGATCCGTATGTATCTTGCAAATCTCTATGTCTCCCACCTGGACTTGGTCCCGGATGGAATTGAAGCGTCTCTTGATGTGCTTGGTCCTCTTGTGAAATCTGGATTCCTTTGCCAATGCAATTGCACCAGTATTGTCACAGAAGATCTTCATTGGTCCCGATGCACTAGGTATCACACCTAGATCAGAAATGAACTCCTTCATCCAGACTCCTTCATTTGATGCTTCCGAAGCAGCTATGTACTCCGCTTCGCATGTAGATCCCGCCACGACGCTTTGTTTAGAACTGCACCAACTAACAGCTCCACCGTTCAATATAAACACGTATCCGGTTTGCGATTAGAATCGTACGGATCAATGTCAAAGCTTGCATCGACGTAACCATTTACGACTAGCTCTTTGTCACCTCCATAAACGAGAAACATATCCCTAGTCCTTTTCACGTATTTCAGGATATTCTTGACCGCTGTCCAGTGATCCACTCCTGGATTACTTTGGTACCTCCCTGCTAAACTTATTGCTAAGCATACGTCAGGTTTGGTACACAACATTGCATACATGATAGAGCCTATGGCTGAAGCATAGGGAACATCTTTCATTTTCTCTCTATCTTCTGCTGTGGTCGGGCATTGAGTCTGACTCAACTTCACACCTTGTAATACTGGCAAGAACCCTTTCTTTGCCTGATCCATTTATAACTTTTTCAAAACTTTATCAAGGTATGTGCTTTGTGAAAGTCCAATTAAGCGTCTTGGTCTATCTCTATAGATCTTGATGCCCAATATGTAAGCAGCTTCACCGAGGTCTTTCATTGAAAAACTTTTATTCAAGTATCCCTTTATGCTATCCAGAAATTCTATATCATTTCCAATTAACAATATGTCATCTACAAATAATATCAGAAATGCTACAGAGCTCCCACTCACTTTCTTGTAAATACAGGCTTCTCCAAAAGTCTGTATAAAACCATATGCTTTGATCACACTATCAACGCGTTTACTCCAACTCCGAGATGCTTGCACCAGTCCATAAATGGATCGCTGGAGTTTGCATACTTTGTTAGCACCTTTTGGATCGACAAAACCTTCTGGTTGCATCATATACAACTCTTCTTCCAGAAATCCATTCAGGAATGCAGTTTTGACATCCAATTGCCAAATTTCATAATCATAAAATGTGGCAATTGCTAACATGATTCGGACAGACTTAAGCATCGCTACGGGTGAGAAAGTCTCATCGTAGTCAACCCCTTGAACTTGTCGAAAACCTTTCACAACAAGTCGAGCTTTATAGACAGTTACATTACCATCAACGTCAGTCTTCTTCTTGAAGATCCATTTATTCTCAATGGCTTGCCGATCATCGAGCAAGTCAACCAAAGTCCATACTTTGTTCTCATACATGGATCCTATCTCAGATTTCATGGTTTCAAGCCATTTTGCGGAATCTGGGCTCATCATCGCTTCCTCATAGTTCGTAGGTTCGCCATGGTCAAGTAACATGACTTCCAGAATAGGATTACCGTACCACTCTGGTGCGGATCTTACTCTGGTAGACCTACGAGGTTCATTAGTAACTTGATCTGAAGTTTCATGATCAATATCATTAGCTTCCTCACTGATTGGTGTAGTTGTCAAAGGAACTGGTTCTTGTGATGAACAACTTTCCAATAAGGGAGCAGGTACAATTACCTCATCAAGTTCTACTTTCCTCCCACTCACTTCTTTCGAGAGAAACTCCTTCTCTAGAAAGGATCCGAATTTAGCAACGAAAATCTTGCCCTCAGATCTCTGATAGAAGGTGTACCCAATAGTCTCTTTTGGGTATCCTATGAAGACACATTTCTCCAATTTGGGTTCGAGCTTATCGGGTTGAAGTTTCTTCACATAAGCATCGCAGCCCCAAAATTTAAGAAACGACAACTTTGGTTTCTTGCCAAACCACAGCTCATAAGGCGTCGTCTCAACGGATTTTGATGGTGCCCTATTTAACGTGAATGCGGCCGTCTCTAAAGCATAACCCTAAAATGATAGCGGTAAATCAGTAAGAGACATCATAGATCTCACCATATCTAGTAAAGTACGATTACGACGTTCAGACACACCATTTCGTTGTGGTGTTCCGGGTGGCGTGAGTTGCGAAACTATTCTACATTGTTTCAAATGTAAACCAAACTCGTAACTCAAATATTCTCCTCCATGATCAGATCGTAGAAATTTTATTTTCTTGTTTCGATGATTTTCCACTTCACTCTGAAATTCTTTGAACTTTTGAGATGTTTCAGACTTGTGTTTCATCAAGTAGATATACCCATATCTGCTCAAATCATCTATGAAGGTGAGAGAATAACGATACCCGCCGCGAGCTTCAATATTCATTGGACCACATACATCAGTATGTATGATTTCCAATAAATCAGTTGCTCGCTTCATAGTTCCGGAGAACGGTGTTTTAGTCATCTTGCCCATGAGGCATGGTGCGCAAGTACCAAGTGATTCATAATCAAGTGATTCCAAAAGTCCACCAATATGGAGTTTCTTCATGTGCTTTACACCGATATGACCTAAACGGCAGTGCCACAAATAAGTTGCACTATCATTATCCACTCTGCATCTTTTGGCTTCAACATTATGAATATGTGTATCACTACTATCAAGATTCAATAAAAATAGACCACTCTTCAAGGGTGCATGACCATAAAAGATATTACTAATATAAATAGAACAACCATTATTCTCTGATTTAAATGAATAACCGTCTCGCATCAAACAAGATCCAGATATAATGTTCATGCTCAACGCTGGCACCAAATAACAATTATTTAGGTCTAAAACTAATCCCGATGGTAGATGTAGAGGTAGCGTGCCGACCTCGATCACATCGACTTTGGAACCATTTCCCACGCGCATCATCACCTCGTCCTTAGCTAATCTTCGCTTAATCCATAGTCCTTGTTTCGAGTTGCAAATATTAGCAACAGAACCAGTATCAAATACCCAGGTGCTACTGCGAGCATTAGTAAGGTACACATCAATAACATGTATATGACATATACCTTTGTTCACTTTGCCATCCTTCTTATCCGCCAAATACTTGGGGCAGTTCCGCTTCCAGTGTCCAGTCTGCTTGCAGTAGAAGCACTTAGTCTCCGGCTTAGGTCCAGACTTGGGTTTCATCTCTTGAGAAGCAACTTGTTTGTTGTTCTTCTTGAAGTTCCCCTTCTTCTTCCCTTTGCCCTTTTTCTTGAAACTGGTGGTCTTGTTGACCATCAACACTTGATGCTCCTTCTTGATTGCTACCTCCACAGCTTTTAGCGAAGAGCTCGGGAATAGTCTTGTCCATCCCTTGCATATTATAGTTCATCACGAATCTCTTGTAGCTTGGTGGCAGTGATTGAAGAATTCTGTCAATGACACTATCATCAGGAAGATTAACTCCCAGTTGAATCAAGTGATTATTATACCCAAACATTTTGAGTATGTGTTCACTGACAGAGCTATTCTCCTCCATCTTAGAGCTATAGAACTTATTGGAGACTTCATATCTCTCAATCCGGGCATTTGCTTGAAATATTAACTTCAACTCCTGGAACATCTCATATGCTCCATGACGTTCAAAACGTCGTTGAAGACCCGGTTCCAAGCCGTAAAGCATGGCACACTGAACTATCGAGTAGTCATCAGCTTTGCTCTGCCAGACGTTCTTAACGTCGTTAGTTGCATTAGCAGCAGGCCTGGCACCCAGCGGTGCTTCCAGGACGTAATTCTTCTGTGCAGCAATGAGGATAATCCTGAGGTTACGGACCCAGTCCGTGTAATTGCTACCATCACCTTTCAACTTAGCTTTCTGAAGGAACGCATTAAAATTCAACGGAACAACAGCACGAGCCATCTATCTACAACAAACATAGACAAGCAAAATACTATCAGGTACTAAGTTCATGATAAATTTAAGTTCAATTAATCATATTACTTAAGAACTCCCACTTAGACGGACATCTCTCTAGTCATCTAAGTGATCACGTGATCCAAATCAACTAAACCATGTCCGATCATCACATGAGATGGAGTAGTTTCAATGTGAACATCACTATGTTGATCATATCTACTATATGATTCACATTCGACCTTTCGGTCTCCGTGTTCCGAGGCCATATCTGTATATGCTAGGCTCGTCAAGTTTAACCTGAGTATTCCGCGTGTGCAACTATTTTGCACCCGTTGTATTTGAACATAGAGCCTATCACACCCGATCATCACGTGGTGTCTCAGCACGAAGAACTTTCGCAACGGTGCATACTCAGGGAGAACACTTCTTCATGATTTAGTGAGAGATCATCTTAAAATGCTACCGTCAATCAAAGCAAAATAAGATGCATAAAGGATAAACATCACATGCAATCAATATAAGTAATATGATATGGCCATCATCATCTTGTGCTTGTGATCTCCATCTCCGAAGCACCATCGTGATCACCATCATCACCGGCGCGACACCTTGATCTCCATCGTAGCATCGTTGTCGTTACACCATCTATTGCTTCTACGACTATCGCTACCGCTTAGTGATAAAGTAACACTACTAGGGAAAAGGCTAGCAGCAGCACGGGTTTTAGATGTATCAGTAGCGCGGGGATAGGCACTACTAATAAGGCGCTACAGCTAACACATAGCAGTAGCGCGTGCCCACCGGCGCTACTGCTACACAAGTGTAGTAGCAGCGCGGTTAGTGGAAGCTCGCGACTGCTAGTAGCACTAGCGTGCTTTGCCTGGACACGCTACTGCTATTGCGGCGCTGCTGCTAACTTTTATACACTCGCTACTGGTAATTTAAGTAGTTTTTTTGGCATATTTGTTTTGTATTTGAACAGGCTTTGTAGAAGAATCTTTAGCACATAGAAACGTCATCATGATACACATACAAATGCCTGCGAGACCACAAATGTAATCATAGCATGTACATACAAATAGTCTCATCATAATAATCATCCAACACAAAGTGATATCTTGTCATCATCTCAAAAATAGCGATACATGCAAGTCTCGAATACTTGCAACTACAACAACATCATCCATCTAAACAAAGGTATACGCAAGAAGTGCTATCACTATGAGTGAGAGCGGAACTATGCAGTACATGAGGTGGCGGTTACGAGTCCTCTCTCGCGCTAGCGTGAACCTCAAGTAACTATCTTCTCCTTCTTGTCTGCTTTTGAAGCCTTTATGGCTGGCGCCCGTGAACCCATTCACTTGCGCCTAACACTCATGCCACTCATTGTACACCCCCGGAACCTTCCCTTTGTACACGACATAGCAATTCCATCTCGCCATCAAGAAACTAGGTACCTGTTAGAGATGCATGTTCATGAAGAGGATGTACAATCATATATATGCAACAAAAATATACTAGAGCAACACCGAAAAAGAAAGGGTTAGAAACTAGATGTAACATACAGTACGCAAATTAATTAACTAGAGGTACGCAGGTCATCGTATGCAAACTAACAAAGTAGCATTAAGCAAGTTCGGCAGGGACCATGGACATCACAAAGTTTCATCGCTACAGAAAGTATACAAGTTCAACCGACACATATCATCATCATCGGCATCATAAATCACTAGAAATTCCATCCTTCCAT
This sequence comes from Triticum dicoccoides, assembly GCF_002162155.2. Classification (NCBI taxonomy): domain Eukaryota; kingdom Viridiplantae; phylum Streptophyta; class Magnoliopsida; order Poales; family Poaceae; genus Triticum; species Triticum dicoccoides. The sequence continues at coordinate 46,507,777 of NC_041389.1, forward strand.
ATCATCAAGGACGAACCCTAACTTCTTGAACGGCGTGAGGTCTAGACGTTGCATGCCTATGCGAGTTCGGATGTCAGCTCGCGATATGGGGCCGTGGTGGAACATCCCCTTCTCATCGACGACTTCTTTCATGATGATCGTCGCAATGTCGCTTTGGATGCGAAATAAGTCATCTCTAAGTTTATAATCCGCTTCTCCATGAGATTCTAGCCACTTGTGGATATGATCATCATTTCTGCTATTAGTGCAAAGCTTTTGGTGATCCGTGTTGAACTGAATCATGAGATGGATGATGTAGAATCCATCCTTGTTGCTTGGTTTTGGGACATGGATGCAGGAGAAGTTAGTTTTATGCGTGAAACCCATCTTCTTGTTCCTTTGTTCCTGATCTGCACGTGTCCACCTCTAAAGCTGAAGCCTTGGAGAGCATCATCTAGAATATTCATTATGTGGGTGTAGTCTTTTTTCTCGTAGTCTCTGGAAGGGTCAAAATACACGGCGTGGGAGACTTGCGGATAAAGAATGATAAGGACGGCGCGCCCGTTGCTGCGGGGAAAAGACACCTCAAATTATTCCCCATATGAGAGAGAAGGAATGATTGAAATGTACGAAAGGGTTGTCTGCAACTGACTTACTTTGGATGATAAGGCACGAGGACAATTTCCCGGTCCTTATTCTGTACCATGAAGTTTTGGAGGTACTCCCTAGCAGTTTCACGCTCAAAGTCGCTGAGACTCAAGAAAGACTCGTGCATGTAGTATGGATCCGCCACACAGATTTGCGAGACTTCTTCACTCTTCATGACGGAGCTCATATGTAGCGCAAAAAGGCAGACGATAGTAAAATCAAGCCGCCTTGTTAGAAACATCTCAAAGATATGGTCAAACCGCAGGAAGAACACCTCCGCGGGCCGTGTGTCGACGTAGCACTTCCCCTCAGGCACACGAGCCGCGTATGTCGGATATCCTGGATCCTTTGAGGCTAGTAGGCTTTTCTCAGTCGACATCACATGGTCATGCAGTCTCCTGAGATCCCCTGATAGTGCCTCCAGCGGTTTTGGCGGTAGCATTGGCTCGCCCGTGAGATGGAACATGACCGCACCTTTCACGGGTACACGCTCTTCAGAATGCATCGTCTCGCTGCTATGTGCTCTGGCTTGTTTGGAGGCAGTTACCTTCCCCGATCTCTTCCTCTCCTTTTTCTTGGGCACACCTTCCAGACCCTTCCTTAACCCCTGCCCCAGTATTCCCGGGCTAAGTACTGTACGAACCTCGCGCCCGGCTAGTTGAGCCTGTGTTGAGGCGGCATCTTCAGGCATGTCCTGTGAGGATTTCATGAAGAGAGACTTTTTGCAATCCATGGTACGACCCTCCCCGGGCATATCATCCATATCCTCATTAGCAAGCTGATAACCCGATTCGTCATATGGTTGACTCATCATATCTATGTCACAGTCATACGCGTTTGTATTTAGGTAATCCATAGGGTCGACCTCCATCTCATCATCCATTATCTGTTCTACAGGAGAAATTACATCACCCAGTACTATTGCACCCCCTTCATCATGTCGTCCGCCGCTCTCACCCGACACTATAGGAGCTGGTAATTGCGTAGGCGGGGTGGTGGTCTCCACACATGCTTGTTGATGTGTGGTAGTTATTGGTGTGCTCTCGGCCGGCTCCAGACGAATAAGATTCTTCGGCCATAGCAGCACCCAATTCTTGCAGCTTCCAATCCGCGGCGGGGTCTCGTCGTCCACTCCCACATGCTGTACTGGAGGAGGCAAATCCTCGTGCCCAGATTTCACACTAGTCAAGCTAACCCTGAAGTGCCCAGCGGGGATCGGCTGGTTGTGGAACATGCGTTGAGAGGGGTCCATTATCATCCCCTTTCCCACGTCCACCTTCTGGCCTTTGATCAAGTAGAGTATGGTGCACGGGGTTTCTTTCGCCTGAAACACATATGTCTGTGGCGTAAAACAACCGAAAGGCAACAAAATGGAATATTATCTATATATATATATATATATATATATATATATATATATATATATATATATATATATATATATATATATATATATGTTGGTGCGACATGTAATTACCGTGACGGCGTTGAGCTCAGCCAAAGACAAAGGCCCACCTAGCGCGCCTGAGACTGAGGACGTGCTGCTATGAGTGGGAGCGGCTGCGAGAGGAGGCCCGATTGCGTGAGCAAGTGATGGTGCGATGGTGTTGTTGTTCATGGAGTTGCTCACGACGAAACTGGGCATCGGGAAATCATGTACCATCTTGTGTGGATTTTCCTTCGCCCAGTTGATGATAACTGGAACCAAGTTAGTAGCGAAATCATTTCTCCAGGCAGTTACAGCTGCATTGACTGCCTGCTGTAGCAACTCATATTTGTCCTCGGCTGCTTTTTCGCGTCCTCAGCTGCTTTTTTCTCGACCGCAAGCTTCACCTTCACGTCGATGTCCGCCTGACTAAACTTCTTTTTCTGCTTCTTGGCCTCCGGGCCGTCGTTGCAAAACACCTTCCATGTGGCGCCGTCTCCAGCACCGTGCACACGACCATATTGCGGCCGCTGGTCCAAAGGGAGTCCCTTAAGTTCGTTCAAGGCCCGGTTGAGAGGGGTGTCCCACTTGGGCCTCGTCGGAGAAGTAGGGCTTTCGGCTGCAAGCCGGTGTTGCTTCTCCAATAGTCTAATCAATTTCCTCATGATCTTGTCCGTGTAAAAAACCTTTTTCTCCTTGTCCCACTTGTAGCGGGCCCTGATGAAGTCATGCTCCAAGGGGTTGGTGAACTTCGCGAAGGGGTCTGGGAGACCCGCAGCTTCACGTTCTGCGTCCTCCTTATCCCCTATGGGCCTTTTACCGAGGTAGCAACGGCTTCCGAGGCCATGCTTCCCCGTGTTCCTTTGCTGAAGGCTCTTGAATTTTGCAGCCTTAGCGTTGGCTGCCTCGGTAGCGCAAGTGTCCTTAAACTTTTCGAACTCCTCTTCCGTAAGTGTCAGATTTTCCTCCAGAATCTTGGACAGGGGTTCATCATCCTCAATAGCTCGTTTCACCCTCCCTTTCCAGGAGGCCAAATCATTGCTGAACATGCCCATGGCGTGATTGTTAATCTTTTTCATCTTCGGATCATCCCACGGTTGTTCTATGTTATCATCCCGGTCGGGGAACTTGAATCTCTTGTGCAACTTTGTTAGGAGCTACTGCGTCAAATGTTCTTTACTCCTTAAGTCATCGTAGTTGATGCTCGCGCATTCCCGTAGGATGCATCCTACTTGGTTCCCATAGCACTTGCGAGTTTCTTCTGGCTCTAACGGCTCAAACTTGCCAGGTGCCATCTTTGTGATCACAAGTCATCCAATCCCTAGTTTGTTAGGTTTTCGTATCCTCTGCTTCTTATGCTTCCTCTTTTCGGTAGCAGCATCGGGGCCGGTACCTTCCCCGCCGGTACCTTCCCCACCGGTCTCGGTGCTGCCGTCAGTGTCGGCACCGTCGGTGTCGATGTCGGCGTCAGTACCATCATCGAGGCCGACCTACAAACCTTGCTTAGTAGTCAAATAGTCGAGGTACTCTTGTTCACCGTCATAATCCATCTCGTCTGCATGTTGGTCAGAAGGCCCAGTTTCTTCGTTGTTCGACATGTTTCCTATGATTAAGTGTCCTCATTTATTTCTAAAAGTATGAATAAATGAGAAATGACATAAAAAGAAATCTATGTGCCAGCACTCAATATGCCAACTATGTAGCACAAATCATGCCTTTATTCACGGGAAATTTCGGCATGACCTTTGCTAAAAAATGGACATATCGAGCGCCTGAAATTCACCAGAACGGAAATGAATCAACATTCCGGCGTAACATAGGCCACTCGGATCATTTTCCAAACATGACATGTCCAAAACATGACATATGCCCATAACACATGTCCAGTTCAAATTTGCATATAAATTCAGCTAATTTTGAAACCTAGCTAAATTCATAACTAAATAGATAACCTAATTAACATACTGCCCTAACTAAAACCTAAGTAAATTAACCGAAGAACCCTAGCAGAGAGAGGGAGGGGGGTTACAGAGGGTGCATGGGCGAGGAGGCAGGCCCGACGATGGCCGGGAGGGGAGAGGAGGGAGGCGAGGGCCGACGGGTCGGGGGCGAGCGCGCCGGGG
>NC_041389.1:46512756-46517357 GCF_002162155.2 Triticum dicoccoides
TCGGGGTCGAGGGCCGGGTCGGGGGCGAGCGCCGGGGTCGGGGGCTAGCGCCAGCGCCGGAGTCAGGGGCGAGCGCCGGGGCCGGGTCGGGCGCAGCGGTGCGACGGGGGAAGAGAGTGGGGAGTTGGGGGGAAAAGGCGGGATGAAGCAGTGCGAGTGAGAATTTTGGGTTAAGTGGACGTAGCAGTAGCGCATTAGGTCAAAACGCGCGACTACTAACTTCAGTAGCTATAGTGGTTTAGGCGAAATTCGCTACTACCAACTTCAGTAGCTGTAGCGGTTTATGCAAAACGCGCTGCTACTACCTTCGCTACTGCCAGTTTTCCCTTTTCTTCTCCTTTATTTTATCACACTTTTATTTCCCGAGGGCAGTGAACGAAGGGAGGGCGATATATATGGCATCATTTGACGGTTAAATATGTATGCAAAATAGGAACATATATATTACACATCATTGGACCCATGTATAATAATGGCTAAGTGTGTATACAAAATAGGAACATATATATATATATATATTACACATCATTGGACCAATAACATACGTTTCCTTAGTGCTGACGTTTTCGTTTTTGAGTCAGCTTCTTTCCCTTCTTGTTCGTCGAAGAATAATTGAGCCCCTCATTGTGACTTTGCCTTTTCCATGGAGTACGATTTTTCTTAGGTAATGTAGTATTGATTCTTCTTTTGACATATACTTCATCATCATCGTCATCTTCCCTCATTGGGTTGCCGTACTGATCATAGTCTTCCTCGTTGGTGACTCCATCCATTCCAATGATGTTCCTTTTGCCTCTCCTCACGACAACACGACTGGGATTGCGCCGGTCAGTTATGAAGAAGCATTGTGTCACGTGCTTAGCGTGTACCCATGGCTCGTTTTTTGCGATAGCGTTCACGGTAGCGCTCTTGGCGTCGGGTATAGTCATGGTAGTGAAAATCCGGCTTTCTCTTTCGACATTCTTAGCCCATATGACACGGAACATCGTCGTGTTGTGCAGTCCAGAGTAGTCAAGCTCCCAGATCTCCTCGACCCTTCCATAAAATCATTCAGTTGCGCCGTTGTCGCTGCCGGTCATGCATTCCATCATCACCCCTGAGTTCTAATCATCACTGTCCATATCTTTGGCTTCCGTGTAGAACGTGTATCCGTTGATATCATATGCCTGATAGGTTACGAGGTTGGGCGAGGGGCCATGTGCTAAGGCGTATATGAGCAATCCGTCCTTAGAGCCCTCCTCCGGGGGATTAGCAATAATATGCTCTTTGAACCAATGCAGGAAAGTGGAGTTGTGCTCTCTAGTAACTTCGGCGTCCATCCTGCATACCCCCCGGTCACGATACTTCTTTGCGATAATTTCTTTGTGCAGTGCCACAAAAGAATCTACCTCATCTAGGTGTTGTAGCACTACCAAGTTTGCTCTGTCAAAGTCGCTGCATCGATCTGAGTATGCCACGTGCAGTTCCCTGCGACCGTTGCAGTGACCATCTCCTTCGAGCCTCCCATCGTGCTTGTTAATGGGCAAACCAACACTAACACCAGGGGGTTGGTCTGCGCCATATAGAAAATTCTCATAGAAAGAGATGCACTCTTGTGCCAAATAGCCCTGGACGATGTTTCCATCCGGACGGGACATGTTACGAACGAATCCTTTGATGATCCCATTCATCCGCTCAAACAACATCATGTTGTGCAGGAATGACGGCCCCAGGTCTATTATGTCATCCACAATATGGACACAAAGATGCACCATCACGTCAAGGAACGCGGGTGGGAAGTACATCTCAAGCTCATTCAGTATCACAACGATCTCTTCCTGTAGCCTTTGGAGCTGCTTCGCACTGATCGACTTTCGAGAGATGACGTCGAAAAAGTTGCAGAGACCAATAAGCGTGTCACGGACGTGCTTGTCCATTATCCCTCTAAGGGCAACAGGTAGTATCTGCGTCATCATCACATGACAGTCATGAGACTTCATCCCACTGAACCTTTTCTTGTCCGTGTCTAGATATCTGCTTATCTTGCCACAGTAACCGGAACTAACTTTGACTCCGGTAAGGCACTTAAAGAATTGATTGATCTCAGCCTGACTTAAGGTGAAGCAAGAAGGGGGGCAATAATCCTCTTTCTTTATTTTCTTGCCCTTCTTCTCCCGTGCCTCTGTCTCCATCTCTGTCTCGTCTGACATTTTACGGGGCGGCATGTGCAGATCTTCCCTGATTTTCAAATCTTGCAAGTCTTTTCTTGCCTTCGGCCCATCCTTGGTCTTATCCGACATGTTCATCAGTGTTGCGAGCAAGCTCTCAAGGACATTCTTACAGGTATGCATTTGATCAAGGCAATGATTTGTATCGAGTTTGTGCCAGTACTCCAAGTCCCAAAACACAGACCTCATCTTCCATACCTTCAGCAGCGGCTCCGGCGCCTTTCTCATCGTCTTTCCCGGCGCGGGGCACTCCTTCCAGTTTTTCAACAGCTCATCAATTTCGGCATCGCTCCGCTTACGTGGAGGTCCTCGATGCTCAGTGTGACCATTGAATAGATCTCCATGGTTTCTCCACGGGTCGTCCTGTTCAAGCCATCTTTGATGCCCCATGTACACAATTTTCCCAGACCCACCATCTTTCCTTGACGTTAGCTGCTGAGACGTCGTATCATCCATGCACCGTGTGCATCCGCAATATCCATGGCACACCTGGCCTGCCACATATCCGTAACCGAGATAGTCCTGCACTGTCGTGATCAGCACGGCTCTCATGTTGAAATACTCACTTTTGCTGGCGTCCCATGTCTTGGCCAGTGTTTTCCATAACGTGTCTAACTCCTCTTGAAGTAGCCCCAGATACAAATTAATATTATTTCCTAGTTGTTTCGGCCCTTGAATAAGCATGCTCATGTGAATGTACTTCGATTTCATGCACAACCAGGGGGGAGGTTGTACATCCATACAAACACGGGCCATGTGGTATGGTTGGTGTTCTGGTTGCCAAACGGATTCATGCCATCGGTACACACGCCGAGCACGATGTTCCTTGCATCACATTCAAAATACCGATAGAAGCTGTTCAACGCTCTCCACTGTCTTCCATCCTTCACGTGTCTGAGCTTCGGATCATCTCCATCGCCGGGCTTCTTCCTCTCCGCGTGCCAGCGCATTAGCTTAGCTTCCTTGGGATCTACAAAATACCTCTGGAGATGGGGAGTGATTGGTAAGTACCATACAACTTTCTGGGGACATTTCTTCCCAGCCTTCTTGTATCAAGAAGCATTGCACAACGAATAGCTTGTTTTTTCCATGTGCTCCTTCCAATAAATTATGCAATCCTTGATGCATGCATGGTATCTAACGTGTGGCAGATCAAGAGGGCACACGATCTTCTTGGCCTCATCAACACTAGTAGGACATAGACTACCCGCGGGAAGAACATCCTTTAGGTACTTGAGATGCTCATCGAGGCTAGTGTCGGTCCATTTGTTTTTAGCCTTTGTCTTCAGGAGTTGGAGCGTGAAACTCAAGCGGGTCACCTCAGGATTGCAACCATCATACAATGGAGTGTTCGAGTCTACCACCACTTGCACCAGCTTAGCCTCCTCTCTAGAAGAAGCTCTCTCAGTACTCGTCTCCTTGCGAAGAAATGCTTGAACATGAGGGTCCCGCAGAATTGAACTTAGTACCGACGAACTCTGCTGCGTGGAGTCCATGTCGTTCTCTCTGCCGCCATGTCCGGCCCCTTCTCCTACACCATGTCCGGCCCCTTCTCCTACGCCATGTCCGGCCCCTTCTCCGCCGCCATGTCCGGCCTCTTCCCCGCTGCCATTATCGATCATCTCTTCGTCTTGCCCCATGTCATCATTGCCTGCCCCGTCGGCATCCTCAACATCGTCATCCTCATCTTCAATTATCCACCGAGTATAGCCATCCATGAAACCAGTCATGAGCAGGTGCTCTTCGACATGACCATCGTCATGGGGGTCGAGCCAAACTATTCCTTTGCATTTTCGACACGGACATAAAACCTCTGTCCGGTTATTTTCTTTCATGTCCTACACCGCCGACCGCGACCACCTGTCCACCATCGTTCCACTGACCATCGTCAACTCTCCACGGTAATAATAAACAAATTGGTTATAAAAATGCATGCATGCATCAAAGTCATAAAAAAATTTGGCATGACCTTCCCTAAAAATAGGACATATATGGATCTAGAGTTTGCCCGGAATTCGTCGAAACAGAAATAAATCGACATTTCAGCAAAACATAGGTAACTCAAAAGCATAATTTGGCGTCAACTCATGCCACACACACAATTTCCACAAACATATCACACACACATAAACATATTTCCATTTTGCAAAAGCATGAAATTTTCATCACCTCTATCTCGATCGAGATCGAGCACACGGTGCAGATGATGTTGTAGGGAGCTCAAAAGTGCACAAAGCTCTTCTTGACAAAGATAGATCTAGTTAGGGGGCAAATAGGTCACTTAACTAAATCCTACATCTACCTAGCTACCTAATTTGGGAGGAGACAACTTCAACTAGTGGAGGGGGAAGGAAAAAGAGAAAGGAGATGCATTAATGGAGGTGGTGTAGTTAG
>NC_041389.1:46517889-46535617 GCF_002162155.2 Triticum dicoccoides
GGGGGAGGTAGGGAGAAGGGAAGAGAGGAGGGGGAGGGGGAGGTAGGGGGAAGGGAAAGAGAGGAGGGGGAGGGAGGGACACAGGTGGGGAAAAGGTGGTGGGTTGGTGCGGGTTAGCAGTAGCGCGAGATCTAAAATGCGCTGCTGCTAAGGAATTAGCAGAAGCACGCTTTGGGATACGGCGCTACTGCTAACAGGGACAAAAAGTGTGGCAATTTGAAATTTAGCAGCAGCCATCTCAGAAAAAGCGCGCTACTACTACATCCGTAGCAGTAGCGCGGTTCGCGCCACCGCACTACTGCTAAATGGAGTTAGATGAACACCGCCGGTCGATATTTGTAGCAGCGCGGTTTACGCCGAGCGAGCTACTGCTTAAAACATATCAGCAGCGGGTTTCCCGCACACGTGCTACTACTAATTGGCAGCAGCGCTCCTTTTTGAGCCGCGTTGCTGCTAAGATTCTGTGTATAGGCTTTTCCCTAGTAGTGTAAAGCAATTACAGGGCGTTTGCATTTCATACAATAAAACGACAACTATATGGCTTCTGCCAGTTGCCGATAACTTCGGTTACAGAACATGATCATCTCATACAATAAAATATAGCACTACTAGGGAAAAGGCTAGCAACAGCGCGGGTTTTAGATGTATCAGTAGCGCGGGGATAGGCGCTACTAATAAGGCGCTACAGCTAACACATAGCAGTAGCGCGTGCCCACCGGCGCTACTGCTACACAAGTGTAGCAGTAGCGCGGTTAGTGGAAGCTCGCTACTGCTAGTAGCTCTAGCGCGCTTTGCCTTGATGCGCTACTGCTATCGCGGCGCTGCTGCTAACTTTTATATACTCGCTACTGGTAATTTAAGTAGTTTTTTTTGGCATATTTGTTTTGTATTTGAACAGGCTTTGTAGAATAATCTTTAGCACATAGAAATGTAATCATGATACACATACAAATTCCTGCGAGACCACAAATGTAATCATAGCATGTACATACAAATAGTCTCATCATAACCATCATCCAACACAAAGTGATATCTTGTCATCATCTCGAAAATAGTGATACATGCAAGTCTCGAATACTTGCAACTACAACAACGTCATCCACCTAAACAAAAGTATACGCAAGAAGTGCTATCACTATGAGTGAGAGCGGAACTATTCAGTACATGAGGTGGCGGTTACGAGTCCTCTCTCGCGCTAGCGTGAACCTCAAGTAACTAGCTTCTCCTTCTTGTCTTCTTTTGAAGCCTTTATGGTTGGCGCCCGTGAACCCATTCACTTGCGCCTGACACTCATGCCACTCGTTGTACACCCCCGGAACCTTCCCTTTGTACACGAAATAGCAATTCCATCTCGCCATCAAGAAACTAGGTACCTACTAGAGATGCATGTTCATGAAGAGGATGTACAATCATATATATGCAACAAAATATACTAGAGCAACACCGAAAAAGAAAGGGGTAGCAACTAGATGCAACATACAGTACGCAAATTAATTAACTAGAGGTATGTAAGTCATCGTACGCAAACTAACAAAGTAGCGTTACGCAAGTTCGGCAGGGACCGTGGACATCACAAAGTTTCATCGCTACAAAAAGTATACAAGTTCAACCGACACATATCATCATCATCGGCATCATAAAATCACTAGAAGTTCCATCCTTCCATATCATCGAGGACGAACCCTAGCTTCTTGAACGGCGTGAGGTCTAGACGTTGCATGCCTATGCGAGTTCGGGCGTCAGCTCGCGATATAGGGCCGTGGTGGAACACCCCCTTCTCATCGACGACTTCTTTCATGATGATCGTCGCAATGTCGCTTTGGATGCGAAAGAAGTCATCTCTAAGTTTATAATCCGCTTCTCCATGAGATTCTAGCCACTTGTGGATATGATCATCATTTATGCTGTTAATGCGAAGCTTTTGGTGATCCGTGTTGAATTAAATCATGAGATGGACGATGTAGAATCCATCCTTCTTGCTTGGTTTTGGGACATGGATGCAGGAGAAGTTAGTTTTATGCGCGAAACCCATCTTCTTGTTCCTTTGTTTCCTGATCTGCACGTGTCCACCTCTAAAGCTGAAGCCTTGGAGAGCATCATCTAGAATATTTATTATGTGGGTGTAGTCTTTTTTCTCGTAGTCTCTGGAAGGGTCAAAATACATGGCGTGGGAGACTTGCGGGTAAAGAACGATAAGGACGGCGCGCCCGTTGCTGCGGGGAAAAGACACCTCAAATTATTCCCCATATGAGAGAGAAGTAATGATTGAAATGTACGAAAGGGTTGTCCGGAACTGACTTACTTTGGATGATAAGGCACGAGGACAATTTCCCGGTCCTTATTCTGTACCATGAAGTTTTGGAGGCACTCCCTAGCAGTTTCACGCTCAAAGTCGCCGAGACTCAAGAAAGACTCATGCATGTAGTACGGATCCGCCACACAGATTTGCGAGACTTCTTCACTCTTCATGTCGGAGCTCATATGTAGCGCAAAAAGGCGGAGGATAGTAAAATCAATCCGCCTTGTTAGAAACATCTCAAAGATATGGTCAAACCGCGGGAAGAACACCTCCGCGGGCCGTGTGTCGACGTAGCACTTCCCCTCAGGCACACGAGCCGCATATGTTGGATATCCTGGATCCTTTGAGGCTAGTAGGCTTTTCTCAGTCGACAGCACATGGTCGTGCAGTCTCCTGAGATCCCCTGATAGTGCCTCCAGCGGTTTCGGTGGTAGCATCGGCTCGCCCGTGAGATGGAACATGACCGCACCTTTCACATGTACACGCTCTTCAGAATGCATCATCTGGCTGCTATGTGCTCTGGCTTGTTTGGAGGCAGCTACCTTGCCCGATCTCTTCCTCTCCTTTTTCTTGGGCACACCTTCTAGACCCTTCATTAACCCCTGCCGCAGTGTTCCCGGGCTAAGTACTGTACGGCCGTCACTCCCGGCTAGTTGAGCCTGTGTTGAGGTGGCATCTTCAGGCGTGTCCTGTGAGGATTTCATGAAGAGAGACTTTTTGCAATCCATGGTACGACCCTGCCCGGGCATATCATCCATATCCTCATTATCAAGCTGATAGCCCAATTCGTCATATGGTTGACTCATCATATCTATGTCACAGTCATACGCGTTTGTATTAAGGTAATCCATAGGGTCGACCTCCGTCTCATCATCCATTCTCTATTCTACAGGAGAAATTACACCAGCCAGTACTATTGCACCCCCTTCATCATGTCGTCCGCCGCTCTCACCCGGCACTACAGGAGCTGGTAATTGCGTAGGCAGGGTGGTGGTCTCCGCACATGCTTGTTGATGTGTGGTAGTTATTGGTGTGCTCTCGGCCGGCTCCAGACGAATAAGATTCTTCGGCCATAGCAGCACCCAATTCTTGCAGCTTCCAATCCGCGGCGGGGTCTCGTCGTCCGCTCCCACATGCTGTACTGGAGGAGGCAAATCCTCGTGCCCCGATTTCACACTGGTCAAGATAACCCTGAAGTGCCCAGAGGGGATCGGCTGGTTGTGGAACGTGCGTTGAGAGGGGTCCATTATCATCCCCTTTCCCACGTCCACCTTCTGGCCTTTGATCAAGTAGAGTATGGTGCACGGGGTTTCTTTCGCCTGCAAACACATATGTCTGTGGCGTAAAACAATCGAAAGGCAACAAAAATGGAATATTATCTATATATATATGTTGGTGCGACATGTAATTACCGTGACGGCGTCGAGCTCAGGCAAAGACGAAGGCCCACCTAGCGCTCCTTAGACTGCGGACGGGCTGCTATGAGCGGGAGCGGCTGCGAGAGGAGGCCCGGTTGCATGAGCAAGTGATGATGCGATGGTGCTGTTGTTCATGGAGTTTCTCCCGACAAAACTGGGCATCTGGAAATCATGTACCGTCTTGTCTGGATTTTCCTTCTCCTAGTTGATGATAACTGGAACCAAGTTAGTAGCGAAATCATTTCTGCAGGCAGTTACAGCTACATTGACTGCCTACTGTAGCAACTCATATTTGTCCTCGGCTGCTTTTTTCGCGTCCTCAGCTGCTTTTTTCTCGACCGCAAGCTTCACCTTCGCGTTGATGTCCGCCTGACTAAACTTCTTTTTCTGCTTCTTGGCCTCCGGGCCGTCATTGTAAAACACCTTCCACGTGGCGCCGTCTCTAGCACCGTGCACACGACCATATTGCAGCCGCTGGTCCAAAGGGAGTCCCTTAAGTTCGTTCAAAGCCCGGTTGAGAGGGGTGTCCCACTTAGGTCTCATCGGAGAAGTAGGGCTTTCGGCTGCAAGCCGGTGTTGCTTCTCCAGTAGTCTAATCAATTTCCTCGTGATCTTGTCCGTGTAAAAAACCTTTTTCTCCTTGTCCCACTTGTAGCGGGCCCTGATGAAGTCATGCTCCAAGGGGTTGGTGAACTTCGCGAAGGGGTCTGGGAGACCCGCAGCTTCACGTTCCGCGTCCTCCTTATCACATATGGGTCTTTTACCGAGGTATCCACGGCTTCCGAGGCGATGCTTCCCCATGTTCCTTTGCTGAAGGCTCTTGAATTTCGCAGCCTTAGCCTTGGCTGCCTCGGTAGCGCAAGTGTCCTTGAACTTTTCGAACTCCTCTTTCGTAAGTGTCGGATTTTCCTCCAGAATCTTGGACAGGGGTTCATCAGCCTCAATAGCTCGTTTCACCCTCCCTTTCCAGGAGGCCAAATCATTGCTGAACATGCCCATGGCGTGATTGTTAATCTTTTTCATCTTCGGATCATCCCACGGTTGTTCTACGTTATCATCCTGGTCGGGGAACTTGAATCTCTTGTGCAACTTCGTTAGGAGCAACTGCATCAAATGTTCTTTACTCCTTAATTCATCGTCATTGATGCTCGCGCATTCCCGTAGGATGCATCCTACTTGGTTCCCATAGCACTTGCGAGGTTCTTCCGGCTCTAACGGCTCAAACTTGCCAGGTGCGATCTTTGTGATCACAAGTCGTCCAATCCCTAGTTTGTTAGGTTTTCGTATCCTCTGCTTCTTATGCTTCCTCTTTTCGGTAGCGGCATCGGGGCCGGTACCTTCCCCGCCGGTACCTTCCCCACCGATCTCGGTGCCGCCATCGGTGCCGGCGCCGTCGGTGTCGATGTCTGCGTCAGTATCATCATCGTGGCCGACCTACAAACCTTGCTTAACAGTCAAATAGTCGAGGTACTCTTGTTCACCCTCATAATCCATCTCGTCTGCATCTTGGTCAGAAGGCCCAGTTTCTTCGTTGTTCAACATGTTTCCTATGATTAAGTGTCCTCATTTATTTCTAAAAGTATGAATACATGAGAAATGACATAAAAATAAATCTATGTGCCAGCACTCGATATGCCAACTATGTAGCACAAGTCATGCCTTTATTCACGGGAAATTTCAGCCTGGCCTTTGCTAAAAAATGGACATATCGACCGCCTGAAATTCACCGGAACGGAAATGAATCAACATTCCGCCGGGGTCGGGGGCGAGCGCCGGGGTCGGGGGCTAGCGCCAGCGCCGGGGTCGGGGTCAAGGGCCGGGTCAGGGGCGAGCGCCGGGTTCGGGGGCTAGCGCCGGCGCTGGAGTCGGGGGCGAGCAGCGGGGCCGGGTCGGGCGCGACGGTGCGACGGGGGAAGATAGTGGGGATTTGGGGGGAAAAGGCGGGATGAAGCAGGGCGAGTGAGAATTTTGGGTTAAGTGGACGTAGCAGTAGCGCATTAGGTCAAAACGCGCTGCTACTAACTTCAGTAGTTGTAGCGGTTTAGGAGAAATTTGCTACTACTAACTTCAGTAGCTGTAGCAGTTTATGCAAAATGCGCTGCTATTACCTTCGCTACTGCCAGTTTTCCTTTTTCTTCTCCTTTATTTTATCCCACTTTTATTTCCCGAGGGCAGTGAACGAAGGGAGGGCGATATATATTGCATCATTTGACGGTTAAATATGTATGCAAAATAGGAACATATATATTACACATCATTGGACCCATGTATAATAATGGCTAAGTGTTTATACAAAATAGGAACATATATATATATATATATATATATATATATATATATATATATATATATATATATTACACATCATTGGACCAATAACATACGTTTCCTTAGTGCTGACGTTTTCGTTTTTGAGTCAGCTTCTTTCCCTTCTTGTTCGTCGAAGAATAATTGAGCCCCTCATTGTGACTTTGCCTTTTCCATGGAGTACGATTTTTCTTAGGTAATGTAGTATTGATTCTTCTTTTGACGTATACTTCATCATCATCGTCATCTTCCCTCATTGGGTTGCCGTACTGATCATAGTCTTCCTCGTTGGCGACTCCATCCATTCCAATGATGTTCCTTTTGCCTCTCCTCACGACAACACGGCTGGGATTGCGCGGGTAAGTTATGAAGAAGCATTGTGTCACGTGCTTAGCGTGTACCCATGGCTCGTTTTTTGCGATAGCGTTCACGGTAGCGCTCTTGGTGTCAGGTATATTCATGGTAGTGAAAATCCGGCTTTCTCTTTCGACATTCTTAGCCCATCTGACACGGAACATCGTCGTGTTGTGCAGTCCAGAGTAGTCAAGCTCCCAGATCTCCTCGACCCTTCCAGAAAATCGTTCAGTTGCGCCGTTGTCGCTGCCGGTCATGCATTCCATCGTCACCCCTGAGTTCTGATCATCACTGTCCATATCTTTGGCCTCCGTGTAGAACGTGTATCCGTTGATATCATATGCCTGATAGGTTACGAGGTTGGGCGAGGGGCCATGTGCTAAGGCGTATATGAGCAATCCGTCCATAGATCCCTCCTTCGGGGGATTAGCAATAATATGCTCTTTCAACCAATGCAGGAAAGTGGAGTTGTGCTCTCTAGTAACTTCGGCGTCCGTCCTGCATACCCCCCGGTCACGATACTTCTTTGCGATAATTTCTTTGTGCAGTGCCACGAAAGGATCTACCTCATCTAGGTGTTGTAGCACTACCAAGTTTGCTCTGTCAAAGTCGCTGCATCGATCTGAGTATGCCACGTGCAGTTCCCTGCGACCGTTGTGCCAGTACTTGATGTAGGGAAAAACCCTAGGTGGTTGATCTTTCACATTTGGAGGGATCCTACGGGAGAATCATGGAGAACACACGGAAGCACAAAGGGGAAATCACAGGGAGAACGAGAGAGAAACAAGAAACCGACAGGGAATCAATCACACGAGTGCTAGATCACCGAACACAAAGAGATACATATGATCCACAATCAACAAAGGTAAGGATACAAAGGACAGTTCTTCTCCTCGCGGAGGTCTTGATGGTCTTCCCTAGAAAGGGGTCTTGAATCCTCTTGGGGGATCTTCTCCGAAGAGGTCCTGAACTCCGAGGAGAAGTATCCAAGTGGATGAGCAAAGGCTCTCTCACAAATATGAGCTAATCCAGTGCTAACCCTAAAACGTATGGGATGAATGAGTATATATAGTCTAAGGGGCGAAAGGGTACACGGGCCTCGGCCCAAGTGGCTGCGCGTAGGCAGGGCCGGAAGTTCCGGGCCAGGCCGGAAGTTCCGGGCGCCGGAGGTTCCGGGCAGGGTCCGGCCTAAGCCGAAAGTTGGCACAGTGGCGGCAGAGCTGGCTTTCGGGGGCCGGAAGTTCCGGGCCAGTTTCCAGGCAGGTTGCGGCCTAAGCAGAAAGTTGGCACGTCCGGGGTGGTCGATGTCGAAGGAGGCCGGAAGTTCCGGGCAGGCCGGAAGTTCCGGTGGCCGAAAGTTCTGGGCAGGTTCCGGGCTGGGCAAAGAGTTGACGCCTGTCGCTTCTTCTTCAGCGTTGTACCTAATCACACACAGAGTTTCCGTCTGAGGTAGCAGCCATGTCTCTTGAGTAGAAAGAGGGATTTCGGAGAGGAGCGAGTTCACCTTATCTTCGATAGCCTTAGAGCGGGCTCGAGTCATGGGTCCACTTGGTGTTGAAGGATATGTAGATGCGTCCATGGGGATGATGGAAGGATGCTCCGCATCATCTCCCCTCCCTTGGGAAAGATCCGACATCGGATCAAAATCTTCATCACCATGGAAAGGCGAGAGGTCTTTGACGTTGAAGATGTCGCTCATGGTGTACTTGTCTCGTGGGAGTTCGATC
Organism: Triticum dicoccoides; assembly: GCF_002162155.2. Classification (NCBI taxonomy): domain Eukaryota; kingdom Viridiplantae; phylum Streptophyta; class Magnoliopsida; order Poales; family Poaceae; genus Triticum; species Triticum dicoccoides. The sequence goes on from NC_041389.1 coordinate 46,525,995, forward strand.
TTGTAGGCATTGTCGTTGTAGCGTGCTAGCACCTTGAAGGGTCCGTCGGCTCGAGGGAGAAGCTTGGACTTGCGTTCGTTGGGGAAGCGGTCCTTGCGAAGGTGTAGCCACACGAGATCACCAACCTTGAATACCATGGGATGCTTGTTGATGTTGATCTTGGTCGCTAGTCGTTGTACTTGGTGCTCGATGGTGTGTCTTGTATCCTCATGCATCTTCTTGATGTAGCTTGCCCGTGCACTCGCATCCATGTTGGTGCGCTCTTGTAGAGGAAGAGGTGGAATGTCCAATGGTGACAACGAGTTGAAGCCGTAGACGACCTCGAAGGGTGACTTGCCGGTAGTCGAATGTCTTGCACGGTTGTAGGCGTACTCGGTGATGTGTAGACATGCCTCCCACTCCTTGATGTTCTTCTTGATCAACACGCGAAGTAGAGTGGATAGTGTCCGGTTCGTCACCTCCGTTTGGTTTGTCGGCTTGATTCCGAGCTTGGCGCATAGCGTCTTCCAAAAGTAACTCAAGAACTTGACATCACGGTCGGAGAGATCGTCTTTGGCAATCCATGAAGTCGCAAGATTTCCCTACAAAAGAGATTTGCAATATGTGAAGCATCGTCTATCTTGTTGCAAGGAATGAAATGTGCCATCTTAGAAAATCTGTCGACAACAACAAAGACGGAATCCTTGCCATTTTGAGTTCTAGGCAAACCAAGTATAAAATCCATGCTAATGTCCTCCCAAGGTTGGTAAGGAATGAGAAGGGCATGTAAAGACCATGGGATTGAGCTTTAGACTTAGCTTTGCGACATGTGGAGCAACGGTTGGTGAAGCGTGAGACATCACGAAACATCTTGGGCCAAAAGTAGTTCTTGGAGAGCGTGGCGAAAGTCTTGTCGCATCCAAAGTGTACCATAAGTCCGCCTCCATGAGCCTCTTGCAAAAGGAGCAAACGAAGAGAAGACTCGGGAATGCAAAGTTTGTTAGCTCTCATAAGATAATTATCCTTTATGTAGTATCGTTCCCAAGACGTGTGTGTCAAACACTTAGCGTAAGGAGTAGCAAAAGAAGGATCATGCTCATACAAGTCTTTTATATTCTCGAAACCAATAACATTCAACTCAAGTTTAGCCACAAGTTTGCATATGCGTGAAAGTGCATCGGCAACTACATTTTCTTTACCTTTAAAGTACTTGATCACATAAGGAAAAGATTCAATGAATTCACTCCATTTGGCATGACGCTTGTTCAATTTAGTTTGACCTTTTAGGTACTTAAGCGTTTCATGATCGGTATGGATGACAAACTCATGAGGTCTAAGATAATGTTCCCAAACATGTAGCACACGCACTAAAGCATACAATTCTTTGTCATAGATGGGATAATTAAGTTGAGCACCGGAGAGTTTTTCACTAAAATAAGCAATGGCTCGTTTTTCTTGCATCAAAACTCTGCCAATCCCGGTACCACTTGCATCACAATGAACCTCAAAAGTTTTGTCAAAGTTAGGTAAAGCAAGGATCGGAGCATGAGTAAGCAAAGATTTAAGCTCATCATAAGCGGTGGATTCCAAAGTTCCCCAAAGAAAAGGAGCATTCTTCTCACTCAAAGCATGTAAAGGAGCGGCAATTGTGCTAAAGTTTTTCACAAAGCGGCGATAAAATCCTGCTAGACCAAGAAAACTTCTCACTTGTTGCAAATTGGTGGGTTGGGGCCAAGTTTTAATTGCTTCAATTTTAGTTTCATCAACATGGACACCCTTGGAAGAGACAACAAAACCCAAGAAAATCACTTTGTCAACGCCAAAAGTGCATTTTTCAAGTTTGGATAATGGCGTTCCTTGCGAAGAGTTTGCAACACAGATTTAACATGATTAATATGCTCTTTCATGGTTTTGCTAAACACAAGGATATCATCAAAGTAAACCACAACAAAGACTCCAATGTAAGGTCTAAGCACATGATGCATAAGACGCACGAAAGTTCCGGGCGCTTCCGACAAACCCATAGGCATCACTAACCACTCACATAATCCAAATTTGGTTTTGAAAGCGGTTTTCCATTCATCACCTTCTTGAATGCGAATTTGATAATAGCCACTTTTAAGATCTATTTTTGAGAAAAAGTTGGCTCCACTAAGTTCATCAAGCATATCATCTAAGCGAGGAATGGGGTGCCTATAACGAACGGTGATGGCGTTTATGGGTCTACAATCAGAACACAAGCGAAAACTGCCATCGGGTTTACGCACAAGTATAACGGGAACGGCACATGGGCTTAAGCTTTCACGTAACTGACCGTTGTCGATGAGTTCTTGTACTTGTCGTTGAATCTCCTTGGTTTCTTCGGGATTGACACGGTATGGGGCTTTGTTTGGAAGTGGCGCTCCGGGGATGAGGTCGATTTGATGCTCAATACCTCGTAGTGGAGGTAGACCCGGAGGTAGCTCATCAGGGAAGACATCTTTGAATTCCTGCAAAAGAGACTGAAACACTAAAGGTAACTCGTGAGAGGTGTTAGTTGTTGGCTCTCCATCTTGGCACACGAGGACGTAGTGCATCACACTCGATGGGTTCTCACACAATTCTCTTATCTCACTTTTGGTGGCAAATAGGATGAGGTTTTTCTCTCTAGGAGAAGAGTCGCTCATATTTGGCTTGTGGCTCTCACTCACTTTTGGTGCGGGTAACTTTCTCACTCTTCTCGCCATGGTGGGTGGCTTGCTTGTCGGCTATCACTTGACTAGGAGACATAGGTCGTAGCACATACTCCTTCCCTTTCATCTTGAAGCTATAGTGATTGGTTCACCCATTGTGGATGACACCACGGTCGAATTGCCATGGTCGACCAAGAAGGAGGTGGCAAACGGTCATTGGGACCACATCACACTCCAAAGTGTCTTCATATGCACCTATTTTGAAGGAGACTTGGACCGTATGCTCGACTCGTATCGTGCCGGAGTCACTTAGGCATTGAACCTTGTAGGGGTGCGGGTGCTTCTTCTTGACCAATTGAAGTATTGAACATAGTTCTTCACTTGCCAAGTTGTGGCAACTACCTCCATTGATGATGACCTTGACGAATCTTCCATTCATGCCGGCCTTTGTGTGGAAGATGTGGCATCTTGGGTCTTCTTCTTGTTGATGTTGAAGTGTCAAGACTTTGGACACAACGAGAGCGGGGCTCGAATCCTCATCACGAAAGACTTGATCATCTTCATCCTCGTTCACGCGCCGGTGCATGGACACTTGCTCAATGGCTTCCATTTCATCTTCACTCATTGAGTCGTAGGTGCCATCGTCGTTGAGGATCATGGTGCACTTGTTGGTGCATTGGAAGGCTTTGTGGCCTCGGCTGCCACAAGTGAAACATTTGAAGGATCTTGTCTTGACGGTCTCATTGGTAGGAGTAGATGATGAAGCACGCGGCTTGAAGTTGCTTGTCGTAGGAGGAAGACGACTTGAACTTGCCGAAGTTTTCTTGTAACTTGACTTGTCGTCATTGCTTTGAGAAGGTTTGGTTGATGTTGATGTTGAAGGAGTCGTTGAAGCTTGGATGTTGGAGAAACCATAGGTCTTGGATGAGTACTTGGCGTACTTGAAGTCATCTTGCACTTGACGTTCCGCCTTGGTTGCTTGATGTACGAGCTCAATGAGGTTGGAATAGGGTTGGAAGTCGGCAATCTTCTTGATGGGATGATTGAGTCCATTCAAGAAACGTGCCATTGTTTGCTCATCATCTTCCTTGACATTGTCTCGAATCATGGCTATCTCCATTTCCTTGTAGTATTCTTCAACACTCTTTGTTCCTTGCTTGAGGAGTTGTAGCTTCTTGAAGAGATCGCGGTTGTAGTAGGTTGGTACAAAGCGTGCCTGCATGACATCCTTCATTTGAGCCCAAGTGGTGATTGGTGGTTCACCTCTTGCTTCACGGTGTTCAAGGACTTGTTCCCACCATATGAGCACATAGTCTTGGAACTCAAGTGATGCCATAGAGATCTTCTTCTCTTCCTCATAATTGTGCAAACGAAAGATTTTGTCGACCTTCAATGCCCATGAGAGGTATTCTTCTGGATCATTGCTTCCATTGAACTTGGGCATTGTGAACTTGAGCTTGCCATAGCGTTACTCTTCATTGTGTTTTTGGCGATGGTGATGATGACGTCCTTGACGTGGAGGATAGTCATCCTCATGTTGCTCTTGGAGCGGAGGAAGTCCATGATCAACTTGCTCTTGTTGAACTTGAGGTTGAAGAGGAGCTTGAAGAGCTTGTGGAGGGGCTTGAGGAGCTTGACGTTGCACACATTGTTGGTAGTTCCTCTCTTGGATTTCTTCTCGGAGAGCTTCCTCTTGATTGCGCCGTTCGCGATTGTGGTTGACGATGGCTCGACTTGATTCTTGAAGGGCACGTTGCGCCTCAAGAGCTTGCGCTTCACGTTGTTGTTGTTGAAGACGTTGAGCCTTGGCGTCTTGTTCTTCTTGGTGTAGGCGCGCTCGTTCTTCTTCTTGGGGTCGTAGTCGTTGCCGTTCTTGAGCTTGAGCAAAAGCCACTTGGTTTGATTGAGGACGAGGGACTTGGTCATCGACTTGCTCTTGTGAGAATGCTTGTCTTGTAGCGAGTTCCGAGATGCATGACGGTCTTGACGCGCATCTCGTTGAAGAATGGTCGAAGACGGTGTACTTGAGCCGGAGAAGGTGTCATCGGAGTGTCGACTCAAGAGGCTCCGTCTTGAGGATGAAGAAGTGGAATGATGTCGGTTCCTCATCAAAGCGCGGATCTCGTCCATTCTTGCATCATTTTCTTGCTTCTGAGAGTCGAACTTGTCGTCGAAGTAGTCTCTTGTACGTTGCTCGGAGAGTCGCAAGTCGGTGGCGAGGTTGTCGATGCGGTCACTCATAGCTTGTTGCTCTTGGTGTAACGCCCTTTGAGCACCAAAGAGGTGGCTCTTTGTGACGAATGATGACATGTCATCGCCGTTCTCGATGAGAGGTGGATTTGTAGAAGAACTTGGCCTATCCATCATACCAAGCAAAATGTAAGTGGTAGAAGGAAAAGAGCATGTACCAAATGTACCTTAACCGATGTTGAAGATGAATCAAGTTCACTCAAATGCGGACAATGAAATAGCATTGTTGGTACCAATTCTTGTCGGTTCTCACACCTACACGAGTAAAAGCTTATGGTGGAGCTTGGTTAGGATGGTGGCACAAATTTGATGCAATAGTAAGTGAGCTTCAATAATGTTGGAAAAGATTCACAAATTTGCAAATGCAACAAGTAGACCAAGCAAGTATGGGTACACGGAAACACACACGCAAATAGATAAGTGGGATTGTGCAATCCAAAAGTGAGCCAAAATGTGGAAACCACGAAAATGCTCTTGTTGCACAATACTAGAGAGACGCTAGCACGATTGCATAATAGGCGGATACGCAAACTTGTGCACAACCTACTAGGCAAAAATGCAACTATCTCTATCCCAAGTATGCTATATGTATGGTATTTCGGTGCAATGGTCCAAGATGATCCAATATGACAATCTTAATGTAGTATGATGGTATGGTTCTTGTTCATAAGCGCTTTGCTTATCTTTCCTCTTTGCTTAAAAGCTTGGGTGGCTCTTTCACTCTTTGAGCTCTTTTCTTATGCAAAACTTTACGAACCAAGATAGAAATTGTGTATGCTATGACAACTTTGTGACACACAAGTGGATCCCAAGATATGCACCACTATGGTATGGTATGTATGCTTATGGAGTATGATCCCTAATGTGCACAAGTCATGTTGCTTGCAATACTCAATGGCTAGTCTCAATGGGTAAGCTACGCGAAATGAGGCAATGTGGGTTATCAATGCAATTGCAAGATATGACAAAGATGTCGTCGATGTTACCGTCCTTGTTTCGGTTGAGGGTTGAAACAGATGCGAAAGTCGATGGGGACGCAATGCACGGTCTTCAGTACGTTGGCAAAAATGCCGCTGCACCGTGATCGAAGTTTCCGACGTAGCGAAAGTGTGAACCTTTCTGTCTAGGCCGGAAGTTCCGGGCAAGACGGAAGTTCCGGGGGCCGGAAGGTCCGGGGTGGCCGGAAGGTCCGGGGGCTGGAAGGTCCGGGATGACCGGAAGGTCCGAGGGCCGGAAATTTTGGGGGTCGGGAATCTGCCAAGAACAGAGACTTCGAGATCGCGACTTTGTGCGGAAAAACTTGGGGAAAAACCCAAATTCGAGGGGGAAAAGAAGAAATTAGAAGGAAGGAAGGGCAGGGAAGCTAGATCCACTCGAAACAAAGCAAATCCATGGATCAAATCCAATAAAATCTCAACTCACCAACAAATCACAAAAACTTTGGGGCTATTTTTGCTGGGGAATTTTCGGAATTAGGACGAAAACAACAAAATCAAGCTAGAAAAGAAAAGATAGGGGCTCCAAAACGTGATCAACCTGGCTCATGATACCATATGATGTAGGGCAAAACCCTAGGTGGTTGATCTTTCACGTTTGGAGGGATCCTACGGGAGAATCACAGAGAACACACGGAAGCACAAAGGGGAAATCACGGGGAGAATGAGAGAGAAACACGAAACCGACAGAGAATCAATCACACGAGTGCTAGATCACCGAACACAAAGAGATACATATGATCTACAATCAACAAAGGTAAGGATACAAAGGATAGTTCTTCTCCTCGCGGAGGTCTTGATGGTCTTCCCTAGAAAGGGGTCTTGAATCCGCTTGGGGGATCTTCTCCGAAGAGGTCCTGAACTCCGAGGAGAAGTATCCAAGTGGATGAGCAAATGCTCTCTCACAAATATGAGCTAATCCAGTGCTAACCCTAAAACGTACGGGATGAATGAGTATATATAGTCTAAGGGGCAAAAGGGTACACGGGCCTCGGCCCAAGTGGCTGCACGCAGGCAGGGCCGGAAGTTCCGGGCCAGGCCGGAAGTTCCGGGCGCCGGAGGTTCCGGGCAGGGTCCGGCCTAAGCCGAAAGTTGGCAGAGTGGCGGCAGAGCTGGCTTCCGGGGGCCAGATGTTCCGGGCCGGGCCGGAGGTTCCGGGGGTCGGAAGTTCCGGGCCAGGTTCTGGGTAGGTTCCGGGCTAAGCAGAAAGTTGGCACGTCCGGGGTGGTCGATGTCGAAGGAGGCCGGAAGTTCTGGGCAGGCCGGAAGTTCCAGGCAGGTTCCGGGCTGGGCAGAGAGTTGACGCCTGTCGCTTCTTCTTCAGCGTTGTACCTGATCACACACAGAGTTTCCGTCTGAGGTAGCAGCCATGTCTCTTGAGTAGAAAGAGGGATTTCGGAGAGGAGCGAGTTCACCTTATCTTCGATAGCCTTAGAGCGTGCTCGAGTCATGGGTCCACTTGGTGTTGAAGAAGATGTAGATGCGTTGATGGGGATGATGGAAGGATGCTCCGCATCAGTACTCCAAGTCCCAGAACACAGACCTCGTCTTCCATACCTTCAGCAGCGGCTCCGGCGCCTTTCTCATTGTCTTTCCCGGCGCGGGGCACTCCTTCCAGTTTTTCAACAGCTCATCGATTTCAGCACCGCTTCCCTTATGTGGAGGTCCTCGATGCTCAGCGTGACCATTGAATAGATCTCCACGGTTTCTCCATGGGTCGTCCTGTTCAAGCCATCTTCGATGCCCTATGTACATGATTTTCCCAGACCCACCATCTTTCCTTGACGTTAGCTGCTGAGATGTCGTATCATCCATGCACCGCGTGCATCCGCAATATCCATGGCACACTTGGCCTGCCACATATCCGTAACAGAGATAGTCCTGCACTGTCGTGATCAGCGCAGCTCTCATGTTGAAATACTCACCCTTGCTGGCGTCCCATGTCTTGGCCGGTGTTTTCCATAACGTGTCTAACTCCTCTTGAAGTAGCCCCAGATACAAATTAATATTATTTCCTGGTTGTTTCGGCCCTTGAATAAGCATGCTCATGTGAATGTACTTCGATTTCATGCACAACCAGGGGGGAGGTTGTACATCCATACAAACACGGGCCATGTGCTATGGTTGGTGTTCTGGTTGCCAAACCGATTCATGCCATCGGTACACGCGCCGAGCACGATGTTCCTTGCATCACATTCAAAATACCAATAGAAGCTGTGCAACGCTCTCCACTGGCTTCCATCCTTCACGTGTCTGAGCTTCGGATCATCTCCATCGTCGGGCTTCTTCCTCTCCGCATGCCAGCGCATTAGCTTAGCTTCCTTGGGATCTACAAAATACCTCTGGAGACGGGGAGTGATCGGTAAGTACCATACAACTTTCTGGGGACATTTCTTCCCGGCCTTCTTGTCTCGAGAAGCATTGCACACCGGACAGCTTGTTTTTTCCGCGTGCTCCTTCCGATAAATTATGCAATTGTTGATGCATGCATGGTATCTAACGTGTGGCAGATCAAGAGGGCACACGATCTTCTTGGCCTCATCAACACTAGTAGGACATAGATTACCCGCGGGAAGAACATCCTTTAGGTACTTGAGATGCTCATTGAGGCTAGTGTCGGTCCATTTGTTTTTAGCCTTCGTCTTCAGGAGTTGGAGCATGTAACTCAAGCGGGTCACCTCAGGATTACAACCATCATACAATGGAGTGTTCGAGTCTACCACCAGTTGCTCCAGCTTAGCCTCCTCTCTAGAAGCAGCTCTCTCAGTACTCGTCTCCTTGCGAAACAATGCTTGAACATGAGGGTCCCGCACAATTGAACTTAGTACCGACGAACTCTGCTGCGTGGAGTCCATGTCGTTCTCTCCGTCGCCAACTCCATCCCCTTCTCCTCCGCCATGTCCGGCCCCTTCTCCGCCGCCATGTCCGGCCTCTTCCCCGCCGCCATTATCGATCATCTCTTCGTCTTGCCCCGTGTCATCATTGCCTGCCCCGTCGGCATCCTCAACATCGTCATCCTCATCTTCAATTATCCACCGAGTATAGCCATCCATGAAACCAGTCATGACCAGGTGCGCTTCGACACGACCATCGTCATGGGGGTCGAGCCAAACTATTCCTTTGCATTTTCGACACGGACATAAAACCTCTGTCAGGTTATTTTCTTTCATGTCCTGCACCGCCGACCGCAACCACCTGTCCACCATCGTTCCACTGACCATCGTCAACTCTGCACGGTAATAATAAACAAATTGATTATAAAAATGCATGCATGCATCAAAGTCATAAATTTTTTTGGCATGACCTTCCCTAAAAATAGGACATATATGGATCTAGAGTTTACCCGGAATTCGCCGAAACGGAAATAAATCGACATTTTGGCGAAACATAGGCAACTCAAAAGCACAATTTGGCGTCAACTCATGCCACACACACAATTTCCGCAAACGTATCACACACACACAAACATATTTCCATTTTGCAAAAGCATGAAATTTTCATCACCTCTATCTCGATCGAGATCGAGCACACGATGGAGATGATGTTGTAGGGAGATCAAAAGTGCACAAAGCTCTTATTGACAAAGATAGATCTAGTTAGGGGGCAAATAGGTCACTTAACTAAGTCCTACATCTACCTAGCTACCTAATTTGGGAGGAGACAACTTCAACTAGTGGAGGGGGAAGGAAAAAGAGAAAGGAGATGCATTAATGGAGGTGGTATAGTT
>NC_041389.1:46535800-46546942 GCF_002162155.2 Triticum dicoccoides
GGAGTAATGAAGAGAGAGAAAGGTGGATAGAAGAGAGAGAATAATGGGGGAGAAGTATTTAGGAAGAAGAAGAGTGAGAGTGGGAGCATGTGGGGGAGGTAGGGGGAAGGGAAGAGAGGAGGGGGAGGGGGAGGTAGGGGGAAGGGAAAGAGAGGAGGGGGAGGGAGGGACACGGGTGGGGAAAAGGTGGTGGGTTGGTACGGGTTAGCAGTAGCGCGGGATCTAAAATGTGCTGATGCTAAGGAATTAGCAGCAGCGCGCTTTGGGATACGGCGCTACTGCTAACAGGGACAAAAAAGTGTGGCAATTTGAAATTTAGCAGCAACGATCTCAGAAAAAGCGCGCTACTACTACATCCGTAGCAGTAGCGCGGTTCGCGCCACTGCCCTACTGCTAAATGGAGTTAGGTGAACACCGTCGGTCGATATTTGTAGCAGCGCGGTTTACGCAAAGCACGCTACTGCTAAAAACGTATCAGTAGCGGGTTTCCCGCACACGCGCTACTACTAATTAGTAGCAACGCTCCTTTTTGAGCCGCGCTGCTGCTAAGATTCTGTGTATAGGCTTTTCCCTAGTAGTGGCATCACGTCTTGACCATATCACATCACAACATGCCCTGCAAAAAAAAGTTAGACGTCCTCTACTTTGTTGTTGCAAATTTTACGTGGCTGCTACGGGCTGAGCAAGAACCGTTCTTACGTACGCATCAAAACCACAATGATAGTTCGTCAAGTTAGTGATGTTTTAACCTTCACAAGGACCGGGCGTAGCCACACTCGGTTCAACTAAAGTGAGAGAGACAGACACCCGCCAGTCACCCTTAAGCACGAGTGCTCGTAACGGTGAAACCAGTCTCGCGTAAGCATACACATAATGTCGGTCCGGGCCGCTTCATCTCACAATACCGCTGAACCAAAGTATGACATGCTGGTAAGCAGTATGACTTGTATCGCCCACAACCCACTTGTGTTCTACTCGTGCATATGACATCTACGCATAATACCTGGCTCTGATACCACTGTTGGGGAACGTAGTAATTTCAAAAAAATTCCTACGCACACGCAAGGATCATGGTGATGCATAGCAATGAGAGGGGAGAGTGTTGTCCATGTACCCTCGCAGACCGTAAGCAGAAGCATTATGACAACATGGTTGATGTAGTCGTACGTCTTCACGATTCGACCGATCCAAGTACCGAACGTACAACACCTCCGAGTTCAGCACACGTTCAGCTCGAAGACGATCCCCGGACTCCGATCCAGCAGGGTGTCGGGGATGAGTTCCCTCAGCACAACGGCGTGGTGACGATGATGATGTTCTACCGACGCAGGGCTTCGCCTAAGCACCGCAACGATATGACCGAGGTGGAATATGGTGGAGGGGGGCACCGCACACGGCTAAGGAACGATCACGAAGATCAACTTGTGTCTCTAGAGGTGCCCCCCTCCTCCCTATATAAAGGAGGGAAGGAGGAGGGGGCCAGCCAAGGGGGTGGCGCGCCCTAGGAGGGGGAAACCTACACCAAGTAGGTTTGCCCCTCCCTTTCCTAGTCCAAGAAGGAGGGGGAAGGAAGCAGTGGGAGAGGGGGGAAAGGCAAGGGGGGCGCCGCCCTCCCTTTCCTTGTCCTATTCGGACTCAAGGGGAGGGGGCGCACCTCTTGCCCTGGCCGGCCCCTCTCTCTCTCCACTAGGGCCCATCAAGGCCCATTAGTTCTTGGGGGGGGGGGGGTTCCGGTAACCCTCCGGCACTCCGGTTTTCTCCGAAATCACCCGGAACACTTCCAGTGTCCGAATATAGTCGTTCAATATATCAATCTTTATGTCTCGACCATTTCGAGACTCCTCGTCATGTCCGTGATCACATCCGGGACTCCGAACAACCTTCGGTACATCAAAACTTATAAACTCATAATAAAACTGTCATCGTAACGTTAAGCACGCGGACCCTACGGGTTCGAGAACTATGTAGACATGACCCAGAACTGTTTCTGGTCAATAACTAATAGCGGAACCTGGATGCTCATATTGGCTCCTACATATTCTACGAAGATCTTTATCGGTCAAACCGCATAACAATATACGTTGTTCCCTTTGTCATCGATATGTTACTTGCCCGAGATTCGATCATCGGTATCCAATACCTAGTTCAATCTCGTTACTGGCAAGTCTCTTTACTCATTACGTAATGCGTCATTCCGTAACTAACTCATTAGCTACATTTCTTGCAAGGCTTGTATTGATGTGCATTACCGAGAGGGCCCAGAGATACCTCTCCGACAATTGGAGTGACAAATCCTAATCTCAAAATACGCCAACCGAACGTGTACCTTTGGAGACACCTGTAGAGCTCCTTTATAATCACCCAGTTACGTTGTAACGTTTGGTAGCACACAAAGTGTTCCTCCGGTAAACGGGAGTTGCATAATCTCATAGTTGTAGGAACTTTGTATAAGTCATGAAGAAAGCAATAGCAACATACTAAACGATCAAGTGCTAGGCTAACGGAATGGGTCAAGTCAATCACATCATTCTCCTAATGATGTGATCCCGTTAATCAAATGACAACACATGTCTATGGTTAGGAAACATAACCATCTTTGATTAATGATCTAGTCAAGTAGAGGCATACTAGTGACATTAAGTTTGTCTATGTATTCACACATGTATCATGTTTTCGGTTAATACAATTCTAGCATGAATAATAAACATTTATCATGATATGAGGAAATAAATAGTAATTTTATTATTGCCTCTAGGGCATATTTCCTTCACTTGTTAGATAATAACGAGAAATAAATGAGACAGAGAGACACAGATTTTTACGTGGAAACCCTTGCGGGAGAAAACCACGGACGCACGAAGGCGCAATCACTATGAGGAGGAGTTTTACAAGCACGAGATAGCAGACCGTCTTAGGTGCGACTACATGGAGTATATATGAGGGGCAACACATAGAAGTCCTTGTAGGACAAGTAAACAAGTTGTACTCGTACGCGTCGGTACCAACAGAAAGGCCCACACCGTATGTACTACGTCTAGTCCAATACGGTACTAGAATTTAGATCATAATTTAACACGATGCTTGCACCGTTTATGATTTTCTCACCTATTCTATGCGCACATCACCTCGACATAGTGGGCGGCTGGATATCTGCGTCTAGCTGCCGCTGCGTGCGGAACGGCCGCTCTCCGCTATTTCCCCGCTATCCACCGCGTGTTCAGTTCTCTCTTGAGGACTCGCTTCCTCCCGCCACCGCGGCCCACCAGCACATCGCAGATCATGCCGACGCCTTCTCCTTCTCCGTCCCCATCCCCGCCGCCGCCCATGACCGACATGGAGGAGGCCCGGCTTATGAGGCGTGTCATGGAGGACTCCATGAACGTGCACGACGAGTGGTAATGGGATGGCCTGGAAACCGCGTTGGTCCTCTCTGCAGCCGGCGACGTGGCCATCTCAGAGTTGGACCTCGCCGTCAAGGAGGAGGTCCTAGAGGAGCCGCCTATCGTGGCGTGAAACCCTTGCCTTGTGGGCCAGCGGTGGAGCTGGGAGTGCACGACACCGGAGATGGCCGACACGGTGGGTGTCGGCCCATGGGTAGCCACGCCGCTGCGGTCACCGGAGCAGGAGCCGCGGGAGGAGGTGGTGCAGGTGCCGCCGGTGCCCCCGGTCCAGCAGTGGCTGCCAGCCCACATGTGGCAGCCATCGCCCTAAGTCGACCTCACCAGCGACGACAAGGACTAGGACGGCAACTCGTGAAGACGATGGCGGCCATCGGCGACGGGCCTTTATCTATTTTTTATGTCTTTAATTAAGTTTTAAGTTTAATTAAGACTTGCGCTGAACTTTGGTACTGGACGTATGGACGTATGCACCTATGGGCGTAGAACTTATGTTTATATTTCTGTTTTCGTATTATTTGCAAGTTTATTTTCTTTTTTTGGGCAAAAAATCGAAGTCCACATACCCGGACGGTTTTGGACGAGGCGTGCCCATTGGCGCACCGACGAGCGTATGACCGCAAATGAACGACCGTGCCCGTTTTCCTGCCCTAAACGGACGAAAAGCAAACGAACTAGTCGTCTGTTTGAGGTCGCGTGTTGGAGTTGGCCTCAACCCTAGGAGGTTCATCACTGACGCACCCAAACAAGTCGGTTAGTGATAATAGTGTCGGAGTAATGGGCCACGAGTAGGCTAACCTGAGCCCCTGAACCTTTCAAGACATCGGGGCAGGCTGCGCCCCTCAAGCCCCAAGACGACGAGCCGCCTTCTAAGAGACGGCAGCGATGCTGCCGGCTGCTCCTCGCGGCTGAATCCCAGGAACGACTCCAAGACAAGCCGAGTCCCAGGGACGACTCCAAGATAAGCCGACTCCTGGCTGGCAACTTCCGGAGAAGCCGGTTGTAGAGAGTCGTCCCGCGACTCCAACCACCCCGTACCTTCGCGATAATGGACGGGACGGGAAACGACCGCCGCTCGGCCCTTTCCTGCCTCAATTACCGAGGGCATTCATGGCCACAGTGCGCCGTACCGGTGGAGATCTCCGTCCGGCGCGGCACTGTTGCCATGCCAGCCCTGACATCAGCCCTTGGGGGCGGAGCCCTGTACCCACGACGGCCTGTCTGTATGACCCAGAGTCGGCGGGTCCCACCAATCGGCGGGAGTACCGAAGACGGCGAGAGCGCCACGAGACGGACCAGATGGGAGTCGGCCCCCCGGAGTCGGCTGGCCCCTCCCACGGGCCCCCACGCCATTAACCAGACACGACGGGAAATGGCAATAGTGATCGCCCGTCAGGCGGCGACACTGTTGCCATGACCTCACGACCAAGCCCGCGTCATTAGAAGCACGGCTACAGCGATCCGCGGCCGACAGGACCCGCCCGCGGAGGACAAGGGTTGTCGGCTCCGTACCAGGCAAGTCGGCGGGACCCACCAGTAAGCGGGCCCCCGCAGTCGGCGGAGAAGACGGCGGCCTGAGAGACTGACGGCAAGGACCCACGTCCAGCCGGTTTTACCATTGTACCCCTGGGAGGTAGGCCTATATAAACCTCCCAGGGCCCCCATGCAAAGGGTTGGAATCCTTTAGCACTAGACCAGATCATATAGGAAGGAGAGAGCTAGCCTTGCCTTCTCCTACCTCCAGAATAGAGCTCGAGGAGCCATCCTTGTACTCACTTTGCCTTAGTGATCATGCGGAGACCCCGCAGAGCAGAAGTAGGGGTGTTATCTCCTCGGAGAGCCCTGAAGCTGGGTAAGATCCACCGGCGTGCATGTCTTCGCCTCATCCCGTTTCTAGGCACCGGCGATGTTCTACTCGCCCCCACCATGATAAGCCATCCCTTGGCATATGTCGCACCCAACCCCCGACATTTGGCGCCCACCGTGGGGCAAGGTGCACCGTCGTCCGGAGACCTGCTCTGGACAGGAACCCTTTTCCTCCCCAGCGAGCGTAGCCAGCCCGGCACGCCCGATGGCGCTTGCCTCGACGCGCTGCAAAGCTTCGACGACGCCTGCGTGGCGAACTGCCTCGCCGATCTTCTTGGCGAAGTTTGCATCTCCGACGCAGGCACGGGCGGCCCCGAGAGCCTCCTCGCGGGCCTCGTCGACCAACTCGACGTCACCGGCGAGCCTGCCGTGGACTTGGAGTCCGTAGGCTCCACCGACCCGATGCTAGTCGACTCCGACGCCGCGTCGCTTGATGCATTCCCCACCAACGTGGTGGTCTACGATGAGCCGCTCCCTCACGAGGAGAGCGGCGGAAGCGCCATCACAGAGGTTCTCGTCATCAATCATGGCGAGCATTCCGGTGAGGGAGCTTATGACCCACTCGACGCAGCTCTACGAGACCTGACCGCGCCTATTCCGGAAGACGCAGACGCAGAAACCCTGGAGACGTGCCGCCTATAGATCGTTGAAGGCGCGAAGAAGCTGGCAAGCATGAGACCCTTGTCAGAAGCCTACCGGCATGAGATGGATCGCGCTGTGGGCGGGTCGCCGGCCCTGACTGGGCCTAGCCACCTAGGCGCGGTCCAGCAGCGCGGCGTGGCCATCGCCAACCTGTTCGGGGCCGATCACCCCGTGTACGCCACGCCTGCAAAGAACATCTGCGCTGCCCAGGCGGCGGCAGACGAGCTAAAAAACTTCGAAGGTGAAGAGCGCCGCCTGATGACGGAGCGAGTCCAGCGGCTGCCGTGCAGAATGAAGCCGGCTGCCGCACAGAGGCCCCGCAGCGACCAAACGACGACCTGCCTCCCTGCCGAGATCAAGGCGCGACGTCTCGGACGCTGACCGGCGGTGTCCGCGGAAGAAAAGACAAGGATCCAGCTGTCAGCCACAGTCGGACTCGCATCACCATCGAGCGCGACCAAGACGGCCGCCCAAGAGCAGTGGAACGGCAGGGCGACTATCTGTCTCCTCCACCATGAAGAGAAAGGCGAGTCTCCCCGCCACCCGTTGAGCATCCGACTCTCGGCGACCGCCTTGGCCGCCGAGAGGGAGTCGGAGAGAATGACGCCCGCCACCGGATCGACCGACTCCACCGATCCCTGGCGCTGGAAGAAGAAGACGAGTTGGGTCCGCCCTGTTTTGGACCCCGCATCCGAGACGAGCCCTTTCCCAAAGGGTTCACGCTCCCCCGAGATACGCCCAAGTACACCGGCTCCATGAAGCCGGAAGACTGGCTAGTGGACTACTCCACAGCCGTCAACATAGCGAACGGCAACAAGCGTGTTGCCGTGAAATATGTTCCACTCATGCTCCAGGGCGCGGCCCGGACATGGTTGAACAGTCTGAAGCCCCGCAGCATCAACACCTGGGTCGACTTCACCAAGGCCTTCATCCGTAACTTCACAAGCACGTACAAGCGACCCCCCAAGCCGCGCCAGCTTTCCTTGTGCGTGCAAGGCCCCGACGAGTCAACACGCGACTACCTCACGCGCTGGGCCGAGCTTCGGAACTCCTGCGAGGGCGTGCACGAGGTGCAGGCTATCGAGTACTTCACCGCCGGGTGCAGAGAAGGCACCCTCCTCAAGCACAGGCTCTTCTGCGACGAGCCGAAAACCCTCGACAAGCTGCTGATCATAGCAGACAAGTATGCCACGGCCGACTCCTCCATGAAGACGGAGATTCAAGTTAATGCGACCGGCAAAGTGGCCCCTCAGGGTCCCAGAACTCCGGATGGAGACGCCAGTCGGTGACAACAACAGAACGATCACAAGTGCAAGGCCCCACAGCCGGCTCCCAGCAGCCGGCAGGTTGCGACAGTCGAAGACCAGCAGCCGGAGGGGCAGCCTCTGACGAAGCGACAGAAAGGCGACAAGTCCAACTGGTTGCCGGCCTTCTCTTACAAGAAGACTCTAGATGGTCCCTGCAAGTTCCACAGCGGCGCGAAGCTGTCAAACCAGACCACCCGGAAGTTCCACTGGCTCACCAGGATCGCCAAGGGAGACGGCCTCCTTCCTCCACCGCCTGCTGGGCCGCCGCCTCCACCGCCGCCTCAGCAGCCGGCTGCCAGGCCGGTCGGCGCCGTACGAGATGAGTACCCGGAAGAGCACGGAGCCTATGTGGTGTTCACCAGTGTGGCTGATGATCGACGCAGCAGACTGCTGCAACAGCAAGAAGTAAATGCAGTAGCATCAGATACTCCAGAGTTTATGCATTTGTCCGAGAAGCCTATCAGTTGGAGCAGAGCTGATCACCCAGATGTGATGCCGAATCCGGGCCCCTACGCCCTGGTCTTAAGTGCCACCTTGGCCACAGGTAGGCGGGCCTCTCACTTCTCGCGAGTACTAATAGACGGAGGCAACAACATCAACATCCTGTACAAGTATACGATGGAGAAGTTAGGAATCAAGCAAAGATAGCTTTAGAACAGTCGGACCGTGTTCCACGGCATTGTACCTGGCCTTTCCTGCTCACCAATCGGCAAGATCCTGATAGACGTCCTCTTTGGAGACAAAGATCATTTCTGCCGAGAGCCAGTTTGGTTTGAAGTGGTGGACCTCGAAAGCCCTTACCATGCGTTGCTTGGCCGACCTGCTTTGGCCAAGTTCATGGCGGTCCCCCACTACGCCTACCTCAAGATGAAGATGTCGAGTTCTAAGGGGATTCTGACTGTAGCCGGCGACTATAGAAAGTCGTCCGCTTGCGCGGCTGAGAGCAGTCGGCTAGCCGAGTCCCTGGTGATTGCAGCTGAGAAGCGGCTTCTTGATCAGGTTGTGGCGATGGCCGGCAAGCAGCCAGAGATGTCGCCTGACCCCAAGGAGTCGGAAGTTGAGGGTTCGTTCAAGCCGGCTAAAGAAACAAAGAAGATACCCTTGGACCCGGAGCACCCAGAGAGGCATGCTGTCATAGGTGCGAACCTTGACAGCAAATAGGAAGGCGAGCTCGTCGATTTCCTTCGTAAGAATCGAGACATCTTCGCATGGTCCCCTAAAGACATGCCAGGTGTACCGACGGAATTCGCCGAGCACAAGTTACATGTCCGATCTGATGTGAAGCCGGTCAGGCAGCACTTGCGCCGCCTATCAGAAGAGAAGAGAAGAGTTGTTGGAGAAGAGATAGCCCGGCTCCTGGCAGCCGGCTTCATTATGGAAGTGGTTTTTCCAGAATGGTTGGCAAACCCAGTCCTGGTGTTGAAGAAGAACAAGCAGTGGCGGATGTGTGTTGACTACACAAGCCTCAACAAAGCTTGCCCCAAGGACCCATTTGCTCTGCCGAGAATTGATCAGGTGATAGACTCCACAGCTGGATGCGAGCTGTTGAGCTTCTTAGATGCATATTCAGGATATCACCAGATCAAGCTGAACCCGGCAGACAGACTGAAGACTGCCTTCATCACGCCGTTTGGAGCCTTCTGCCACCTGATCACGATGTTCGACTTGAGGAATGCCGGCGCCACCTTTCAGCATTGCATGCAGAAGTGCCTCCTCAAGCAACTCGGCAGAAACGCCCACGTCTACGTAGACGATGTGGTAGTGAAGACGGAAAAGCGTGGAACGCTGTTCGAAGACCTCAAGGAAACCATTGAAAACTTGCGCCAATTCCAGATCAAGCTCAACCCTGAGAAGTGCGTCTTCGGAGTACCAGCCGACCAGCTCCTTGGCTTCCTGGTCTCTGAACGCGGCATAGAGTGCAACCCTGTAAAGATCAAGGCCATCGAGAGGATGGAGGTCCCCCGCCGACTGCTAGATGTGCATAAGTTCACCGGCTGCTTGGCGTCCATCAGCCGATTCATCAGTCGGCTGGGCGAGAAGGCTCTCCCTTTGTACCAGCTGATGAAGAAGACCACCTTTTTCGAGTGGAACCACAAGGCAGACGAAGCATTTCTCCAGTTGAAGAAGATGTTGACTACTCCCCCTGTGCTGGCGGCTCCGACTCCTAAAGAGCCTATGCCGCCACCAGCCGGGTAGTCAGCACAGTCATCGTAGTTGAGCGCAAGGAGGAAGGCAAGGCGCTCCCTGTCCAGAGACCGGTATATTACCTGAGGGAGGTACTGTCAACCTCCAAGCAGAACTACCCCCACTACCAGAAGATGTGCTACGGCGTGCACTTTGCCGCCAAGAAGTTGAAGCCTTACTTTCAAGAGCATCCAATCATTGTGGTCTGCACAGCTCCACTGGCCGAGATCATTGGAACCCAAGATGCTTCGGGCCAAGTGGCCAAATGGGCCATAGATTTGGCTCCCTACACCATCTACTACCAGCCCCGCACCGCCATCAAGTCACAGGCACTGGCCGACTTCCTTGTTGACTGGGCCGAGACCCAGTACCTGCCGCCAGCGCCCGACTCCACCCATTGGCGGATGCATTTCGATGGCTCCAAGATGCACACCGGCTTGGGAGCCGGCGTCGTCCTCACCTCCCCTAAAGGCGACAAGCTCAAGTATGCACTGCAGATCCACTTCACCGCCTCCAACAACATCGCCGAATACGAGGCGCTCATTCATGGGCTCCGGCTTGCCAAAGAACTCGGCATCCGCCGGATCCTGTGCTATGGCGACTCCGATTTGGTGGTCTAGCAATCATCTGGCGACTGGGACGCCAAAGATGCAAACATGGCGAGCTACCGTGTAACGCCCTCGATGCGGCTATATCTCCCACGTGTCGAAGCACGACTTAGAGGCATAACCGCATTGAAAGCAATGTCGCAAAGTGAGGTAATCTTCACACAACCCATGTAATACATAAGGGAAAGAGATACATAGTTGGCTTACAATCGCCACTTCACACAATTACATGAATAAAGCATTACATCATCCAGATACAATCAAGGTCCGACTACGGAACCAAAATAAAAGAAGAACCCCAAATGCGACAAAGGTCCCCGATCGACCCCAACTGGGCTTCACTACTGATCAACTAGAACGAAACAACACAAAGGGCAAGATCTTCATCGAGCTCCTCCTTGAGCTTGGTTGCGTCATCTGCACGGTAACATAGGCACCTGCAAACTGGTTTTTGAAGTATCTGTGAGCCACGGGGACTCAGCAATCTCGCACCCGCGAGATCAAGACTATTTAAGCTTATAGGAAGGATGGAGTAATGAGGTGGAGCTGCAGCAAGCGACTAGCATATATGGTGGCTAACATACGCAAATGAGAGCGAGAAGAGAAGGCAAAGCACGGTCGAGAAACTATGATCAAGAAGTGATCCTAAAACTACTTACATCAAACATAACTCCAACACCGTGTTCACTTCCCGGACTCCGCCGAGAAGAGACCATCACGGTTACACACGCGGTTGATGTATTTTAATTAAGGTCAACTTCGGGTTTTCTACAACCGGACGTTAACAAATTCCCATCTGCCCATAACCGCGGGCACGGCTTTCGAAAGTTCAATCCCTGCAGGGGTGTCCCAACTTAGCCCATGACAAGCTCTCACGGTCAACGAAGGAATAGACCTCCACCCGAGACATTCCGATCAGACTCGGTATCCCGGTACAACAAGACATTTCGACAGGGTAAAACTAAACCAGCAACACCGCCCGAATGTGCCGACAAATCCCGATAGGAGCTGCACATATCTCTTTCTCAGGGCACACTCAGATGAGCGCTCCGTACAACTAAAACCAAACCTCGAGTTGCCCCGAGGGGGCGCTGCACAGGACTCTAGTTCGGACCAACACTTAGACAAGCACTGGCC
>NC_041389.1:46547548-46648729 GCF_002162155.2 Triticum dicoccoides
ATAAAGATGACCCTCGGGATGCGCGACTCCCAAGGGAAAAAGGCTAGGTGGCAAATGGTAAAACCAATGTTGGGCATTGCTGGAAAAGCTTTACTTAAGGCGAACTGTCAAGGGGTTCCCATAATAGCCCAACCGCGTAAGGGACGCAAAATCCGGGAACATAACACCGATATGACGGAAACTAGGGCGGCAAGAGTGGAACAAAACACCAGGCATAAGGCCGAGCCTTCCACCCTTTACCAAGTATATAGATGCATTAATTAAATAAGATATATTAAGATATCCCAACAAGTAATCATGTTCCAACAAGGAACAACATCTCCATGTTCCAACAAGGAACAAGCTTCAATCTTCACCTGCAACTAACAACGCTATAAGAGGGGCTGAGCAAAGCGGTAACATAGCCAATCAACGGTTTGCTAGGACATGGTGGGTTAGAGGTTTGACATGGCAATTTGGGAGGCTGACAAGCAAGTGGTAGGCATCGAAGCATTGGCATGGCAAAAGAGCGAGAAAACTAGCATAGCAAAGATAGTAGTGATTTCGAGGGTATGATCATCTTGCCTGAAATCCCGCAAGGAAGAAGAACGAGTCCATGAAGAAGACAAACGGACGTAGTTGAACGGATCCTCACAAACGCGACATTATCGGAACCAACCCGAAGAAGCAATCACCGGAAAAGAAGCACACAACATAGTAAATAACCAACACATCAACATGGCATGATGCACAAACGAGTATGATGCATGTCCGGTTTAATGAAGCATGGCATGGCAAAGTGCAACAAACAACACTACAAATTAAGTGGAGCTCAATACGCAACGAGTTGCATATTGATGAAACACCACGACACGTTATTTAGTTTGATCTCGTTTATGTACTCAACAATATTAAATGTTGTTAAACATGGCAAGAGGTGAAGCATAATATAAACTATACCATCTAAACAATTTAAATGGGGCCGGATATAAAAAACAACAAATCCGGTAAATCCCCATATGCATTTAGCAATTTAATGCAACAACAAGTTAAACATTTTAAATGTTGTTATCATGATGCGGATGACATATACAAGTTTTATGCAATTTTATGAAAATGTTGACATGAGCATGTTATGAAGCATTTGTCACCGTGGCGGAAAGAAAGGGTGCCACGGCAACTTTAACGAAAATGGTGCCACGGCAACATTCTGATGATCCGATAACTCACTGAGATACCGGTGCAAAAGAGCAAGTGTGCGGATGTGCGAAACATGCAGAAGATGGTGGGGTGATCCCAGATACCGGGTTCCCACAAGATGGTGGCACGGCAAAAGAGGGGCATCGCAAGGACGATTCGATCACGGTGCAAAACTCGAGCATCTCATTCAACACATGCATTCGGTCCACGGCAGTCGTTCTCGGCGGTTATACCTTTGAAGCGTGCGTTTTCGGGGCGGATCGAGTTCGGTACGACGTAGAGGAAGTAGACGTTCTCGGGTCGTCGTGGGAAGTAGTTGTACACGGGTCTTCGAGCGACGGTAGATGGTACACGTTTTTCGGAGAGGTACTTGGCGGACCATGTAGTCGATCTCGGCGCATCCGAAGGGGTACTTGACGAAATCCACATCGAATGTAGTCGTTCGGGCTCCCGTAGATGAACTTGACGGGTCCCATGAGTAGTCGTACTCGGCGAATCCACGTAGTCGAACTTGGTGGTCTTGGCGTTTCGGGTCTCGCAGTGTAGTCAAACTTGGTGGCCTTGACGAACCGAAGTGGTAGTAGGCGAGATACACGATCACGGTAGTCCCCGGAGATGGAGTTTCGTGTCCAAAACTTGACGGGTGCAGGAGATCTCAGGGAGGAAGGGGCTCGGTTCATGCAAAGGTTGCGGAGGGGCTGGCCATGGCGTCGGGCAGGGCTTCCCGAGGTGGTGCAGGTGGCCCATGGAGAGGTGCAGCAGGACAGAGCTCGACGGAGCAAGGTGGACGCCATGGGGCGAGATGGCGCTGGAGGTGGCCAGAGGAAGCGAGGAGGAGGCGGACTTGACGCGAGCTCCCGGCGATGGGGCGTGATGTAGGGGAGGCAGACGAGGTCCCGGACGGCAGCCTGGGGGTGGATCCGGGCGGCGGCTCCGCGACGAGCTTGAAGATGACGACGGGAGGCAGCAGCAGCGGATGTGGACGGGGAGGTCGCGGCTACAGGCGTGATGCAGGAGGCGTCGGCAGCAGGACTTGGCAGCAGCTTGGCCAGGGGAACGACGGAGGCAGCGGAGGAGGAGCTATCGAGGGACGAGGCGGCCGGGATGGACGGGACCGGGCACGGGGCTTCAAGGCGAGGAGGAGGCACGACGGCGGGTCGGGATGAGGCCGGACGCGAGGACGAGGCGAAGAAGGAGCTGCAGGGGAGCGGCTAGAGATGGTGGTGGCGGCGCCATGGCTGCGAAGCTCGAGCGAGGGCGAAGCGGAGGTGCGGGTCCACGAGGACGAGGTGTAGGTGCGGGATGAGGGAGCGAGCGAGAGGAGGGAGGAGCATGGGGATCCTCTCCCTGGTGTGATGCGTGTGGGTGGCGGCGGAGGGGGAACGAGATGAGGGAACGAGGGGAGAGATGGGGTGCGTGGGGGCTGGGCTAGGGTTAGAGGCGGCCGGGCCTTGGAGGTTTAGTGGGCCGGCCTGGTTAGACAGGCCCAAGAGGCCGGCTGGGCTTCTCTTCTCTCTCTCCTATTTCCTTTAACAGAAAAGCAAAAAGAGAGAGGAAAAGAAAAGGAGGGTTAGGGAAAGAAAATGCGCAAGGGGATAATTTCCTTGGACTCACAAAAATATGCTCGTACCAAGAAAAATAGAAAGAGGCATGATTGAAAGATTAAATTCAAACTCATTTGATTTAAATTCAAATGATTTGAATAGGAAGTGAGGTTTGGGAAGGTCCAAAAATGTTCGGATTTTTGGTGGAGCTCCGAAAAATGATGAAATAAATATTGGCAAGGTTGGAGACCAAACTTGAAGCAGAAAAGGAACGAAATTATTTTGTAAGTGTGTTTTGGTGATTCCAAAATAGTGGAATATTGGAGGATATGTTATAAAGAGAAGTCACCATGTGAGTCCCTCGATTTAAATGGATCGAAAAATCCATACAATTTATTTAGTTGAGGTTTTAAAAATTAATGATATGATGGCATGATGACATGATGCAATGCACATGATGCAAGGATGAATGCAACAAATAAAAAAAATCACACGACGAAACTCGGAATAGCTGGAAGTCTTCTCGAGCATCGGTCTCGGGGCGTTACAACACTCCACCACTACGAGAGGATCTCGTCCCGAGATCTAGAATGGCACCGGAGGGAAAACAGAAGAGAAAGAGAAGAGGTAAAACTAAGTTGCTTCTTCGACCAATGAGTGAAACCAAAGAACCTTGAAAGGTTAATCCATTTCGAGAAAAGAATACAATGGAGATGACGAAGCTAAAAACACTCCGTTAGAAAAGAGGAACAAGGGAGAACAACTTCGGGCAGCACTCCGATTGAAAAGAAAAAGAATTGAATAAGAACTTGATAAGATGAGATGATACTTGATGAAATCACAATACACTGCCTCCGGGAGAAAGAAATAGAAGATTGATAATTGAAATAAAAGAATGTTGAAGAAAATGCCAACTTCTGCCACAAAAGAGTTTGAAAAGGCATCTTAAGGAGAAGGGTCGAACGGAGTTATTGGAAAGCCAACAACGAAAGAATAAACTTGATATGGTCTTATGGAGTACATATCAAAATATGAGGTGACAACCTGCCACTCACGGGAAAAGAATTGTATTGATATGAACAAGGAGACGAGAAAGTATATCGCACCGAAAAGGGTAAATGAAGAAATTGGATCATTGATAAACACCATGAGAGCGACAATTCTTAAAGGAAAGCTTTAGGTGAAATATAACCCAAGATAATTCCAATGAAGAGATTGACGGTTGAAAAGATCTCTTGAACAAAGAGAAAAAGATGGATTTAAATATGTCACTCTTGAAAACTTGTGAATCATGAAACGCGAAGGGAAATTATTAAGAATGACCTAACACCACCTCAAAAGATAAGGTCGAAAGAATTGCACTTCGGAATGCAAGATGAAGAAAGCTTGAGTTTCTTAGAAAAGAATCTTGACGAACACTTCAAGAAGAAATTAAATCCTTTATGAACCAACATGTAGAACCTCCATGAAGAACTCCGGTAACAAAAAGATGATCCAATGGAAGGAAAAAGAAGTTGAAAACACAAGGTGAAACCTTGCAGTGATTTAGATGGATCTCCGTGATAATTAGAGCTTGGAACTCCGGGAAAAGAATAGATGAAACACTAGAACCGAGAATTACTTCATCATGAACAATCTCCAGAAGAAAATAATTAATCACTGGGATGAACAAGAATAAGAGTTATGTTATGCTTATCCTTCACCAATTAAATTGATGACAATCAACGGATTTGGCATACTACTTATTCTCGTAGAAAGGATTAAGAGAGATATGGCGTAAACTTGAGAAGGTCTTCGACGAACCACCGGTAGGATTTGGAAAGAACGAATGAATTGATATGATGAACAAGGAAGAGAGATCTTGAAAGAACCACCGTAAGAATTGAAATTGAACGTAGCAAATGCACAAATCACCGAGAAGAATTGCAAAATGAATGAAGATACTTTAGGGTATTTAGATACAAGTGAACGAAGACATCATGAGCTTATTAGAGAATACTTGAATGATGCACCGATAAGATTTGGAGAACGAGAGCTGAAAGCTTGAATGAATAATACTGAGATGATGGGCTTCAAAGAATGAAACTGAAAAGACTCCTAAAATGCTCCGGATGGGTGAAAAGATTCTCACAATCGAAAACAATTATGAGAGGATGGCATAACGCTAGAACCATGAATCTCTGGAAGACCGGGCAAGATTTAAGAGGAACTCTTCTTCGGTCTTCAAAATTCGAGAATGACAACGAGAAACACCACCATGAATTGTTGAGGCACTCCGGAATGACAATTTGAAAGGTTGAACCAAAAATGAAAGAATTGGAAAGATCTTGGAGAAAGACATTTGACTGATGATAATTCATTCTTACGTCAAACTTTGCAATGAATTTGAGAATAACTTCGGGAAAGTTGGGAGAGTCAGGTAAGATCCTGGAAAAAGACCTGTGGGTTAGGGCCCACTAAAAGGATACACCGTTGAACGATTTAAAAGAGAGGCTGCACCGGTTGAGTTAAATGGCTTGAATGAGGGAACATCCTCGAAAGAACTTGAACGAAAGAAGAGTGGAAACACGAATCTTCGAGATATCTTGAGCACTCCGGAATAACAAATAGCGAGAAGTAGAAAGATAATGAGGTGCACCGGTATGAGAAGACATTGAAATGAGGAAAAAAAGGTATGATCAACAAAACTTGACTTGAATCCACCGGAGAAGAGAAAGGAATGAGGAATGACGAACTAGTAGAACATCTTCTTGAGAACCCCCGGGTAAGAACATTGACGGAAAAGAATGGAGAAACTTCCCATCAATAAAATGGATACTTGAAGAAGAAATCTTAGTCCTTGAAGAAAACAAAAGGGAGGGAGGGCGCGAAAGACAAAGGCAACTTGGGGCAGTTGGAATGAACACCATTGAGAAAAACTTAGAATTGATCTTGCGGATGGGGAGAATGATCGGATCCACTTGAAGAGTAAGACGCTGGTTGAAATGGATTGACATGACAATCTCGATTGTCGAGAAGGATTGGTATTCACATCGGAGTATGAGAACACCATTTTGGAAAGGTATGGAATCAACACTTGACATTGAAGCAACTCGAATACCACAACTCAAAACAAAAACAAAGGACTGGCTTGCAAAATAAGCCAGAACAAACATATGATAGAGATTTCGTCCGAAGTTTTCGTGGTGGGGCCTACACGGGCTCGATCGTACAGCACCATCATGTACAAGGCAGTGCACATGACATACGAAGCGTCCCCGAGTCGGCATAGCCAAGGACTCTTTAAGACACAACGAGACCACTGTAAAATCGACCGTGAATAGGCGGACCACTAGACGTCGAACCCCAATTTCATATCATACATCCGTCAGAAAGATATCCTAAGAGCTACTTGAATTCCCACCTATGAAACTCCCAAAATTTTCAGGTTATGCAATCAGGTGTTGGGGATACAGGGGAAGCATAATATCTCACCCAAAACTAACAAATCCTACATCCAACTATATCCATCC
Source organism: Triticum dicoccoides (assembly GCF_002162155.2). Lineage (NCBI taxonomy): Eukaryota > Viridiplantae > Streptophyta > Magnoliopsida > Poales > Poaceae > Triticum > Triticum dicoccoides. The sequence goes on from NC_041389.1 coordinate 46,553,784, forward strand.
TTCAACACATAACCAAGAAACCTTCGGAAATCGTCTACCTCAACCTTCGAAAAGCATCCGTTATACAAGTCATGGCAATACTCCCGTACTCACCTCAGTACTGGGTTATCGGGGTTATCTCACCAACAACTGCATAAAAGAGATTTTCGATGTCGGCGTACTAAACTCAGGTATTCCAGAACTGCAACGATAAAATTATGACGACAACACCTCAGAGCTCAACTCCCCGGGACACTTCCATAAAACCCCTGACAGGAGGCACCAAGACAATGATCTCATCATAAAACCATCGGAACGATTCCAAGATACCCGCGTGATCCTAAAATTTTTTAGTGAAATTTGAGAAGAGAAAAGTCAAAACTCTACGTCAGGATGCCTCGCAAGAGTGACGAAGGGACTGAGGAGTAAAAAGAATTCCTAAACTCTCCGATATATAAAATCCTAAATGACTCAAAATATTTTTTTCTAGACTCAAACTCGGCTGCTAAAAACGATCAATTAGTGGGGCTCCTAAGGTCGGGGAAGGCTCTGATTACCAACTTGTAACGCCCTCGGTGCGGCTATATCTCCCACGTGTCGAAGCACGACTTAGAGGCATAACCGCATTGAAAGCAATGTCGCAAAGTGAGGTAATCTTCACACAACCCATGTAATACATAAGGGAAAGAGATACATAGTTGGCTTACAATCGCCACTTCACACAATTACATGAATAAAGCATTACATCATCCAGATACAATCAAGGTCCGACTACGGAACCAAAATAAAAGAAGAACCCCAAATGCGACAAAGGTCCCCGATCGACCCCAACTGGGCTTCACTACTGATCAACTAGAACGAAACAACACAAAGGGCAAGATCTTCATCGAGCTCCTCCTTGAGCTTGGTTGCGTCATCTGCATGGTAACATAGGCACCTGCAAACTGGTTTTTGAAGTATCTGTGAGCCACGGGGACTCAGCAATCTTGCACCCGCGAGATCAAGACTATTTAAGCTTATAGGAAGGATGGAGTAATGAGGTGGAGCTGCAGCAAGCGACTAGCATATATGGTGGCTAACATACGCAAATGAGAGCGAGAAGAGAAGGCAAAGCACGGTCGAGAAACTATGATCAAGAAGTGATCCTAAAACTACTTACATCAAACATAACTCCAACACCGTGTTCACTTCCCGGACTCCGCCGAGAAGAGACCATCACGGTTACACACGCGGTTGATGTATTTTAATTAAGGTCAACTTCGGGTTTTCTACAACCGGACGTTAACAAATTCCCATCTGCCCATAACCGCGGGCACGGCTTTCGAAAGTTCAATCCCTGCAGGGGTGTCCCAACTTAGCCCATGACAAGCTCTCACGGTCAACGAAGGAATAGACCTCCACCCGAGACATTCCGATCAGACTCGGTATCCCGGTACAACAAGACATTTCGACAGGGTAAAACTAAACCAGCAACACCGCCCGAATGTGCCGACAAATCCCGATAGGAGCTGCACATATCTCTTTCTCAGGGCACACTCAGATGAGCGCTCCGTACAACTAAAACCAAACCTCGAGTTGCCCCGAGGGGGCGCTGCACAGGACTCTAGTTCGGACCAACACTTAGACAAGCACTGGCCCGGGGGGGGTTAAAATAAAGATGACCCTCGGGATGCGCGACTCCCAAGGGAAAAAGGCTAGGTGGCAAATGGTAAAACCAATGTTGGGCATTGCTGGAAAAGCTTTACTTAAGGCGAACTGTCAAGGGGTTCCCATAATAGCCCAACCGCGTAAGGGACGCAAAATCCGGGAACATAACACCGATATGACGGAAACTAGGGCGGCAAGAGTGGAACAAAACACCAGGCATAAGGCCGAGCCTTCCACCCTTTACCAAGTATATAGATGCATTAATTAAATAAGATATATTGTGATATCCCAACAAGTAATCATGTTCCAACAAGGAACAACATCTCCATGTTCCAACAAGGAACAAGCTTCAATCTTCACCTGCAACTAACAACGCTATAAGAGGGGCTGAGCAAAGCGGTAACATAGCCAATCAACGGTTTGCTAGGACATGGTGGGTTAGAGGTTTGACATGGCAATTTGGGAGGCTGACAAGCAAGTGGTAGGCATCGAAGCATTGGCATGGCAAAAGAGCGAGCAAACTAGCATAGCAAAGATAGTAGTGATTTCGAGGGTATGATCATCTTGCCTGAAATCCCGCAAGGAAGAAGAACGAGTCCATGAAGAAGACAAACGGACGTAGTTGAACGGATCCTCACAAACGCGACGTTATCGGAACCAACCCGAAGAAGCAATCACCGGAAAAGAAGCAGACAACATAGTAAATAACCAACACATCAACATGGCATGATGCACAAACGAGTATGATGCATGTCCGGTTTAATGAAGCATGGCATGGCAAAGTGCAACAAACAACACTACAAATTAAGTGGAGCTCAATACGCAACGAGTTGCATATTGATGAAACACCACGACACGTTATTTAGTTTGATCTCGTTTATGTACTCAACAATATTAAATGTTGTTAAACATGGCAAGAGGTGAAGCATAATATAAACTATACCATCTAAACAATTTAAATGGGGCCGGATATAAAAAACAACAAATCCGGTAAATCCCCATATGCATTTAGCAATTTAATGCAACAACAAGTTAAACATTTTAAATGTTGTTATCATGATGCGGATGACATATACAAGTTTTATGCAATTTTATGAAAATGTTGACATGAGCATGTTATGAAGCATTTGTCACCGTGGCGGAAAGAAAGGGTGCCACGGCAACGATAACGAAAATGGTGCCACGGCAACATTCTGATGATCCGATAACTCATTGAGATACCGGTGCAAAAGAGCAAGTGTGCGGATGTGCGAAACATGCAGAAGATGGTGGGGTGATCCCAGATACCGGGTTCCCACAAGATGGTGGCACGGCAAAAGAGGGGCATCGCAAGGACGATTCGATCACGGTGCAAAACTCGAGCATCTCATTCAACACATGCATTCGGTCCACGGCGGTCGTTCTCGGCGGTTATACCTTTGAAGCGTGCGTTTTCGGGGCGGATCGAGTTCGGTACGACGTAGAGGAAGTAGACGTTCTCGGGTCGTCGTGGGAAGTAGTTGTACACGGGTCTTCGAGCGACGGTAGATGGTACACGTTTTTCGGAGAGGTACTTGGCGGACCATGTAGTCGATCTCGGCGCATCCGAAGGGGTACTTGATGAAATCCACATCGAATGTAGTCGTTCGGGCTCCCGTAGATGAACTTGACGGGTCCCATGAGTAGTCGTACTCGGCGAATCCACGTAGTCGAACTTGGTGGTCTTGGCGTTTCAGGTCTCGCAGTGTAGTCAAACTTGGTGGCCTTGACGAACCGAAGTGGTAGTAGGCGAGATACACGATCACGGTAGTCCCCGGAGATGGAGTTTCGTGTCCAAAACTTGACGGGTGCAGGAGATCTCAGGGAGGAAGGGGCTCGGTTCATGCAAAGGTTGCGGAGGGGCTGGCCATGGCGTCGGGCAGGGCTTCCCGAGGTGGTGCAGGTGGCCCATGGAGAGGTGCAGCAGGACAGAGCTCGACGGAGCAAGGTGGACGCCATGGGGCGAGATGGCGCTGGAGGTGGCCAGAGGAAGCGAGGAGGAGGCGGACTTGACGCGAGCTCCCGGCGATGGGGCGTGATGTAGGGGAGGCAGACGAGGTCCCGGACGGCAGCCTGGGGGTGGATCCGGGCGGCGGCTGCGCGACGAGCTTGAAGATGACGACGGGAGGCAGCAGCAGCGGATGTGGACGGGGAGGTCGCGGCTACAGGCGTGATGCAGGAGGCGTCGGCAGCAGGACTTGGCAGCAGCTTGGCCAGGGGAACGACGGAGGCAGCGGCGGAGGAGCTACCGAGGGACGAGGCGGCCGGGATGGACGGGACCGGGCACGGGGCTTCAAGGCGAGGAGGAAGCACGACGGCGGGTCGGGATGAGGCCGGACGCGAGGACGAGGCGAAGAAGGAGCTGCAGGGGAGCGGCTAGAGATGGTGGTGGCGGCGCCATGGCTGCGAAGCTCGAGCGAGGGCGAAGCGGAGGTGCGGGTCCACGAGGACGAGGTGTAGGTGCGGGATGAGGGAGCGAGCGAGAGGAGGGAGGAGCGTGGGGATCCTCTCCCTGGTGTGATGCGTGTGGGTGGCGGCGGAGGGGGAATGAGATGAGGGAACGAGGGGAGAGATGGGGTGCGTGGGGGCTGGGTTAGGGTTAGAGGCGGCCGGGCCTTGGAGGTTTAGTGGGCCGGCCTGGTTAGACAGGCCCAAGAGGCCGGCTGGGCTTCTCTTCTCTCTCTCCTATTTCCTTTAACAGAAAAGCAAAAAGAGAGAGGAAAAGAAAAGGAGGGTTAGGGAAAGAAAATGCGCAAGGGGATAATTTCCTTGGACTCACAAAAATATGCTCGTACCAAGAAAAATAGAAAGAGGCATGATTGAAAGATTAAATTCAAACTCATTTGATTTAAATTCAAATGATTTGAATAGGAAGTGAGGTTTGGGAAGGTCCAAAAATGTTCGGATTTTTGGTGGAGCTCCGAAAAATGATGAAATAAATATTGGCAAGGTTGGAGACCAAACTTGAAGCAGAAAAGGAACGAAATTATTTTGTAAGTGTGTTTTGGTGATTCCAAAATAGTGGAATATTGGAGGATATGTTATAAAGAGAAGTCACCATGTGAGTCCCTCGATTTAAATGGATCGAAAAATCCATACAATTTATTTAGTTGAGGTTTTAAAAATTAATGATATGATGGCATGATGACATGATGCAATGCACATGATGCAAGGATGAATGCAACAAATAAAACAAATCACACGACGAAACTCGGAATAGCTGGAAGTCTTCTCGAGCATCGGTCTCGGGGCGTTACATACCGCTTCCTGGTGCAGCAACTAAGCGGATATTTCGAGGGGTGCGAGTTCCTTCACGTGCCAAGAAATGACAACGACCAAGCAGACGCCCTGGCACGAGTCGGCTCCACCCGCCAAGCGATACCATCCAGCGTCGCCCTTCAGCGCCTCCTCAAGCCGTCTATCAAGCCTTCACCAGAATCAGACTCTATCTTTGTGCCGGCTCCCCCCGAAGAAGTCGGATCCGACTCAAGAGCACCAGCAGACGGCACGAGAATTCTTACAGATGGCTCCAAGAGCGCTGCAGTCAAAGCCGGCCCGGGGACTTCGGAACCCGGCCCGGGGACTGCGGTGACCAGTCCGAAGACTCCAGAGCTCAGCCCGGGGACTGCGCCAGTCGGCCCGGGGGCTGCGCCAGTCGGCCCGGGGGCTGCGCCAGTCGGTCCGGGGACTTCGTCAATCCAGCAAGCGGCCGTGGACTCCAGCCCGCTGCCTCCCAGCCCAGCCGCCCTTGTGCAAGTCACAATGGTGGCAATTGAAGAAATAGAAGCACCCTCATGGGCCCAGCCCATCCTCAAGTTCCTAGTAAACAAAGAGCTGCCAACCGATGAAATCTTGGCTCGGCAAGTACAACGCCGAGCGGCAGCCTACACCATAGTCAACAGAGAGCTGGTCAGGCGCAACGTCACTTGTGTCTACCAGCGCTGCTTGAGCCAGACCAAAGGCCAAGCAATTCTCAAAGACATCCATCAAGGCGAGTGCGGCCACCATGCGGCCTCACGAGCACTCGTCGCCAAAGCCTTTCGACACGGTTTCTTCTGGCCAACTGCCCTAGAAGAGGCCAAGGAATTAGTCCAAAAATGCAAGGGGTGCCAGAAGTTCCGTTCCAAGCCGCTTCAGCCGGCTTCCGCACTCAAGACCATCCCCATCGCCTGGCCCTTTGCGGTTTGGGGCCTGGACATGGTGGGACCATTCAAGACGGCACGAGGCGGCCTAACTCATCTACTTGTCGCAGTGGACAAGTTCACCAAGTGGATAGAAGTAAAACCCATCAAGAAGTTGAATGGTCCAACTGCAGTGACTTTCATCGCCGACATCACGACTCGGTACGGCATACCACACAGCATCATCACCGACAATGGCACAAATTTTGCCAAAGGTGCCTTGGCCCGTTTCTGCGCGACGCAGGGCATCCGACTGGACTTAGCGTCTGTTGTCCATCCGCAGTCAAACGGCCAGGTGGAGCGAGCAAACGGCCTCATCCTATCTGGCATCAAGCCTCGACTGGTCGAACCACTGGAGCGTTCGGCCGGTTGTTGGCTTGAAGAGCTGTCAGCCGTCCTCTAGAGTCTGCGCACGACTCCAAACAAGTCAACCGGCTTCACGCCTTTCTTCCTCGTCTACGGTGCTGAAGCCGTCATCCCAACGGACATAGAGTTCGACTCCCCGCGAGTCACCATGTACACCGAGGAGGAAGCAGAAGAAGCACGTCAAGACGGCGTCGATCTGCTGGAAGAGGGCCGGCTGTTGGCACTCAGCCGGTCCAGCATCTACCAGCAGAGCCTGCGCCGATACTACAACAGGAAGGTCAGGCCGAGATCTTTCCAAGAAGGCGACCTTGTGCTCCGACTGATCCAGCGAACAGCCGGCCAGCACAAGCTGTCGGTACCTTGGGAAGGTCCTTTCATCATCAGCAAAGTGCTGGGCAACGACTCCTACTACCTGATCGACACTTAGAAGCCCCAAGCACGCAAGAGAGACGACTCCGGCAAAGAGTCGGAACGGCCATGGAATGCAAATCTTCTCCGAAGATTTTACAGTTGATGCAGTATGTACCACGCTACCCTTTGTATTAAAGTACCAGGACTTCGGGCCCCCCGAGACGAGCTCGGGGACTGCCCTTTTTGTTATCTGTATGATAAGAATTATGCTTTCGAGTATGCTACTCTTTGCTACGCCGCTTGGCACCGGGTTCGACTAGTCGGCCCGGGGACTCGCCGTCTTGCGCTATGAAATGCTTCCTGAAGTCGGACAAGAAGTGTGCGGTGCCTAAGCCGTCTCCTGCCAGAAGCCGCAGCTCGCAGAGCGACTGTTTGGCGGGCAAGAGTAAGGATGAATGGGCGCCCACACGAAAAATGGCTAAGTACCTAAAAGCATTAACATAGCTTAAGCCAGCTTCCAGCACCTTTTCGCAAAACCGACTCTTGAGTAGTCGGCTTGCCGCTTTCTATCCTACTTGTTAAAAAGACTCCAATAAATGGCAAGTACTTGCCTTCCCCAAAGTAGCCAAGCATTTGATCTAGTGGCAGTCCGCGGAGCGGTTGTCCGGCTGACAAGGCGGCGACTAGGGGAAGGCGGCAAAGGAAAAAGCCAAAGGAGCAATGAGCAAGGAAAGATAAAATTCGGATTAATTTTTACATAACCTAGGCCCTTGGCCGAATCTTCAAACAGAAGTTCAAAATACACCCCGCGGGTGGAATTGTGCAAATTAACAAGTTCTTCAAAGACTATTAAAGCAGATAAAACAAAGGCAAGACGGCAGCCTAGGAAGCGGCAGACGGGTTCGGAGGGTCGGAGGAGACGGCGGTGTCAGGCGCCGGGGCGGCCGGCTGGGCAGTCTCGGCTTGATCGTCACCAGCGGCAACCGGCTCGGTCGGACGCGGCTCGTTGCTGAAGACGCGGTCGAGCTGAGGCTGGTCGCCCGCTCCGTCTTCTGGCGCCTCTGTCTCGCCTTCGTCCTCCGCCTCGCCTTCCTCCTCGGTGCTGGAGCCAATCACCTCCGCCGAGTCCTCGTCGTAGTCCGGGTTCATCCCGAACCACTCCGGCGGCACCTCCTCGCTGCCTGCAGCCCGCTCAGGGACGAAGATGTTGGTATCTGTGTAGTCGGCAATCGCCGCCGCATGCTCGACAAGGGCGCCCTCCATAGCCACTAGCTCTGCCTGGGCCTCTGACCGAAACGTGGCCAGCCGGTCCAAGTCCAGCCCCGGATACCACGCCTTGACGAATTCCAAGGCCTGGCGCGCTCCAGCCCGGGCCGAGGAACCCTTTCAGGCCTCAAGACGGCCAGCCGTGACCTCCAGCCAGTCGGCAGTCCGATTGGAAGTGCACAGAACCGGCATGTCTGGCCACAGGGCGACAATCGCCTGGGCACCGGCACGTTGAAACCGGCGCAGCAGCCGATGGGCTGGCCGCAGACGAGTCTCGATGCTCAGAAGCTACGCGTCGATGGTCAGGGGGTCGTTGGCGGCAATCTCCGCGCCATTTGCCCTCCGTGCCTCGCGTTCAGCCTCGATGGCTCGAGCGACCGCCTGCGAGTGGCCAAGGAAGAAGTTTGCCAAAACAAAAAAGAAGCAAGACAAAGAGTCAGGAGTCGGCCTGACTTACAATGAGCGGCCCAAAGAAAGAAAGTAAAGAAACTCACCGTCGATGATGTCTTCGATCTCATGGAAGCCGGAGGTCAGCAACGCCTCCTTGTCAGTCCAGGAGGAGCGCTCGCTTTCGAACTCGGCCAGGAGAGCGGTCTCTCTCTTCTCCGCCTCGTCCTGCGCCTTCTTAAGCAGCTCCTTCTGCTCCGCCAGCTGCGCAGCAGCAGGTCGCGCTCTGTGGCGAGCTTGCTACACTCCTCCCCCTTGGCACGCAAGGCGGTGTTGGCCTCGCCCAGCTGCTGCTGAAGAATGGCGTTGGCCTCTGAAGAATGAAAAAGGAAAAAGACGTCAAGTCATCAACAAAGAAGGTCGTCGGGAAGATCCGGCCCGATTGCTCAGCAGTCGGCCCGAATCTCGGGGACTACAGCCCGCGGATGCGCCAGCGCGCCCCCACAAAAAAAAAGAAGGACTCACTCCGGCTCTCTGATAAGTTGGCAGTCCGCTTGCCTAGCTCCTCAACATTGCGGTTGAAGGCAGTGACGCGGAGGTTGTGATACTCCTGTAATAAGCATTTCAGACAAAGATAAAAATATGGAACTCGCCAGATGGAGTTCCGGGCCGCCTGCTCAGCATCCGGCCCGAAACTCAGGGACTACACCCAATGGGTGCGCTGGCGCGCCCGCACAGAGAAGAACAAGAAAATCAAGAATCAAAAGAAGAAAGCATACTCGGACGGCTGCTCGCGACGCCAGATGCACCTTTGTGCAGTTCTGGAGGGCGTCGCCCTCGGCTCGCAGCTTCGCCTGGACGTCCAGAGGCACCTGGTTCAGCGGGCCTGTGCCGCCCCATCGCACCCACCCAGCGGGCGCGGCGCTTGTCGCCTCGGCGTCTGGGATGGCCGAGCTGGCGGCACCGGTCTCCAAGGGCCGTGGCGCTGAAGTCGCCTTCTCAAGGCGGCGGCGCGCTGGCGAGGTGACTTGAAGGAGCAGCTTCGCCACGGCCTCGTCCTCAGTCAGCGGCACCGGCGGGCCCACCGGCTGTTTACCATGTGCGCTCCCAGACGATGGCGGAGGCGGCGGTGGCGGCACGAGCGTGTCCGACATGGAGGCCTCGCCGCTTTCCTTCTCCACGATGGGGTTCTCGCCGCCGGCTTCTCTAGTCTGCCCCGTGAACTCCGGGGGTGGCGGTGCGGAGTTCAGCGGGATGACGAGCAACACCGATTGGTGGTGCGCGGCCTCCTCAGCTCGCCGTCTCGCCGCAACGGCAGCTTCGGCCTCTTCCAGCTTCTTCTGGGCGGAGGCCGCCGCCTTCTCGGCCTGTGCCTTCTCCAGGCGGTCGGCCTCCTCCTCATCATGCCTCTCCCGCGCATTTCGCTCCATCGCCTCCCGGAGGTCGGCGGCGGGATCAATCCGCTGAGTATTGGTGGACGCCTCTACCGACCCCATGACGGACGGGGCGGCGACCCTCTCAAGGGTAAGGGGAGCCCTGTAGCAAGAAGGGAGTGTAAAAGACTCGGACAAGATTCACCAGAGGAAAATAAGACGAAGGCAGAAACACTTACGCAGAGACTAGTGGCGGCTTCTTCACTTCCTTGCGGAAGTGGTTGGCCTTCGCGACCGCCTCCTCCCGCTTGGTTGCGGCGGCCACTCCCTTGAACTTCTTCGGCTTGCCGCTGAGCAAACTCGGCCCGGCCCGGCGCCTCTTCACGCCGCCTTGACCGGCCAAGCCAGTGGAGGAACTCGCACCCGGCTGGCCGACCTTTGGCTGGTGGCACGGGGCGACTTCCCCTTCGGTGTCGTCATCAGGCCAGTCGGCGAAGGTGGCCGAGGGCCTGAAGCCGCCTCTTGCTCCTCCTCCTCCGCCTGCGGCGTCGGCCTCCATCGCCGCCGCCCCCAAGTCAGGGTCGTCGACGTCGCTCTCCGCTCGGTCGGGGACGAACTCACGGGGCGGTCCCGTGGCGCCGGCTGCAGGCTGAATGAGGGGGTTCTGACTCGAAGAAACCAAAAAGATCAGAAGTCAGATTCGGCTACAAATAAAAGAGAGGAACAAGAGATACGACTTACCATAGGCGGGGGGTTGGCGCGCGAGTACGGCTCTTTGTCGAACTGCCAATCCGCCGCAAGCTCGCAGTTCGTGATGTAGTTCACCATGTTCGCCACTTCCGCGTGGGGCATGTCCCTGGTGCACATCCCACTCGGGTCCCGGTGGTCGCTCATCTGACTGAGTAGATGAGGTCGGCCTTGGAGAGGGAGGACTCGGCGCGCCACGAAGGCGGCCAGCAAGTCAGCCCCGACCAAGCCCTCCGACTGCGTCAGCACTCGGAGTCGCGCAACGGCGGCGGCACCTGCGGGTGTCAGCGTCTTGACTCGATGGGACCAGCTGGGAAGCCTTCCAGTCGGCGTGTCGGCTTCGTAGGGCGGCAGATTGACCCAGTCTCCTTCTGGGGCGACGTTCTTCACGTAAAAATAAGACCGTTGCCACTTCTTCACCGACTTGATCAGTGGAATAGAGGGGAACGGATTGTCGGCCGTTGATCTCCGCATCGCGATGAAGGCGCCACACTGGGCTGGCACGCCGGCGACGTGCGTGCCGAGCTTGGACTGTAAGAACTTCCCCCACAGCTCGATGGTGGGGAGGACGCCGAGGAAGCCCTCGCACTGGGTGGCGAAGGCGGCCAGCAGCACCACCGTGTTCGGAGTAAGGTGGTGCGGCTGGAGCCCGTTGAACTCCAAGAAGGAGCGGAAGAAACCGCTCGCCGGCAGCCCTAGGCCACGCATGAGGTGCGAGCGGAATATGACCCGCTCGCCCTCCTCTGGCGTCGGTGTTATCTCCCTCGTCGGCGCGGCACGGGCTTGCACTAGGTTCGCGCCGGGGAGCCGACGCGTCTTACGGAGGAGCTTGATGAGGTCGTCGTCCACCTCGGAGCCGTCCCACACGCCGGAGCGCACGTTAGGAGCCGTGGCGGTGGAGGAAGAGCTCATCGCTGCGGGCGCGGCATGGTGTGGTGTGACGGTGGCAAGAGGAAGAAGAAGCGAGAGCAGGCGGGGGAGCAGGGAAGATGGTTGCGCGTGCTTCGCCGCCCCCCCTCCCCCCGCCTACTTATAGCCTCATGGGCTGGGAAGCCGATGGGGCGGGCATGGGATTAACTGCGCACAGGACTCCACACGCCCACCACGATTTACCCCACGAAGTTACTTCGCACCGTAACAATGTGGGAAACCCAACCATCCGCACGGCCGCAATAGATCCGTTCGCATGCCGAGGCGCGGTAGTGGCGGGCCCCGCCTGACGGCTGGTCCCGTTGCGCACGTGGGTGGGCAGACTGTCCCTGCCGCGCGGCGCCGCGCGACGGGTTCGCAGCGGGCGACCGCGGGGAAGCATATCAGGCATGCCGCCTGGTTCCCGCCGCGAGTTTCAAACTCCTTAGGGGGCAAGACGGCCCTCTGCGAGTCCGACTCCACATAGTCGGCCTGAAGGAAGACGGCAAGCAAGGCCCAGATTCCACCACCAGAAGAATGAAACTGTTGAGGCCCCACGGCGTATCGCCCTCGGAGCCTCACCAGCTTCTGGGACTACTGTCAGAGTAATGGGCCACGGATAGGCTAACCCGAGCCCCTGAACCTTTCAGCCATCGGGGCAGGCTACGCCCCTCGAGCCCCAAGACGACAAGCCGCCTTCTGAGAGTCGGCAGCGACGCTGCCGGCTGCCCCTCGCGGCCGAATCCCAGGAACGACTCAAAGACAAGCCGAGTCCCAGGGACGACTCCAAGATAAGCCGACTCCTGGCCGGCGACTTCCGAAGAAGCCGGCTGTAGAGAGTCGGCCCGCGACTCCAACCACCCCGTACCTCCGCGATAATGGACGGGACGGGAAACGGCCACCGTGCGGCCCTTTCCTGCCCCGTTTATCGAGGGCAGGCATGGCCACAGTGCGCCGTACCGGCAGAGATCTCCGTCCGGCGCGGCACTGTTGCCATGTCAGCCCTGACATCAGCCCTTGGGGGCGGAGCCCTGTACCCACGACGGCCTGTCTGTACGACCCAGAGTCGGCGGGTCCCACCAGTCGGCGGGAGTACCGAAGACGGCGAGAGCGCCACAAGACGGACCCGATGGGAGTCGGCCCCCCGGAGTCGGCTGGCCCCTCCCACGGGCCGCCCACGCCATTAACCAGACACGACAGGAAATGGCAACAGTGATCGCCCGTCAGGCGGCGGCACTGTTGCCATGACCTCATGACCAAGCCCACGTCATTAGAAGCACGGCTACAGCGATCCGCGGCCGACAGGACCCGCCCGCGGAGGACAAGGGTTGTCGGCTCCGTCACAGGCAAGTCGGCGGGACCCACCAGTCGGCTGAGAAGACGGCGGCCTGAGAGACTGACGGCAAGGACCCACGTCCAGCCGGTTTTACAATTGTACCCCTGGGGGATAGGCCTATATAAACCCCCAGGGCCCCCATGCAAAGGGTTGGAATCCTTTAGCACTAGACCAGATCATATAGGAAGGAGAGAGCTAGCCTTGCCTTCTCCTACCTCCAGAATACAGCTCGAGGAGCCACCCTTGTACTCACTTTGCCTTAGTGATCATGCGGAGACCCTGCAGAGTAGCAGTAGGGGTGTTATCTCCTCGGAGAGCCCTGAAGCTGGGTAAGATCCGCCGGCGTGCATGTCTTCGCCTCATCCCGTTTCCAGGCACCGGCCATGTTCTACTCGCCCCCACCATTATAAGCCATCCCTTGGCATATGTCGCACCCAACCCCCGACAAATAGTCATCACTAAGAGCATCTCCAACAGACCCGCTAAACGCGCTAAAAATTAGTCCTTTTGGGCGCGCTACCGCTCTGAGCGCTCCAACGGAGGCGCAAAAACCGCGCCCACAGCATAACTAGTTCAGGGCACGGGCGAAAACGCCATCGCGCGCCTTTTATTTGCTGCGCCCGCTCCCGCGCGTTGGACAATCGAGTGCCTGCTCGCAACTCCACCTACCCCATCTAGCCGCGCCGCCTCCGTCGCCTGCGCCATCCCATTTGTTTCGGCGACCATTCCGGCGCTTCCCCGGCCTATCCCCGCGCCGCCGCTGCTTTCTGCATCTCTTTCTAGTCATCACCGCCGCCCGTCGCGCGCGGCAGTCGTCCGACGAACAGCGTCCGGCCGCCCACTGCTGCTCGGCGCCCGAGGTGTTCGACAAAACGCCCACAAGGTGTGTATTGCTTTAACTTCACATGTTTTACATGAATTTAGTGCATGTTGTTTGTACTTTTTATAGCTTTGTTTAAATTGAACATTGTAGATGAGTTTGTCATATGATTCTTCCGAAGAGGAATTTGATATGGAAGAGGAGGAGGATCTTGCAATGATCCTAGCTATGCACATCAATAAAAAACAGAAGCACGATGGTTCGGTTATGGGCCGGTAGAAAATTGGAGGGATATGATCGATGCCCACAACAGATTGATCAGGCACTATTTTGCGGATAATCCCGTGTAGCCCGAGTCGTACTTCTGGCGCCGGTTTAGATGAGCACCGAGTTGTTCAGGCGCATTGCAGAGAAACTAGCGAGCCATGACCGGTTTTTTTAGCAAAGGAGGAATGCCGCCCGAGAGCTTGGGCATAGCACCTTTCATAAGGTGACTGCTGCCTTGCGTATATTGGCATACGGTATCCCCGCTGATCTAGTTGATGATCACTTGGCCATGGGTGAGAGTCAAGCCATTATGTGTGTCAAGCGCTTCGCAGTCAGAATTGTGCAACTGTTTGGCCAGGAGTATTTGAGATCTCCCAATGCTGAAGACGCCGCAAGGCTATTGGAGATGAACAAAGCTCGTGGCTTCCCAGGTATGCTTGGCTCAATAGATTGCATGCATTGGAGTTGGAAGAATTGTCCTAAGGCATGGCATGGGCAATTCCACGTCCAAAAAAGGGTTCCACTATAATCCTTGAAGCGGTGGCCGATCAAGAGACTTGAATTTGGCATGCTTTTTTGGAATGCATGGATCTTTTGAATGACATCAACGTTGTCAAGCAGTCACCACTGATGAATAAGATTGCAAATGATAAACTGCCACCGGTGCAGTTTGTAGCAAATGGCCGTGCATACAACTATGGCTACTATCTTGCGGATGGCATCTACCCAAAGTGGCAAACATTTGTTTAGCCGTTGAAAAAACCGGAAGGTAAGAAAAATCTTGATTTCCACAATGCTCAGGCAGCGGCTAGAAAAGATGTGGAGAGACCTTTTGGGATTCTGCAAGCCCAATTTGCTATTGTGAGAGGACCGGCTAGATTTTGGGATCAAAAGATGATTTGGTACATCATGCACGCTTGTGTGATCATGCACAACATGATCATCAAGAATGAGCGTGGCTAAGATTTAGACTACTCTCACTATGAGCTCTTGGGAAATCCCGTGCGAGTGCGGCTGAGGGCTGAAAGGGTGGCCCGTTTTGTTGCCTCCTATCATTGTCATTCGGTGTCCCAAAACGCATAATGATTTTCACAAGGGTCTCATCGAGGAGTGGTGGGCATGGAATGACCGACAAAGAGCATCATAATTTGTGCGTTTGATGTTGTATTGTTGAACTATTTGTTGTATTGAAAGGTAAACTACGTGTTTGAGTTGTAATAACGAAATTGAGCTATTTTTGTTGATTTATTTTGTTTGTGTTTGATCTTTTTCTTGTGTTTTGAGCGCATATGTTGTTTGAGCGATAGCGCACACGCTGCATTTTAGCGCGTCTGCTGGGGCTACGTGCGTGATGCATTTTATAGCGGCTGCTGGAGCCAGCGTTGGTCACCGCGCCAAAACAGGCGAACTGCGCGCCGCAAACTGATTTTTAGCGCGCTGCGCGTTGGACGGCTGTTATAGATGCTCTAACGGATGGCCATAGGCCAATCTGTGGTAAGGTACCGGTGCTAATTTGATACCTAGTACTATGAGAAGTGTCATTTGAAATATCGATATCATTGCGTACACCTCCATCGCGTCAGGACCTCTACCACACCAACGTTCCCTCGATGTTTGGTTTCTTAAAATTTTAATCTGCAAGCTTTAACTTATGACATAAAACACAAAGTTGACATGTTGGAAATATAAGGATACAACCACTTAACAAATAAATGGAAAATTGTAGTAGTACGGTGGATTCATGTATACCAGGAAAACCCACTGTTTACACCCGATCACGAATGTAAACTATGGGACAAAAAACCTGGTACACAGCATTCCTTGGCAAATCGTGTTTGAAATAAAAAGGTAGTACGCACATCAACAACTCTGACTGACAATAAAACAATCACTCAAACCTAACGAGGCCAACACGAAGTGGTCTTTAATCGTACCTCACTCCAATCTTGAATTGATGGCCCTTGGGGCGGCTGTTACTCTCGGTATTGAGCTCCTTCAATGCAAGGTCGAGAAAATAGTCGTCTCTCATACCTCTAAGCTGCACCTCTTTCAGGTTTTTCAAGTGCTGGATGCCAACAATGCTCCTCCTGCTGTTACGCTCACAGAACCTCACTGTAAGCTCCTCAAGCATATCCATGGATCCTTCCGTGAACTCTATCACTTCGGGGTTGTGACAATAAATTGAGCACAAGGCAAGTGTCTTCAACGCCGGAAACTTGTGTTCAGTACGTGCAACATGTTTTTGGTCAATGTAGCAATCCTGCCACAGGCTGATGGTCTGCAGGTTGGGCAACTTACAAAGGGCACCATACAATTGTTCACCACGTAAATTCAACCAAATCCCGCCAAAGGCAGTCAGATATGATAGTTCGATCATCCAGTCAGGCAATTTTGAAACCTGGCCATCGATGTAAAAGTACCGGAGGAGCCGTGGCGGCGTCTCAAGTTCAAGGATAAAGTCCATTTTGGTGCCCTCGCCACCCATGCGGGCAATGGAGAGATACCGGAGGGAGTACAACTTGCTGAGGGAGAGGGCAACCTCTTGGAGAACCTTGGGATCTTTCTGGGCGTCAACAAACAGATATATGCGACACAGTTGTCCTAGTTGGCCAAACTGTTTGGCGACTTCAACATTACTTACCAGTGCACGTTCCACCTCGCACAATGCCTTCATTTTAGAGAGCCCCTTGGGAAAATGCCACATAGCCCACCAATCAACCTCGTGGCACAAATCCATGCGCACAAGTTTCTGCAGATTTGTCACTGTATCTGGTATCTTCTCACGGATGTTTGTCTCACGCACATCAAGCACTTCCAAATGCTCTAGCTTGCCGACTTTTTTAGGAATCACACTGATACATGTGCCTTTCATGCTCAAAAACTTTAGGAGGTACAATCGGCAGATGTCCTTCACATGCTTGTTTTCTAGCCCCTTGCAGTCTTCCAGATCAAGAACCCTTAGCAGAGTGAACTCGTGAAGCCGATCAAGCAGCTTCTGTCCTTGGAGCTCAAAATTGCTCAGTGACCGAACATGCTGCAAGTCCATCCCCCCCATGTTGCTCCTCTTACCACCAACTGCTGCCCTTTTCTTGGATGTAGGGTCCTGTTCTACACCTTGGATGGAAAGGCGACGAGCACGGTCATACAACATCCCTTCAAACTGCCCGCCAACTAGGCTAACAAAGTTGGCCTCCAAGGATTTGGAGACCAAGACTTCAACCATAATATCATGCACCCGGCATGCTTCAACCTTCCCATAAAAGTTCACAGAGAATGCCGGACTAATCATGCTCCTGCTCACTAGCTCATCGTAGTAGGCTTCTGCAACCTTCAGCAGAGTCAATCCTCGCTTCTCCTCAACCAATCCTTCGGCAATCCACCTATACAAGAGACGATTCTTGTTGATCTCATAATCCTCTGGGAAAATACTAAGGTACATCATGCAAACCTTCAGGTGGTAAGGCAGGTGGTTGTAGCTGAGTGTCAGTATCTGCTTCATCCCCTCAAGTTTACTGTTGCTCTCCATCAGTGAACCAATGGAGTTGCAAATTGTTTCCCACCTGCTTTTTCTCTCAGGAGATTTATAGTTCGCCAAGAGGCTGGCAATGCTAACAATGGCCAATGGTAGCCCATCACACTTCTTCAAGATATTGTCCATTATAACTTTCAACTCATTTGGGCAAGTAGCTGTCATGGAACCAAATGCTCTACTGAGGAACAACTCCTTGGAGTATTTTGTCTTGAGTCGCTTAAGACGGTAGATGTAATAATCAGAAACACTTGGAGAACTGCATTCTTTGGCCACGGTCTCTATCCGGGTGGTAACAATGATTCTGCTACCGCATTTGCTATCTGGCAAGTGGACCCGGATGGCATCCCACGCCGTTGTTGTCCATACATCATCGATAACAATAATGTACCTGAATTAATCATAAGGATACTATCATACTAGAGTAAACAACATTTTACGTGTGATAAAAAATGTATAATGTACTTGCATTTTAGAAAACTAGTCATTCACCGGCCATGCACCTGCACGGCCTAGTTATTATGAGGATACATAATTATTAACAAAATTCTATTAACATGTAAAATGCAGAAGATAAATCTACGATATCATACAACTGGACATATGCTAAGTTACTCAAACATGATAACACACAATAAACACGTGTATTATAAGCTTTATTGTTGGATAGAGTGCATCTCTTGTCCAGTTTATGTTGTGCAAACTGCCATCAATGGTCTGAATGAACCCTTCCTATCATAGTTGTAAGATACACTACTTCGTGATTTTACGCCACCTACTATGGGTGGAAAAAGATACACATCTTCTTGGTTACACCACCTACTATGTGTGTTGACCCATATGGCAAGATGCACATCTTCCTGGTTACAAAATAATACATATAATTTTGATCCTCGCTTTAGAATATGTAACACATATCTCGGTTAATGTTCTGGGAAAGATACACAACACATGCCCACTTCTCAACTATAGTTAAGATGAGTGGCATAAGCCGTATGGGCTAGTTTTTTTTTTACGAAGATGGTATATATATATATATAAATATATATATATATATATATATATATATATATATATATAAACAGCATAACAAAAATGATTATAACAGGCACTAAGTGTTTTAAAAGAAAAATGCAATTCTAGTGATGGGTTTGCACTCCATTTAGTGATGGATATGGTTACCTATGGTTATGATTCTTTGTTGCAGTTGGTGTAGATATGTACCACAACAATAATGCACCATTAATGCGTTAGGCAGTGCTCCTGCCTTCACTTAAAAAACACAGTCCAATACTTAATTGAGAATATCTCTATGTATCATCAAATTAAACATTACAATATCTCGTAATACTGTAAAATTTGTTTGACCCTACAAATTTAAAATTTGTTGGGTGTGGTTGCGCAATATTCCTATTTGAAGAAATACCAAACATTCTGTCTTGCCCGCCCCTACCACACAAAGTAATGATATTCCTTCAGCTGAGATTTATTAACAGGTTTATGTTAGTATATGATTCTTCATGCGCGACAATTTATGCATATTTTTCTACTTGTGTTTCAGTTAGGTGATTTCACATAACCCTTAAATAATTGACCTTGGTAGCGGTGATATCTTGGAGATATTGGGGAGAGACTTTTGTATGTGGGATGGAAATTTCTTTTTTGATCATGAATAAGCTCATTTATTTAAAAGGGAGGCTCGATGACTTTCTTTTTTTGGTCATGGAGTTGAGATGTCTGTAATAGCTCAGCTACGTGTCTTTTAATTTCAGTTTTGTGTTACAGTTTGTGGCGGTAAGCGTGAATGTTGATTGGCTGCCCCAGCATCAATGGAATGTGATGGTCACAAACTCGCCGCTGGGGAGAAGATCAGTGGGTTCTCTGAAAACATCCTCGAACTCAGCCAGCACGCTGTGTAATGCAGCAGGGCACTCAGCTTGCTCCCCTTCCTTGGATGCTGCAGCATACAGATACAGGTACACCACATGTAACAGAGCTCCTTGCTTGTGAATACTCTGCAATTGGATGCTGGTGATGACATGGCAGACGAGAGATTCAGCATCATGCCTGCGCAAACATACTGATCCAGATGGAGTTGGGATCCGCAGGATTTTAGCCTTCCAATCCACGGTCATTAGGCTGTGCTGCTCCATCTACTCCATGCCAAGGATTGCATCATAGACTCCCAGGGGCAAAATATTCAATGTTGGTGACAAGCTCATGTCCGTGTGACGGCTAGCTGCAATTGGGGATGGACGCGGCGCAACACAGTTCGCCGTCATCTGCAACACGAACGCGGCAGGGCTTCGGCCGTCGGCACCCTCCCTTCGCGGTGGGAGTCGGTTCTGGGCCCTAGCGGGCTCGGACTCCGACGACTCCGACGAGGAGGAGGCCCCCGGCGGCGGATCTGGGGCAGCGGCATACTCTCCGACGCCTAGCGACAAGGCGTGCGAGGTTTTGGGGGCCGGCTACTCGGAGGAGGAGGTGGCCGGCTTCGTAGACGGGATCGTTCCGACGGATGATGCAGCTTGGGACGGATTGGGCTAGACGGACGCGGTGGAGGTTCTCCGGCGAGTGGTGCATCGCCGGACGGCTCCTTGGAAGGGTCCATTACCCAAGGTAAGTCTTCCCTCCCTTACTCTTGCCAATTTTTTGGTTCTTGGAAGGTAGTGAAGGATCGCCGGAGGAGATCTTGGCCGCTGGCGGCGGTGTCGCCGGCGTGCCATCGAGACGAGATCCAGGCGATGCGTGCTTCCCATTTGAAATCGCTGTTGGGCCAAGATGGGCCTGACTCGGTTTGTGTGGACCTGGGCGCATCAGATACTGGGCAAGTGGCCCATGTAGTGACCCCGGCCACCGGTTCGAGCCCCTAGGGCGATCTGTTACGTGATTCTGCACAGGAGTTTCCTCCCGTACGTGATCCCCCTAGGGTTTTGGTGATCGCTCGGCCAAGCTTCCTCTCGATCGGGTCCGGCCGAGCTCGGCGCGTGTCTCCGGCGGGTACTGTTCCTGCTACCCCCTCCGGCAGGTATGGCGGGGCGAGGCCAACCTCCGCCGGCCAAGCCACCCCTGACCGCGGCTACAGTGGCGCAACAGGAGGTACCGCCTACGGGCCAAGTCGCTGGGCGGGGTGGCGCGCTTGCTGCCGGGCGGGGCGGTGCCCATGTTGCCGGGCGAATGGGGAACCAAGCGGCTGGACAAGGTGGTGCCCTTGGTGCTGGCCGTAGGGGCGCCCATGGCGTCGGGCGGGGTGGAGGTCCTGCCCGGGATGGTCATGACGGTGGTGCTGCTAGGGACAACAGTAATGGCGGCTACAGATACAACCGCTATGGCCAGTGGGGTGACGATGGATACGATGCATACTGTGAGGGTCAGCACCGTCGTTCTTCATCTATGGTGGTCGTGGCTTAGGTTGGAACAATGGCAATGGACCGGGCCGCGGCTTCCAAGGACCTCCTGGCAATTTCGTCGAGGGGGTCACCGGCCCAACCAACCGGCCTAACCGAGGAGATCATCGTGCTTTCCGTGGCGGGAGAGGAGGCGGGCGCCCCCCCTCCACCGCGGCCTCCTCCCCCGCCGGCTGATACAACTATGGTGGCTACTGCCGTGCCTACTGTGACTGGGTAGGCATCCTCTCCTGCGCTCCCCGAGGTGGCTGTAGACACATTCTAGGCTTTGGCTAGAGTCAGTATTCCGGCGGCTAAGGCTGATGACGCTGTTTCTGAAAAGGGTCCGGATAAACGTAATGGTGAAAAGTTATCTAAGTGGGCTATTAAGAAGAAGAAGTTACCGTACTATAGATGTGGAGAGCCAGGACATTTTGTGGGAGAGTGTACCACAGAACTGTGTGATTACTGCTGTAGATCGCAGCATAAGTCCGCTGACTGCCCTCTCCTTTCTGGCCCCAAGCCGGTGGTCACCATTTATGGAGTCTGTTGTCAGGAACTTATGTTTTTTTGGGTCACCTGATGTGGCACCTTCGACGCACGTGCATGAGAGTTCCTTTCCCGCAGTCGTTAAGGTGACTAATGGGAGTTTGACAGAGGCACAGATTGTGCGTCAGCTGCAGGATCTTATTCCAGGTAATCACCAGTGGGACCTTGTCAAGTTGGAGACCCAGACTTACAAGGTTGATTTTCCCACTAAGGAAGGCCAGCTACATATCCTCAAATGGGGCATGTGTAGAGTTCAGAGTACGAACATTGTCCTTACGTTTGATGAGTGGAAGGAGAAGGAGCCTGAGAGTACACCTTTGGAGAAGGTTTGGGTTCGTTTCTATGGTGCACCATGCAAATATATTACTCACTTCCTGGTAGCTTGGAGTATGGGTTCTCTCATTGGGAAGACGGAACAAGCGGACATGCCTTTCACTCGGGCACATGGTGCAGCGAGATTGTTGGTCAGTGTTGTCAGCTTGGAGTTTGTTCCGGATGTGGTCAAATGGACACATGCCGGCGTTACTTATGTGCTTGAGCTTGAGATTGAGGATACTCCGATCCCTCAGGAGGGAGAGGGGGATGACACCTAGGACATGGATACGACCAGGGGGATGGGGCCTCCGGAGATTAGAGTAGGGAGCCAGAGAGCACACCACGGGAGACGGCTAAGGGGCCGGATTCGCTGTCGGATAAGGCAGATAAGTCTGCTACGGGGCCGTTTGGCTCCTCAACTCCGATGAGCTCTCTTTGCTTTGGGTCTATTGATGCACGTTCTATGCCTAGTCGTCTATGGAGTATTCGTGTGGAGATGGACGAGCCGGCGGAACTTGAGTTACCACCGGTGTTGGCTTCTAGCAGTGTGTTTCCGACAATACCTCAATCTTCGGGGACGGACTCCGGGACATTGGTTGGTGCAAAGATGGAGTTTGGTCGGACTACTAAGCTTTACTGCGAGGGTGGGGAGGATCATGGGCAGGAGGCCCTCCGATCCCCCGCTCTCCTTGATCAGGGTGGTACTTATCTACGGATGAGGAGTCCGGTGACGCCGGGCAGCGTTCCAGATGTTCTTCACGCGCCTGGAGGTGACGGTCCGGGAGCCGGGTGTGGGCAGGAGGCCCCCGCCCTTACCTCTCCCTTGGTGGCCGTGCCACGCGCTGGAGGAGCTGCTGGATCGAGAGGGGGGTGCGGGCAGGTGGCCCCCGCTCCTTCCTCTCCCCGGCCGTCCTTGGAGGGGGCGACCCTTGCTCAGGTCCCGGGTGGTGGTCTTGGACAGAGCTCACCGGGCGTACCGAGGCCGGTAGCGGTGATGGCTGGGGGGGGCTTCATCGGTGCTGCCGACGCAGGACAGCTCTCCGGCTGGTTCAGCTCAGTTGAGCCCTGTTGGGGTCGGGCAAGAGGCCTTACCCCGAACGGGGTCACCCGAGACGACATCATCGCTTTTGGAGGGATTCTGGATCCGGTCTCTGATGGTCGACGGATGAGCTGTCATCTACAAGATCGGCCGGATGTTGATGACATGCAGCTACGGTGCACCATGCGGGCGGCCAAGCTTCATGATATTGAGGTCACTACTGGTATGTCAATCAACACTTCCAATTCTATCTTGCATTTTTCTAATGATGAGATTATTAATAACGCAAATCAGTTGGGTGTTTCTCTGGGTAGAAATGACGTTGAAGTCACTAAGTCCGTTAATGATCTCTTGGATCTTGAAGCTAGCGTGCTTTGGAGATGATTAGAAACCTAGCGGCTGTTAAACCTATGAACGATTCTGATGTAGATGCTTTGTGGGTCAATGTGCTTGATAGCTTTTGTGCGGATCTAGCACCCTCTCTTCCTGAGAATGAGGAGGACGCCTATTCTATTTCCCCAAGGGACTCCATTATAGCTGATTCCCAAGTGGATGTGTCCAGCGAGCTCGGTTGTGAGGACCGAGTAGAGGAACAAAACAAACCTAAATGCAAATGGAATCGTAGGATTTATCCGGCATCGGCCGTGCGTAGAAGTGCTAGGATCTGAACAACTAAAAAATAAAAAATTTCATGATGAAATATGAAAGGAATTTTTTGGAATAACAGAGGTCTTAAGTACTTGGCTAAAAGAAGGTTTCTAGTGGATGCTTCTATTGATCAAAAATTGGATTTTATTGCCCTGTTAGAAACTGGTAGGGACAATTTCACTCCCTAGTTCCTTAGTACTCTGTCAGGAGGGGTTGATTTTGATTGGCATTATCTACCTCCAAGAGGAAGATACGGCGGGATCTTACTTGGGGTTAAATACGACTCGTTGGAAGTTAGGAATGTGGTTTTGGCAGACTTTGCGGTCAAGTTTCGGGTTTGGTCAAAGGCAGATGGGTTTAATTGGGCATGGGTGGCGGTATATGGTGCCGCGCAACCAGAACTCAAACCAGACTTTTTTGCGGATTTAGTCCATATTTGTGGTAACGAGCAGCTCCCAATCCTAATTGGGGGGGGGGTTAACATTATCTATAGACGGGACGAAAAAACAATGATAACTTTGACGGCAGATGGTCTTTATGTTTAATACAATTATTGAAAGCTTAAACCTTCGAGAGATTGAGCTTTCTGGTAGAAAGTTACTTGGGCTAACACACTACCAGTCCCGACCTTTGAGAAGCTGGACCGGGTCCTAGCGGGCATCGAGTGGGAACAGAAGTATCCCCTTGTGATGGTCCAAGCGCTCTCTCGCGCAATCTCCGATCATAACCCATTGTTGGTTGACTCGGGAGAGGCAACGCACGTGGGGAACAAGAGTATGTTTTCTTTCGAATCTGTGTGGTTTGAACGAGAAGGGTTTCTGGATCTAATAGCAAGAGAATGGGCTAAAGATTCAGGAGGGAGAACGAATGTTGAGTGTTGGCAAAATAAGATCAGACATTTACGGCAATTCTTGCGGGGGTGGGCTAAGTGATACGTCTCCAACGTATCTATAATTTTTTATAGCTCCATGCTACTTTATCTATTGTTTTAGGCAATATTGGGCTTTATTATCCACTTTTACATTATTTTTGGGACTAACCTATTAACCGGAGGCCCAGCCCAGATTTGCTGTTTTATGCCTATTTCAGTGTTTCGAGGAAAAGGAATATCAGACGGAGTCAAAACGGAACGAAATCAACTGGAGAAGTTATTTTTGGAAGGAAACCCACCTGATGGACTTGGACCCCACGTCAGACGATACGGGAGGTGCTCACAAGGGTGGGGGGCGCGCCCTCCCCCTGGGCGCGCCCCCTACCTCGTGGCCCCCCTGTAGCTCCACCAACGTTCTCCTTGTACCCATATATACCTACTTACCCTAAAACTTCCATAACAGAAAATAGATCGGGAGTTCCGCCGCCGCAAGCCTCTGTAGCCACCGAAAAACCAATCGGGACCCGTTCCGGCACCCTGCCGGAGGGGGATCCCATCACCGGAGGCCATCTTCATCATCCCGGCGCTATCCATGATGAGGAGGGAGTAGTTCACCCTCGGGGTTGAGGGTATGTACCAGTAGCTATGTGTTTGATCTCTCTCTCTCTCTCTCTCGTGTTTCTCTCGTGTTCTTCTATGGCACGATCTTGATGTATCCCTAGCTTTGCTATTGTAGTTGGATCTTATGATGTTTCTCCCCCTCTACTCTCTTGTGATGAATTGAGTTTCCCCTTTGAAGTTATTTTATCGGATTGAGTCTTTTATGAACACTTGATGTATGTCTTGCGTGGGATAACCGTGGTGACAATGGGTTATTCTATTGATCCACTTGATGTATCTTTTGGTGATCAACTTGCGGGTTTCGTGACACTTGGGAACCTATGCATAGGGGTTGGCACACGTTCTTGACTCTCTGGTAGTAGCTT
Source organism: Triticum dicoccoides (assembly GCF_002162155.2). Classification (NCBI taxonomy): domain Eukaryota; kingdom Viridiplantae; phylum Streptophyta; class Magnoliopsida; order Poales; family Poaceae; genus Triticum; species Triticum dicoccoides. Next base: position 46,578,754 of record NC_041389.1, read on the forward strand.
TGGGGCACTCTTTGAAGTACTTTTATGTTGGTTGGATGAATCTGAGATTGTGTGATGCATATCGTATAATCATGCCCACGGATACTTGAGGTGACAATGGAGTATCTAGGTGACATTAGGGTTTTGGTTGATTTGTATCTTAAGGTGTTATTCTAGTATGAACTCTTTTATAGATTGATCCGAAAGAATAGCTTTGTGGTGGTTTCGTATCCGACCATAATCTCTACGTTTGTTCTCTGCTATTAGTGTCTTTGGAGTGACTCTTTGTCGCATGCTGAGGGCTTATCATATGTTCTATCTATGTTATTATTGTTGAGAGAACTTACACTAGTGAAAGTATGAACCCTAGGCCTTGTTTCCTATCATTGCAATACCGTTTACGCTCACTTTTATCGCTTGCTACCTTGCTGTTTTGATTATTTCAGATTACAAAAACCTATATCTACTATCTATTTTGCACTTGTATCACCATCTCTTCGCCGAACTAGTGCACCTATACAATTTGCCATTGTATTGGGTGTGTTGGGGACACAAGAGACTTTTTGTTATTTGGTTGCAGGGTTGTTTGAGAGAGACCATCTTCATCCTACGCCTCCTACGGATTGATAAACCTTAGGTCATCCACTTGAGGGAAATTTGCTACTGTCCTACAAACCTGTGCACTTGCAGGCCCAATAACGTCTACAAGAAGAAGGTTGCGTAGTAGACATCACTAAGCATCTAGGTGGAATTTATAAGGCTGAGAAGGAAAGACTCCTTTTGCTTATTCAATCCTTAGATCTACAAGCGGAGTCCTCCATATTAGATACCAGAGAACTGGAAACTAAAGTGGAGGTGGAGTTAAGATTGAAAGAACTGCTCCGTGAGGAGGAATTCAAGTGGGCTCTGCGAGCTAAAGATCGCAAACTCATCCAAGGGGATGATAACACACAATTCTTCCACATGATTGCGAATGGCAAGCGCCGAAAGAAGAGAATCTTTCAGCTTGAACAAGATGAAGGAACAATTTTAGGGTAGGAGAACCTAAAGGCATATATCACCAATTACTACAAACAGCTGTTTGGGCCTCCCGAGGACAATTTTGTTTCTTTGGATGAGTCGAGGGTTGAGGGTGTTCCTCAGCTCACAGTTGATGAGAACGATATTTTGACAGCCCCATTTTTGGAGAAAAAGAGGTGTCTGAAGCAATTTCCCAAATGAAAAATAATAAAGCTCCAGGACCAGATGGTTTTCCGACGGAGTTTTATAAGAAGTGCTGGCATATTATTAAGGGGGGCTTGCTCCCGATGTTCCAGGACCTTTTCTTGGGACAATTGCAGTTGTTTCACTTGAACTTCGGTACTATCACGCTTCTTCCTAAGAAAACAGAGGCTATGAAGATTGAGCAATTTAGGCCGATCTGTCTTCTTAATGTTAGCTTTAAAATCTTTACCAAACTGCTATGGTGCAGCCGTCCCAAACTGCTTTCATGCCGGACAGAAACATCCTAGAAGGGGTTGTGGTTCTGCATAAAACGCGCCATGAAATCCACACGAAAAAACTTGACGGGGTGGTTTTCAAAGTGGATTTCGAGAAAGCGTACGACAAGGTAAAATGGCCATTTCTTTAGCAGGCTTTGCATATGAAAGGTTTTGATCAGGCCTGGAGAGACCAAGTAGATTCGTTCACGCAAAAAGGGAGTGTTGGAATCAAGGTTAATGATGACATAGGTCATTATTTACAGACACACAAGGGCCTGCAACAAGGAGATCCGATGTCGCCGATTCTTTTTAACATTGTCATTGATATGTTGACAATCTTAATAGGAAGGGCCAAGGACGATGGTTAGGTAGGTGGCCTTGTCCCGCATTTTGACGGGGGAGTGTCTATCCTACAGTACACTGATGATACTATCATCTTTATGGAGCATGATTTGGCTAAAGCTAGAAATATGAAGCTTGTTTTATGCTTGTTCGAACAATTATCGGGGTTGAAGATTAACTTCCACAAAAGTGAATTGTTCTACTTTGGAAGGGCTAAAGAAGAACAAGAAGCTTACAAAGAATTGTTCGGGTGTGAATTGGGATCTTTACCCTTCACGTATTTGGGTATACCAATTCACCATCGCAAGCTCTCTAACAAAGAGTGGAAGAGCATTGAAGATCGATTTGAGAAAAAACTGAGCTGCTGGAAGGGCAAGCTTATGTCGTATGAAGGACGATTGATTCTGATTAATTCGGTTCTCACGAGTATGCCTATGTTTTTATTGTCTTTTTTCGAAGTACCAGTTGGAGTACGGAAAAGGCTAGACTTTTATCGATTGCGCTTCTTCTGGCAGAGCGATGAATTAAAAAGAAAATACAGACTCGCTAAGTGGGATATCATTTGTAGGCCGAAAGACCAGGGGGGTCTAGGCATTGAAACTTTAGAGGTAAAAAACATATGTCTTCTCTCCAAATGGCTGTATAAGTTATCTGTAGAGACGGAGGCCACTTGGGCAGAGATTCTTCGTGCTAAGTACCTCTAGTCCAAAACTTTGTCCCAGGTGACGGTAAGACCGACTGGTTCGCCTTTTTGGAAGGGACTCATGCGAGTGAAATCAGCCTTCTTTAATAGGACAAAGTTCATAGTTGGAAATGGTACTTCCACAAGATTCTGGGAGGATACATGGCTAGGGGAGGCACCCCTTGCGATCCAATATCCATCTCTCTATAATATTGTTCAGCGAAGAGACGCTTACGTTGCAACAGTATTACAGTCAAATCCTCTTAATATTCAATTCAGGAGGACGCTAGTAGGAAATCGTTGGGAAGCTTGGCTCCATCTTGTGAGACGATTGATGAATGTCCAACTCTCTCAACAGCCAGATCAGCTTCGCTGGAAACTAACTAAGAATGGGGAGTTTTCAGTTAAATCCATGTATTTGGATATTATCAATGCTAGCGTTATTCCTAGTTCGAAACATGTTTGGAAAGTCAAAGTGCCTTTAAAAATCAGTGTTTATGTGGTTTGTCCACAAACAAGTGATCTTAACTAAAGACTATTTGGCGAAGCACAACTGGACGGGCTCTACAAGATGTAGTTTTTGTGATAGTGATGAATCAATCAGACACCTCTTTCTTGATTGCCCTTTGGCAAAGATTTTGTGAAGGTCCATCCACATAGCTTTTAATATAACGCCTCCGAGTTCCATCAACACGTTATTTGGGACGTGGCTAGATGGGATTGACGTAGTAACAACGAGACATATCCGTGTATGAGTATGTGCTTTACTCTGGGCAATCTGAAACTGGAGAAACGATTTGGTTTTTAACAGAGCAACAAATATTCATTTCTTGTAGGTTATCTTCAGGGCCACTACACTCATCCGTATGTGGTCGCTACTCACTCCGACGGATGCCAGGGAGCATTTGGTTACTGGTTCTATCCGATGGGAGACGGTAGCTTGGGCTATCTTCAACCGGCTTGGATGGCGGTCATGTAATAGGATAGGTGTTTAGTTTCCTATCTGTTTTTGCCTGCCGGTTGTGGCAGTCCCTTTTTGTGCTTTCATGCTCCTTATACAGCACTTGTTCCTTTGTTTGAGACTACGAGACCTCTATTGAACTTTTTTCTTATTAATAATATGGCCGTATGCATCTTTCTGTTGCAGAGGCCGGGGCAAACCCCCTTTTCGAAAAAAACGCGGCAGGGCTGCGGCATGGGTCGCACCCCTGTTAGCATCGCAGCCAGCTTCTGGTCGATGAAGGAAGTTCAGCTACCACTGTCAACCAGAGTCAGAACATCCTCGCCTTGAATCCATGCTTGCAATTGGAAAGCTTTGGGTGACACTCCTCCTGTGAACGCCGACTTGGATATGGCCATCGAAGTGTGGTAGTCATCGTCAACCGTGCTAAGCACGTCGAAGACTAAGTCGATGCCGAATAGATCGAGAAGTTCTTCAATGACGTGGAGCTGCACCGACGTGGGACAGACGTGGTCCTAGCCCCAGCGCTTGCCGCACTTGAAGCAAAATCCGCGGGCGCGGCGGTAGTAACGGAGCACTTTCACCTTATCGGCACGTGCGCCCTCCGTGTCGTGGCGGTCAGTTGCTGTGGTAGGTGCCACGGGACGAGCTGGTGGTGGCGGTAGAGGAAGCGGTGTTCCTGCCTGCGGTGGTGGTTTAGGAGGTCGCGCTGAAGTAGAATGCCCACGATATCCATGACGCCATGAACCACCTCTTCCTGGATTAGTGGCAGGGAACATGCAGTGTCGAGGTCCCGTGGGCGCTGCACCAGCACCACCCGCTCTTATATCGCCCCCAGCCCCTAGCTAAATCGAGTATGAAATAAATAAGGTTGAATTGAGTCTGAATAAGATGTTAAATGATTTACCTAAAAAGGCTTTTACCTCCCTTTATGTACAAACCAACATACGAACCGATACAAACACAACACGGCAACCCAACACCACACGAACCCGAGGCAAGATACGTAGGTGCCAGAGGGCTACCACAACAACACACCAAGCGACTCGAAGTAGACTACAAAATGTCAGCAAGTATCACTACGGAGCTGCCGAAGCCCTCCCCGGTGAAGATACCCTGAAGAGGTGAAGTTGAGAGTCGACAAAACCATGAGCTCGAAGATGATGCATTCAGAAAGGATACGACACCAAAGCGCCGCCACCGTCCGATCCAAAGATCAAGATTTTCATATGGAGAAGAAGAGAAAGGAGCAACCACGACAGAGACTTTTGGAAACGACGTCCACAGGCGTCGCTTCTGTCAATCCAGCCAAATCCGGACAGGGTTTTCACCCCAGCAAGCATACTCCGCCTTCGCCCATTGTGCGGCTACATGGACCACCGCAGCACACCGTCACATAACGCGAAAACGCCAGCGACCACTCCGCCCATGCGACCATGGCCGCTAGCCGCCCGCAAGCATCATAACTGAGCTGTGAACTTAGCCCACAAGCATCATAACTCCCACCGCCTGGGCCACCGCCCAGGGAAACCCGAAGTTCCATATGTCCTCCATGCCTGTGAGCGATGAGCCGACTGGCAAGCTCCGATCGGCGAGAGAGCCGCCAACGGCTGGAGAGACCAGATCAATCGGGGAGCCACTGGGTCGAAGAAGAGGTGAAGCAGGCGCAGACCACGTCGACGCCGGAAACCACTGCCGATGACGGGTGGCCTGACCGCATCGGCGCCACCCATCTCCCCCACCATCTCTTCAAGCTCCACCCCCTGCAACGCCCAACCGTAGCACCTGAATTGGAACTACACCTGGCCCATCCCCGCCATTCACCCAACGATGCGAAGTACCGGACCGACCACCACCTGCAGCCGCAAAAGGGCACTAGTGACCACCACCAGAGCAGCCGCAAAACGACCTGTACCACCACCATGGGCTGCCATCACGCTGTCGCAGCCCATCATCGAGCACCAACCAGGACGGCTGTTGCTACCACCCCGAGCTGCCCGCTGACTATCAGGGCGAGATCCGGGTGGATCAAGCCCGAGCCTTGTAGGTGCCCTCCAGCTATGCCACATCTAGCCAACAAGGCAGGTCGAGGCCCAGCCCGAATGTCCTCATAAACTGCCTCGCCGCACCAGTAGGCGTCTCCAGCGGTCCAGCCACGCCACCGCAGCCCGCGGCGCCGACCGCCGGATCTGACGAAGCCGGCACAGCCAGCCACCCCGCCACCATCGCCATGTAGTCGAGCCGCCGTGCCCAAGGCTCAGCCGCCTAAGGCGCCACCGTGCGTGAGCGCCGTGCTCCCCATCCGCACGTCGAGTCTCGCGCCACGACCAGCAGGGAAGCAGGGAGAGGAGGTCCAGCCGCCCCCATCCAGGCTTCGCCCGGCATTGTCCTCTGGCGGCGGCGAGGGAAGGGGATACGGGGAGGAGGTGCTGGCAGTGGTGGCTAGGTTTTCGCCCAGCCGCCCATGGGAGCAACCTGGGCGAGTATTCGTCCAGTCCAGTACCTTTCATCAAATGATTTATAATAATTTCAAATCGCTCAATGTAATCGGTGACAGTAGTAAGTTGTCACACAGTGTAAAACTGACTGATGAACAATTCTGTCGATCTCATCCGAAACAAGTGCATAACATAGATGCAAACGATCCCCAATCCAAGTCAGAGAGTTTCTTCTGCACCGACTGCAGCCAAATTGAAGCAGAACCCAGGAAATTCAGTGAGGCCATGGGTACCTGGAAATGAATCATGTATCTCAAACATTTGGAAATATTGCTCACATAGTGTTTTTCTGAGGCATGGGTTTTCAGCAGTGAACTGGGGAAAACAGATTGAGGGATGTGCCTCACCCAGACCAACCAAGAGCTGGTTCGCATGCATGAACGGGGAGGGGATGGAATTTGGTGAAGTGATGTTGTGCTGGCCGGTTGCCGGCGCCGGGCGTCATGAAGGACGCAACCAACAATGAGCATTATCGTGGTCGTACACCCTTGAGAAATTGTTGCCACACCAGTCACAACACCGGGGAGGGCGTTGTGCGTCGCCGGCGAAGGCGTGGTGGCTGCACCTGCCTTGTTGCCGTCGTCTTGCGCAGCTGGTGGTTGTGGGAGTGCGAGGTTGAGCGCGGGCCCGTCTCGCCAAGATCTGCGACGTGCGGCTCCAGATCGGGCCTCCAGGCGACGAGATCTGCGACATGCCGCTCCAGATCAGGCCACCAGACGACGAGATCCGCAACGCGCCACTCTAGATCGGGCCGCCAGGCGACGAGATTGTTGACTTTGGTGGTCGAGGCCTATATCGCCGCGGTGTTGGCTGCCAGTGTGGTCTCCAGCCAGTCGAGGAAGGCCTGAAAGGGGATCCATGGCTAACAGTTGTGCTCACGCTTGAAGCAGGCGTCAGGTCTCGATGAATTGCGCCAGATCAACGCGGATCACTAAGTTAGAAAACTCTAGTGATACCCGGGTAAGCATAGTTGTGTGATATTAATGTTCTTTTAGAAGTTCTTGTAGTTTCTATTAGGGTCAAACTACTCTCATAATTTGTTTTTCATTTAGAACGAGTTGTGTTCTTTTATGCTTTTTTTTTTGTATCAGATAACACTATTCCTAGAATTATTTCCTTCTTATACAGAATTTTGCTTTTCTTTCTTCTGTTTTTCTTCATTTCTTCTTTAAGGCTAACCCACTCCTAGAATTTCTTCTTCCTTGAATTAAATTTCTCTATCATTTCTTTCTTATTTTTGTGTATTTCTTCATTTGGGTAACACCACTCCTACAATTATCTCTTCATTGAAAGGAACTTGATCTTTTTTTTTTCATTTTCTTCTTTGAGGTAACAACACTCTTAGAATTATTCCATCCTTTGATTGATTTTTCTTGTCTATGTTCATTTCCAATCTAGATTGCAATTTCCATTTTTCGTCTATGTTAATTTCTTCTTGTATGTTGCACAGTTCAATAATTTGAATGTAATTATTATGTTCGAGTATTTTAATTTTCAAACTAGATTTGATTTGCAACAATTTTTTTCTACTTCAGAAGCCCTTAAACAGTTTACCATCTCACACTTGCCACCGTGCATATATCTGTACATTCCCGCCATAAAATAAGCTCGCCATGATCCAAATTTATACGAAAAGCCAAGTGTCAGTTGTACACACATGTTACTAAGTACTCAACTTTATAATAAATAAGCGACACTTATTTTAAGATGAAGGGAGTAGTAGTGATAAATTTGCTTTCTGTACATTTCATGGCAGCAGGTGCAAGGGCCCCACAAAGGAAAATAGGATATCACATAGTGCTAGACTACTGTGTAGTACATATATGCATGACTTTATGCTAGTAGTACTACCTCCGCTCCAATTCTTGTAGCATGCAACGGCAACGGTGGCCGCAAAAAAGAAAAAAATTTGACTGACGCTCCAAAAAATTTCAGTCACCTGAAGTTAGGCGGCCCATGTTCGTTGGATTCACATCCAGCGATTCTGGGGAAAATTGACAGAAACAAATTCTTTTTTCAGGCACCTGAGCCATAGGTGCTCCCAATAATAGGTAATGCTATACCTACGGCAATTTGTGTACGGGTTTTATGTAATATTAATTCTACCTAAAAATCCAGCATCGACAATAAGTAGTGTGCTTATCCGTACGTACCTCTTGTCCGCGAGATGCTCCTTGAGCTTCCTGGCCAGGTTCATCACATCCATGTCGCCGATATTCTCTTCCTTCTCATTTTGTGGTTTCGCCATAATAATTTGTCGAAGCACGCGCTTCAGCAATCCTTGGATGTCCTTGGTGCCGTCAAACGCCTGAGACACCGATACTTGCGCTTGGTGCTCGAACTCCGCCTCCAGCAGCCGGTACACCTCCATGGCCAGTGTCGTCTTTCCGAGCCCCCCGAAACCCAGGATGGAGAAGACCTTGGGTTTGCTGTCAACCTCTTCGTCATTCCTCGCCTTGACCATTTCAGCCAGGGTGTTAGCCTCGTCCTGGATGCCAACGAGCTGATCAGGATCGTTGGCAGGGCGGAGCACAAGCTCAGATGCCGACGCTGTCGGCATGAGGGCTAAAGCCGGAGAGCGGCGCAGTGCCTCGCTGTAGCGAGCATGGCGCTCGCTGATGGAGACAGCACGGGCTCGTAGGGACTTGATCTCGCCAGCAAGGCGACGACGAGGGAAGAACGTCACAAGGAGGCGATTGGACCAGGCGAGGAACCCGTCGCCAAAACGGCACTTGATGCGGAATATGTAGAGGTCAACGCAGTCCTCGGCGTCATAAGCTAGCTCGCGCAGCTGCTTCATCCACTCCCGGATGAAGTGGTCCACGGCGCCGTCTTCGGCTTCAGCCTGCATGCGCAGGAGGGCGTTCATGGTGGCCAGCTCGTCCCTCAGCTCCACAACCTCGTGGCCAACGGCTCGGAGCTGCCGGAACTCCTCGCCCAACAGCCGGCCAACAGTGCCGACGATGGTCTGCGCCGCGCCCTCCATTGTGGCTCTTTTTCTTGGATAGTGGAATGATGGAGGAAGAGTTTTGTCCGGGGGGGAACAGCTAGTACTAATAGAAACCATCTTGCTGTGCCGACTGCAGATTTTTAAAATCCATAGAAACCTTTTTTCTAACGGTTAAGCTATTTGCAACCAGAGGGCACTAGTGTGCACTTGGAAGCATCATGTGTCTTAGGGGGGTGTTTGTTTATAGGGATTTATTGGTATAGGGACTCAAAAAAAATTCCTTTTAGTTCATCTAAACCAAACATAAGAGACTTATAAGGAGTTAAAGTGGGCATTTGAAACTTATGAAAGAAGACCCTAAGGAAGAGTCTTTTTGGACTTTTAGTTGTAACATTGTCTTTTAGTGCATGTTTAGTCCCAGAAACAAACAACTAGGGACTTTTTAGGGACTAGCGACTTTTAGTTGAGACTAAAAAAATTCTATGACTTATGAACCAAACATGACCTTATAGTAGTACGCAATTTGCAACTAGAGAGGAAACTAGTCACCTACCGCAAGTATGCATGACAGGTAGCATGTGTATTTGACGAAGATTCTTCGTGTCGACGAGTTACATTAATGCATCGGATACCTCACAGACACAGTGAGCTGTGCGACGAGTTGTTTTCTCTGACTCTCTGTGCTTGCCTGGTTGGAGCGTCACAAATCATAACGTTAAAACCAGCTCACAAAGTAAACTGCATGCCTAGATCGTTTTGTACTTTTTTCCAAGACCTGGATGACTGTTAAGTATACAAGTACTCCCTCTTTATCAAAATATAAGACGTTGACGTTTTTTACACTCACAACGTCTTATATCTTGATACAGAGGGAGTAGCTGGTTAATTTTGGTGCCGGTCTCTTATTGGATTACTGAACTGTACCTGACGCATCTCTCCACCCTTAATTAGAATCTTTATTGCAGGCCGCATCTTGCGCCGGAAATGGGTTTTGAACAGGAGTGAATAGATGCACAAACCGTGCAAGTGGCTGTGTGCTGTAACTAAGTTGACATAGCTAAAATTTGGTCAAGATTCCCCTCAAAAATTAAAATTGCTCAAGATTCCTCGGATCGCAAGTTGTTAATCTCACATGCATGAGCGCGCGCACACACATGGCCAGCAAGTTGCCGTCTGTAAGATTCCTATTAAGAGAGCTTACTTGTTGAAGCTTGTTTAAATTATGAGCAATGCTAGACGTACAGGAAGTTACAGGGAATTTACAGGGCTGATGGACTGTGATTGGCGGAGATTTAATTAGGAGGATGGGCCCATCAGTGAAAATCAGGGAGGGCCAATTAGATGAGGCCACGCTCTCTTCCTGTAAAGTCTTTGTATCAATCAGCCTGTACATCTAGTATTATTGTTAAATGATCAAGACTGCGTCCCTAGCAAGTGGCATTATATAACAGAAAATCAAAAAGGTGGCCAATGCAACTTACAGTTATTGATGATGCCTCCTCCAAAGCTGAAGTGAAGCTTGAAGTTTATCCATGAGCGCGGCCTCCTTCTCTGCAGTAGGAGTATCTTCCACGAAGACAGATTTTGGAGTACGACGGCCAATGAACACGTTCTTTTTTTTGAAAGGCTAAAAACTGGCGCTTAAAACTTTCAATAAAAGTTGATTCTTTTTACACAAAAACGTATGCATGTCTATGTCATGATGGGGCATGCTACCACGGCGAACATGAAGGACGAGGCGGTGGGGCCTATGGTCAGTGAGGGCATCGACCAAGGTAAAGAAGGAGCGGACCAAGTCAAGGATGGACCTAGCAAGGTGAAGTGAGGTGTCGTGTGTGTTTGTGTGTGTATTAAAGGCCAGACCAGCCCAGTTGTAAGGCATGCGGAAAGACATCGAACGAATTGGAGAGAAGCTAATTTTCCTCCCCGCTTATCCCCTTTCTCCCTGTCTCACCTGCTCCTTACACCTCCTCATCCTCTCTCAGATCCCCTAGGATAGATCGGCCTGTAACATATGGTATCAGAGGTCAGAGAGATCTGGAGACCGCGTATTTGAAACCCTGCTACACCAACAAGCAAGCAAAGCAGGCGTTGCTGATGGAGGAGCAGATCGCTGCTCTCGCCAAGGCGGTCAACGACGGAAGGGTGGCCAATGATGCCCGTATCGAGGCGATCCAGACCTCCCTCGAGCTCTAGCGACCGACGGTCACCCATATCCAGCATCAGTTCGATGAGCTGCGGACACAAGTGGGGCGGATCACCCTTCACCCGGTTCTGGCGACGCCTTCGGATCCGATCCCGGAGGAGGACGCGGTGGTACGCCCGGCGGCCACAGCAGAAGGAGGGGCCGACACGCGCAACCACGAGCCTGATGGCCACTGCGAGATCGATGACACCGGAGGGCAGACATACGGAGTGGTCATCACTCAGTTGCCGCCTCCGGTCAAGGGTACGTCCCTGACTGGATCACATGCTCTCGTAGTCAATTCCGGGAGTCCTGTAGCTGTTCCTGATCCACATACAGTTGGTCACTTCCCAGATTAGACTTTCCAGTTTTCAGTGGAGAGAATCCTCGATTTTGGCGAAACCGCTGTGAGAAGTACTTCGATGTTTATGGGGTGCAGTCGGACATGTGGGTTCGAATTGCTACTCTTCATTTTACGGGCGACGCAGCTCATTGGCTACTGATGCGCGAGGCCAGAGGCATGCCGATGTCCTAGGAGGAGTTGTGCACAACACTGTGTGGTAAATTTGGGCATGAGCAATATTAGGCACATCTCCGTCAGTTTCGCACATTTAGACAAACTGGGACAGTAGGAGAGTATATGACACAGTTCGAAGAGTTGATGCATCATCTATTAGCGCACAATTCATCCTACGATCCAGTGTTTTTCACCACACAATTTTTAGAAGGATTGAAGCATGAAATTCGTGTGGGTGTCGCGTTACATCAACCAAAAGACTTGGACTCTGCGTTTTCCTTGGCTTCCATGCAGGAGGAGCTTCTGGAAGCACTGCCACGGCGGGAGTACAGACGACAAGAGTCACCACCGGCTCGAGCGCCGCCGTGTCCATTCCTACCAGTGGTTGTTCCGCTGGGGCGACCCATTCAAGGGCCACCTGTGGCTGCAGAGGACTGGAGAGGGCAAGAGGCTGCTCGTCCTCAAGATCGAGGGGCGGCGACGACCGGGTCGCTGCTCTTCGGAATTACCGACGAGCACGTGAACTATGCTTCAAATGTGGGGAAAGGTGGGGGGCCGGTAAGCAATGTGCCCCCACTGTACAAGTCCACATTGTCGAAGAGCTCTTGGAGCTACTCCAAGCAGAATACCCAATACAGCAGCAGCCAGACGATGATGATCAAGAAGAGGTGTTGATGTCTATCTCGAAGCTCGCTACAACAGGGCAAACGACACCCCTACAGTACGATTGTTGGGAAGAATTGAGGACGTGGAAGTGTTGATTTTGGCCGACTCCGCCAGCTCTCACAGTTTCATTAGCTAGCAAAGTGTGTCAAGGATGCATGTCAAGGTTCAGCCACTGGCTCCCATGCCAGTGAAGATAGCTGACGGTGGCACCTTATCTTGCACCGGCATACTGCCGCGATGCGAGTGGAGGACACAAGGACAAGTGTTTCAGTCTAATTTGCGAGTGCTGCCCTTGGGGTGCTAGGACATGATCGTCGGAATGGATTGGCTGGAACAGTGCGGACCCAAGTGGGTGGATTGGACGAATAAAACACTTTGGTTCAACCACAATGGCAAGGAAGTGTCACTAACAGGGATCCAATTGTGACTGCAGCCAGTTCCAGAGGTGTCAGCCACTCAGCTCAGAGCAATGGAGGAGGAAGGGGACATTGTCCATTTTGTGGCCTTGTGTGCCATCGCACCAGAAGAGAAGGACAAGGTGACGCTACCAGCAGAGGTTCAGGCAGTGCTAGATGAATTCCAAGTGGTTTTTACGGAACCAACAGAACTTCCCAAACATAGAGCCTGGGATCATTCCATCACACTATTGCCAGACACCAAGCCAGTTAACATCAGACTATATCGATACACCCCATAACCGAAGACAGAGATAGAGAATCAAGTCAAGGAAATGCTCAAGGCTGGACTAATCACCCCAGTATCAGTCCCTTCTTGTCACCGGTGCTATTAGTCAAGAAGAAAGATCTGACATAGCGATTTTGCATGGATTTTAGACACTTGAACACAATCACAGTCAAGAACACATACCCCTTGACAATCATCGACGAGTTGCTCGATGAACTAGCAGGTTCCAAACGGTTCTCCAAGCTGGACCTTCACGCTGGCTATCATGAGATCAGACTTCGGCCCAAGGACGAAGAAAAGACAACTTTCAAAACTCACCACGGGCACTTGCAGTTTTGGGTCCTTCCATATGGTGTGACAGCCGGGCCAGCAACATTTCAGGGAGGCATGAACACCATATTGGGGCCATTGCTTCGTCATGGGGTCCTTTGTTTCATGGATGATATCCTAGTCCACACAGCTACTTTCTTCGCTCATATCCAGTTGCTACGCCAGGTGCTCTCGTTACTGCGATCCAACGACCTACGAGCAAAGCTCTCCAAATGTACATTTGCTCAAAATACCATCTCCTATCTTGTGCATCATATCAGTGGTGAAGGTGTCTCAACGCTTCCAGATAAAGTTCAGGACGTGTCGACATGGCCACAGCCAGCATCCGTGAAGGAGTTACGCGGGTTCCTTGGATTGGCAGGATACTACTGTAAATTCGTGAGGAATTTTGGTGTCATCGGCCGACCCCTCACCGATCTACTTCGCAAGAACTCCCTGTTTGCTTGGACACCAGTGACCGAGGAGGCATTTCAAGCACTCAAACAAGCCCTGATTCAAGCACCCGTGTTGGCGCTGCCAGATTTTTTGCGACAGTTTGTGGTGGAAACTGATGCTAGCGCTACAGGAGTGGGAGCGATTCTGATGCAAGATACACACCCTGTGGCATATTTGAGTAAGGCTCTCTCCCCATGAAACCTTGGCCTCTCGGCGTATGAAAAAGGAATGCTTGGCGCTACTGCTGGCCATAGACCATTGATGACCATATCTTCAACATTCAGAGTTCCTGATCTGAACCGACCAGAAAAGCCTACTCAACCTTACTGATCAGCGCCTGAACACCCCGATTCAACAATGAGCATTTACTAAACTGGTTGGACTCCAATTCCGCATTCAATACAAAGTAGGGCCACTAAATCACACAGCAGACGCGTTGTCACGACGGCGTCACAAGCAGACAGCTGAGCTGCGGGCTATTTCAGTTTTCCGAACATTATGGTTGGACGCCATCGTCACAAGGTACCAACAGGACCCAGTCGCGCGGCAGCGACTCTCACAGATCGCACTGGACCCAAACGCAGAAGCGGGATTCACCTTGAAAGAGGGGATCATTCGAGTTCGTGATCGAGTGTGGATTGCCGAGGACAAGGAAACACAACAGTCCATCATCAAATTGTTGAATGACAGTGCTGTAGGTGGACATTCAGGGTTTCATGCTACATACAATCACATCGGTCGGCTCTTCTCTTGGAAAGAAGTGAATGAAATGATCAAGTGTTTTGTTCGTGCATGCGCAGTCTGCCAACAAGCCAAAACAGAACACAAATCACCGGCGGGACTACTACAACCCCTGCCTATTTCGCGGAAACCATGGGCAGTAATCTCACTGGACTTCATCAAAGGGTTGCCATCTTCAGGTGGCTTCGACCTGATATTGGTCGTCGTCGACAAATTCTCAAAGTACGCCAATTTTCTATCACTCAAGCATCCATTCACGGCTCTCCAAGTTGCAACCTTTTCATGCATAATATTTACAAATTACACGATCTGCCAATGGCCATCATCTCCGACCGCTATCGCATCTTCACAAGCAATGTGTGGCAGGAGCTCTTTAAGCTTTCCCAGACTCAGTTGCGACTCAGCTCATCGTATCACCCCCAGACGAATGGGTAGACGGAGCGGGTCAACCAGTGCGTGAGACCTACCTCAGGTGCGCAGTGCATGCTTGTTTGAAGAATTGGTTTAAGTGGCTTTTCCTGGCGGAATATTGGTACAATACCTGCTTCCACTCCGCGCTTGGGCGTACACCATTTGATGTGATTTACGGGCATTTACCCAGAGAGTTTGGTGTGGTTCAAGTGGAAGAATGCTCAGTGCCAGACTTGGTATCGTGGCTTAAGGAAAGGGAAGTGATGCATGAGCTACTCCAGCAGCATCTGAAATAGGCTCAGGATAGAATGAAGACGCAAGCAAATAAGCAACAGACAGATAAGCAGTTCGCTGTTGGGGATTCGGTATTCTTGCGCCTGCAACCTTACATTCAGACATCTCTAGCACAACGACCGTACAAAAGCTGGCCTTTCGATACTACAGACTGTATAAGATCATCGCACGTGTGGGGGCCGTGGCATACAAACATCTCTGGCTACTTGGGAAGACCCTTTGGAGCTCCGACGTCGCTTCCCAATAGCGCTGGCTTGGGGTCAAGCCGGCAAACAAGGAGGGGTGAATGTCACAATGGGGCAGGCTACCACGGCGAACATGAAGGACGAGGCGGTGGGGCCTATGGTCAGTGAGGGCATCGACCAAGGTAAAGAAGGAGCGGACCAAGTCAAGGATGGACCTAGCAAGGTGGAGTGAGGTGTTGTGTGTGTGTGTGTATATTAAATGCCAGACCGGCCCAGTTGTAAGGCATGCGGAAAGACATCGAACGAATTGGAGAGAAGCTGATCTTCCTCCTCGCTTATCCCCTTTCTCCCTGTCTCACCAGCTCCTTACACCTCGTCCTCCTCTCTCAGATCCCCTAGGATAGATCGGCCTGTAATAGTCTAGCCTCTAGGTGACTGTCAAATTTCATTCCAAAGTACGTTTAATTATATGCTGCAAAAAAAGACAAAGATTCGGCAAAAAAAAATAACAACTGATTTTTACGTGTATTTATCTTTTTTTAATGTATCATTTAAGTGTTCAGTCGTGAATGCTAGTGCGAGTGAACAGTAGTCACCAGTGAACAGTATCCCATGTGAAAAGTGTTCCAAAAAAATACATACTATAGCTCAGAAAAAACTGAGATTTTTTTACAGGTTAATATTTAGTATTTTTCTACACATCATTCATCTCCACCGGCGCACCAATGCAGAGCTGCCTCGATCGTCTCCCGCTCCCGTCCTATTATGGTGCTGCCGAGACTTAAAACAGTAAAACAGAACAATGTATTTACATGGACAGTAACCCATGGGGAAAATAAATTCTTCGCCGGTTACTGTCTATTTTTACACCACGACAACAATGAACAGCGTACCACAAATTGCCTGAACAAAACCGTAATAGTATTCGAATAAATCCAAAACTAGTAACCAAAATTATAGCCCAATCAAATTGAAATGGCAAATCCGAATAATCCGTAACAGTAAAGGCAATGGAATAGAAAAATATCTGAATAAAGAAAAAACATTAACCCACTCAAACAGTAAACTGGAATAGTACCCGAATTGTAATCCAAAACACAAACCATGTGAACCATAAAATAGATGAACTATGAAACTGGAATAGTAAACCCCGAAGGAAATATTCCTAGAGGCAATAATAAAGTTATTATTTATTTCCTTAATTCATGATAAATGTTGTTTATTATGTTAGAATTGTATTAACCGGAAACTTAGTACATGTGTGATTACATAGACAAAACTTATAGTCCCTAGTATGCCTCTACTTGATTAGCTCGTTAATCAAAGATGGTTATATTTCCTGACCATAAACATGTGTTGTCATTTGATGAACATGATCACATCATTAGGAGAAAGATGTGATGTTCATGACCCATTCGTTAGCTTAGCATTATGGCCGTGTTAGTTTCACTGCTACTGCTTTCTTCATGACTTATACAAGTTCCTCGGACTATGAGATTATGCAACTCCAGAATACTGGAGGAACACTTTGTGCGCTACCAAACGTCACAACATAAATGGGTGATTATAAAGGTGCTCTACAGGTGTCTCCGAAGGTGTTTGTTGGGTTGGCATATATCGAGATTAGGATTTGTCACTCCGTGTTTCGGAGAGGTATCTCTGGGCCCTCTCGGTAATACTCATCACTATAAGCCTTGCAAGCATTGTAACTAATGAGTTAGTTGCGGGATGAAGTATTACAGAACGAGTAAAGAGACTTGCCGGTAACAAGATTGAGCTAGGTATTATGATGCCGACGATCGAATCTCGGGCAAGTAATATACTGATGACAAAGGGAACAACGTATGTTGTTATGCGGTTTGACCGATAAAGATGTTCGTAGAATATGTAGGAACCAATATGAGCATCCAGGATCCACTATTGGTTATTGACCGGAGACATGTCTCGGTCATGTCTACATAGTTCTCGAACCCGTAGGGTCCGCATGCTTAACATTTGATGACGATTGGCATTATGAGTTTATGTGATATGATGTTCCGAAGATGGTTCGGAGTCCCGGATGTGATCACGGACATGATGAGGAGTCTCGAGATACATAAGAATTGATATATTGGACGGCTATATTTGGACACCAGAAGTGTTCTGGAGAAGTTTCGGATAAAATCGGAGTGATGGAGGGTTACCGGAACCCCCGGGGGAACTAATTGGCTTAGATGGGCCATAGTGGGAGAAGAGGAAGGGCCAGGAGGGGCTGGCCACGCGCCCCCCTTGAGTCCGAATAGGACAAGGGAAGGGGGGCGACGTCCACCCTTTCCTTCCCTTCCCCCTCTTCCTTCCTCCTCCCCCCTCTTCCTTAGGTGGAAACCTACTAGGACTTTGAGTCCTAGTAGGATTCCCATCTCTTGGCTTGCCCTAGGAGGGCCGACCTGCCTCCCCTTGCTCCTTTATATACGGGGGCAGGGGGGCACCCTAGAACACACAAGTTGACAATTGTTTTAGCCGTGTGCGGTGCCCCCTCCACATATTTCCACCTCGGTCATATCGTCATAGTGCTTAGGCGAAGCCCTGCGTCGGTAACTTCATCATAACCGTCACCACGCCATCGTGCTGATGAAACTCTCCCTCGACCTCAGCTGGATCTAGAGTTCATGGGACGTCACCGAGCTGAACGTGTGCAGATCGCGGAGGTGCCGTACCTTCGGTGCTAGGATCGGTCGAATCGTCAAGACGTACGACTACATCAACCGCGTTGTCATAACGCTTCCGCTTTTGGTCTACGAGGGTACGTGGACAACACTCTCCCCTCTCGTTAATATGTATCACCTAGATAGATCTTGCGTGATCGTAGGATTTTTTTTGAAATTACTGCGTTCCCCAACAGTGGCATCCGAGTCAGGTCTATGCGTAGATGTTATATGCACGAGTAGAATGTTGGAAATATGCCCTAGAGGCAATAATAAAATGGTTATTATTATATTTCCTTGTTCATGATAATTGTCTATTGTTCATGCTATAATTGTATTAATTGGAAACCGTAATACATGTGTGAATACATAGACCACAACATGTCCCTAGTCAGCCCCTAGTTGACTAGCTTGTTGATCAATAGATGGTTATGGTTTCCTGACCATGGACATTGGATGTCATTGGTAATGAAATCACATCATTAGGATAATGATGTGATGGACAAGACCCAATCCTAAGCATAGCACAAGATCGTGTAGTTCGTTTGCTAAGAGCTTTTCTAATGTCAAGTATCATTTCCTTAGACCATGAGATTGTGCAACTCCCGGATACCATAGGAATGCTTTGGGTGTACCAAACGTCACAACGTAACTGGGTGGCTATAAAGGTGCACTACAGGTATCTCCGAAAGTTTCTGTTGGGTTGGCACGAATCAAGACTGGGATTTGTCACACCGTATGACGAAGAGGTATCTCTGGGACCACTCGATAATGCATCATCATAATGAGCTCAATGTGACGAAGGAGTTAGTCACGAGATCATGCGTTATGGAGCAAGTAAAGAGACTTGCCGGTAATGAGATTGAATGAGGTATGGCGATACTGACGATCGAATCTCGGGCAAGTAACATACAGATGGACAAAGGGAATTGTGTACGAGATTGATTGAATTCCCGACATAGTGGTTCATCCGATGAGATCACCGTGGAACATGTGGGAGCCTATATGGGTATCCAGATCCTGCTATTGGTTATTAACCGGAGAGGTATCTCAGTCATGTCTGCATGGTTCCCGAACCCGTAGGGTCAACACACTTAAGGTTCGGTGACCTAGAGTTGTAATGGGAATAGTATGTGATTACCGAAGGTTGTTCGGAGTCCCGAATGAGATACCAGACATGACGAGGAACTCCTGAATGGTCCGGAGGTGAAGATTGATATATTAGACGAAGGGCATTGAAGTCTAGAATTGTTCCTGGGGTACCGGGTGACGACCAGTGTGACCGAAAGGAGTTTCGGATGCCCCAGCAAGTGTTGGGGGGCCTTATGGGCCAAGGGGAAGGGGCACACCGGCCAACTAAGGGGTTGTGCTCCCCTTCCACCCCATCTCATGTAGCTGGAGAGGTGGGGGCGCCACCCCTAGTGTAGCCGCCCTTCCCGGCTTGGGGGGCAAGTTTCCTAGGGTGGGGGTGCCCAAACCCGTCTAGGGTTTCCCCTGGCCACGCTCCCTCCTGTAGATCCATCTAGATGGGCCGGCCCCCTCTCCCCTTCCCCCTATATGTAGTGAGGGGGTGGGAGGGCAGCCACACCCTTCCCCTGGCGCAGCCCCTCCCTCCTCCGTAGAGCTTGGCGAAGCCCTACAGGAAAACCAGAAGCTCCACCACCACGCCATTGTGCTGCCGGAGCTCTCCCTCAACTTATCCTCTCCCCTTGCTGGATCAAGAAGGAGGAGACGTCCTCGGGCCGTGTGTGTGTTGAACGTGGAGGCGCCGTCCGTTCGGCGCTAGATCGGATTTTCCGCGATTCGAATCGCCGCAAGTACGACTCCATCAACCGCGTTCTTGTAACGCTTCCGCTTAGCGATCTTCAAGGGTATGAAGATGCACTTCCTCTCTCTCTCGTTGCTAGAATCTCCTAGATTGATCTTGGTGACGCGTAGGAATTTTATTTATTTATTGCTACATTCTCCAACAGTGGCATCATGAGCTAGGTCTATGCGTAGATTCTATGCACGAGTAGAACACAAGTAGTTGTGGGTGATGATTTGTTCAATTTGCTTACCATTACTAGTCTTATCTTGATTCGGCGGCATTGTGGGATGAAGCGGCCCGGACCGACCTTACACGTACACTTACATGAGACAGGTTCCACCGACTGACATGCACTTGATGCATAAGGTGGTTAGCGGGTGTCTGTCTCTCCCACTTTAGTCGAATCGGATTTGATGAAAAGGGTCCTTATGAAGGGTAAATAGAAATTGGCATATCACCGTTGTGGCTTTTGCATAGGTAAGAAATGTTCTTGCTAGAAACCCATAGCAGCCACGTAAAACAGGCAACAACAATTAGAGGATGTCTAACTTGTTTTTGTAGGGTATGCTATGTTATGTGATATGGCCAAAAGGATGCGATGAATGATATATGTGATGTATGAGATTGATCATGTTCTTGTAATAGGAATCACGACTTGCATGTCGATGAGTATGACAACCGGCAGGAGCCATAGGAGTTGTCTTAATTTATTGTATGACCTACGTGTTAATGAAAACGCCATGTAATTAATTTACTTTATTGCTAACCGTTAGCCATAGTAGTATAAGTAATAGTTGGCGAGACGACTTCATGAAGACACGATGATGGAGATCATGATGATGGAGATCATGGTGTCATGCCGGTGACGATGGTGATCATGTCGCGCCTCGAAGATGGAGATCAAAGGTGCAAAATGATATTGGCCATATCATGTCACTTTATGATTTGCATGTGATGTTTGTCATGTTTACATCTTATTTGCTTAGAACGACGGTAGCACAAATAATATGATCCCTCACTAAAATTCCAAGGAAGTGTTCCCCCTAACTGTGCATCGTTGCGAAGGTTCATTGTTTCGAAGCACCACGTGATGATCGGTTGTGATAGATTCTAACGTTCGCATACAACGGGCGTAATCCATATTTACACACGTGAAACACTTAGGTTGACTTGACAAGCCTAGCATGTACAGACATGGCCTCGGAACACGAGTGACCGAAAGGTCGAACATGAGTCGTATGGTAGATGCGATCAACATGGAGATGTTCACCGTTGATGATTAGTCCGTCTCACGTGATGATCGGACACGACCTAGTCGATTCGGATCATGTATCACTTAGATGACTAGAGGGATGTCTATCTGAGTGGGAGTTCATTAAATAATTTGATTAGATGAACTTAATTATCATGAACATAGTCAAAAGGTCTTTGCAAATTATGCCGTAGCTTACACTTTAGTTCTACTGTTTTAGATATGTTCCTAGAGAAAATTTAGTTGAAAGTTGCTAGTAGCAATTATGCGGACTGGGTCCATAAACTGAGGATTGTCCTCATTGTTGCGCCGAAGGCTTATGTCCTTAATGCACCACTAGGTGTGCTGAACCTTGAGCGTCGTCTGTGGATGTTGCGAACATCTGACATTGACGTTTTGATGACTACATGATAGTTCAGTGCGTGATGTTAAACGGTTTAGAATTGAGGCGCATAAGACATTTTTGAAACGTCGCGGAACGTATGAGATGTTCCAAGAGCTGAAATTGGGATTTCGGGCTCTTGCCCACATCAAGAGGTGTGAGACCTCCGACAAGTTTCTTAGCCTGCAAACTAAGGGATAAAAGCTCAATCGTTGAGCATGTAATCAATTTTTTTGAGGACTACAATCACTTGAATAGAGTGGGAGTTAATCTTCTAGATGAGATAGTGATGGTTTTCCAAAGTCACTGCCACAAAGCTACTAGAGCTTCGTGATGAACTATAACATATCAGGGATAGATATGATGATCCTTGAGCTATTCGTGATGTTTGACACCACGAAAGTAGAAATCAAGTAGGAGCATCAATGGTTAGTAAACCGCTAGTTTCAAGAAGGGTAAGGGCAAGAAGGGATACTCCATGAAACAGCAAATGAGTTGATGCCCTAGTGAAGAAACCCAATGTTGAACCCAAACCCGAGACTAAGTGCTTCTGTAATGAGGGGAACGGTCACTGAAGCAGAACTACCCTAGATACTTGGTAGATGAGAAGGCTAGCAAGGTCGACAGAAGTATATTGGATATACATTATATTAATGTGTACTTTAATAGTACTCCTAGTAGCACCAGGGTATTAGATACCGGTTCGGTTGCTAAGTGTTAGTAACTCGAAATAAATAGCTACGAAATAAACGGAGACTAGCTAAAGGTGAGATGACGATATGTGTTGGAAGTGTTTCCAATGTTGATGTGATCAAACATCGCACGCTCCCTCTACCATCGGGGTTGATGTTAAACCTAAATAATTGTTATTTGGTGTTTGCGTTGAGCATAGACATGATTGGATTATGTTTATCGTAATACGGTTATTCATTTAAGGAGAATAATGGTTACTCTGTTTATTTTAATAATACCTTCAATGGTCTTGCACCTAAAATGAATGCGATGTGGAGCATTCCTCGACTACCCGAACTGACACTCCATCACCACCGCAAGCACCGAGAGGACCAATGACAAGAGCACGTGCATGCGCCATCGAGAACGAGGTTGACTCTCTCCTCTTCAAGTTTCGATCGGATTAGCATGAGAATTGGGTTCTACCTCATAAAGACATGTTATGCATTCTAGGATACCAAGGAGATGATCGTGAGAAGGAGAAGATGAAGGTTCGAGCACCTATGGAGCAAGAGAAGGAAGGATGGGACAAGAAAAACGAAGGAAAGGAGTCTCTGGACACTTTGAGTGCCCGGGCAGAAGGACCCCGGGTGCCTAGCCGAGCAACCACGGGGAAGGCCAAACTCCCTGGGCACCCTTTGGGTGCCCGACCACCTTGGGCCCGGGTGCCCGGCCACCACCTGGGCTATGCCGCTGCCCGCCCCGGGTGCCCGGACCTGAGGTCCAGGGTGCCTGGCCTCCCGCCCGGCTGCTACCTGGGCTGCACCCCGGGTGCCCAGCTTATGGCCTCGGGTGCCCGGCCCCTACCGCGCCCCGCTCCAGCCCCGACCGGGTGCTCGGGCCTTGCACCCCCGGGTGCCCAGCCAAGGCCGCCCAGCCGCCTACACCGACCCCGGGTGCCCGGGCTTAGGACCCTGGGTGCCTGGTCCTCCCATCACCTGGTCCCTGACCGGTCCGGGTGCCCGGTCCCCTTTGCACCAGGTGCCCGGACAACTCCGACAACTCGCATGCCTCTTTGGGGCTGCCCTTGTATCCCCCCTCCTCTCTTATTTCGTCTCAAAACTATAAGTACCCCCACCTAGCTCATTGGAGAGGTTAGCAAAGTATTAGATAAAACATTGAGGGCTTTGCTCCTTGTATCCCCTCCTCTTGGAGATCAAGACCCCTCTTGGGAAGAATCCTTGTGGATTGCAAGACCTCCCAAGGGAGTAGATCATCATCAAGACCTCACCTCCTCTAGGAGTGCGAAGAACTTTACCTAGTGCTTGTTTCCTTGGATTGATCTTGTAGCTTGTGGATCTCATGTATACTACTCTAGTGGATGTGATATTTGGGTTTGTTTGACTGATTTGTGCCTTGTGTTCTTGAGTGTTCTTCCTCTTTCCCCCCTCCAAGTGTGAAAAGATCCCCTCTAGGGTTTCACCCTACAACATCTCGGTATCATGAGCAGGTTGATTCACATCTTGGAGTCCCATCCCCCCATTTGCTAGCTTGATTTTGTTGTTTTTCGTCCAAATTCGAAAATCCCCACAAAAATAGCCCCAAAATTTGTTCTTGCAATTTCTTGGATCTTGTGAGATTTGGTTGTTTTGGTCCATGGATTTGATATTTGGCAAGTGGATCTAGCCCCTCCCCAACAATCCCCACCCTTCCCACCATGAAATCCTCAGAAATTTGCATTTCCACCAAATTTTCGCCCAAATGAGAGACGACTGGGTGCCTGCACCTCAAACCACCGGGCACCCGCACCCCCGGGCTGTTTGCCCCGGACAACCCCGGGCACCTGCACCCCCCACCCCCGGGTGCCCGCCCCCCCCCAAATCACCCCATTACGAACACCGTTTTGGCCATAATTTCCACCTCCCAAGTCCGCTTTTCATGTTCTTTAGCTCATTTGGACGCTCTTGACACCCTCCATCCACATATATCATTACCACCACCATTAGCCTACACCCAAAAATTCATCATCATAGCACCCACCTTCCGCATTTGACCGATTTTGACTTGCGGTTTCTGTTTCCTAAGGTGTTTCGGCTATTTAGGAACGTGTGACATCGACATCACCGCCATTCATCATCGTCTCGGAGCCTTCTTCGCCAGTGATCATCACCGTTGCCACCGCTAACCGTAAGAAAGGACGGTAACCTCGGCAACACTTACCTTTGCTTTTGCATTGACAGACCGAGCCATTTTGCGTCACTTACCCATCGATACTAGCAAGTTGAGAATTCAGGGGCCACGCTATTGTGCACCATAGTGATCGGGTTATCATCTTTGTTCCATAATTCTCTCCCGTGCATATCTTACATACTTGTCTCATATCATACTTGGCTCGAGCATCAAGCATAGAAAAAAGAAGAAGAAAGAAAAGCTTTTAAGCAAAAGAGGAGAAACAAGGAGGTTGTAAGCAATAGCATTGAGCCATTTTGCATAGTTATATCATCTTGGTCATCGCATAGATAACATAGTTGGGATTCAAGACGGCACGTTTCTCTCATAGGTTGGTGCACACGCGTATCTTTCCCATTTGAGCAATCGTGCTAGCGTCTCTCTAGCATTCGCACAACAAGAGCATTTTCTGTGGTTACACATTCTGAGCTCACTTCTTGGTTGTGCGAATCCCATCTATCATCTGTGCGTGTGTTCCTAGTGATATCTTTGGGTTTGATATATTTGCTTTACTTGAATTTTTGTGAAACTTCTCAACCTTATCGATATCTTGACTAACATTTGATTGAAATTTTTGCCACCATCCTAACCGAGCTCCTCCATAAGCCTCTTATTTGTAGGTGTGAGAAACAAACCCGGTTCCAATTATCCTATGGTGGCATTACATTGAGTGACACTTGTTACATCCTCAATCATCAGAAAAGGTAACTTTGGTATTGTTCTCTCATTTTCCTACTCACCCCACTTGGTTATGATGGATAGGCCAAACTCGTCGGCGAACCCACTTTTTGAGGAGCAAGGTGATGATCGCGACTACGTCACCAAGAGCCACTTCTTCGTCGTGCAACGAGCTCTCCATCAAGAAAGTGAAGCATTAGGTGAACGCATTGAGCAACTCACCACCGACCTTCGCCAATCGGAAGGAAGGAACCGAGACTACATCGATGCCAAGTTCACCACACAAATGGAAGAGCTCCACAACATGATCATGTGACGCCCGTCTTCCTCAACCGCTTCTTCAAGACGGCGCCACTCAAGCCACCGTACAAGTCGGCAATCTTCGGACTACTCCTCTTATGATGCAAGTCCTCCACGAGCTCACTTTCCTCGTCATGATGATCCTCAAGATCGCCAAGCACAATAAAATCCATTCCATGGCAATGGCTTACAAGACCGAGTTCAAGCACGTGAAGGGCGCGATAACAAGCGCAAGAAGCAATGGAGCAAGAGCAAATAGCTCCACAAGTGCAACGTCAAGAACCTCAAGCCGGTGATGCAATCCGACAAGGTCAAGAACGCCGTGAAGCTCAAGCACTAGAAGCACAATGCACACTATGCAAGGCCACAAGAGCCATTGAAGAGCGCAATCGCAAAGTGCAAGAACAAGAGGAAGCTCTTCGTCATGAGATGCAAGAAGAAGTCACGCATCACGAAGAGCAACAAGAAATGCGCAACCAAGCGCAAATCCCTCATCCTCCTCCAAGACAAGAACGACACCAAGCGGAACAAGTGCTTCAAGACCCTCCTCCACGCCGAGAGCGACATCTCGAGGAACGAGCATTTGAGGATCTTCCTGCACGGCAAGAGCCAATATCAGAACCACTACTATGATGAAGAACTCCGCTACGACAAGCTCAAGTTCACCATGCCCAAGTTCTCCGGAAGCAATGATCCCGAAGAATATCTCTCATGGGCCTTGAAGGTGGACAAGATTTTCCGCCTTCACAAATACATCGAGGAAAAGAAGATCGCCATGGCCTCCCTTGAGTTTCAAGACTACATCCTCATTTGGTGGGAACAAGTGCTCGAGCAACGACATACAAGAGGCGAACCACCAACCACAACTTGGGAGGAAATGAAGGAAGTCATGAGAGCCTGCTTCGTGCCTACTCACTACACCCGCGATCTCTTCAAGAAGTTGCAACTCCTCAAGCAAGGCACTAAGACGGTGGAAGAATACTACCAAGAAATGGAGATTGCCATGATACAAGCGAATGTCAAGGAAGACAACGAGCAAACAATGGCACGCTTCTTGAACGGCCTCAACCACACAATCAAGCGGATTGCCGACTTCCAACCATACTCAAACCTTCTCGAGCTCGTTCATCAAGCGACCAAGGCCGAGCGACAAGTGCAAGATGACTTCAAATACGCCAAGTACCTGTCCAAGTCCTATGACTCCTTCTCTCAAGCTCCCGTGACTTCGGCACCTCCTACCTCAACTAGAGCATCACCAAGTACCGGAGACAAGTCAAGTTCCAAGCAAGCTGCGCCTTCCTCGACTTGTCCTCCGGCAAGCACCTACAAATCCAAGACTCCTTCATCTTTGGCACCTACTAATGATCCCGTCAAGACAAGTTCATTCAAGTGCTTCACATGTGGCAGACGAGGACACAAGTCTTTCCAATGCACCAACAAGCGAACCATGATCTTCAAGGAAGATGGACATACGACTCGATGAGTGAAGAAGAAATGGAAGCTATTTAGCCGTGGCCATGCACCGGCGCGTGAACAAAGATGAAGATGATCAAGTCTTTTGTGAGAACAATTCAAGTCCCTCTCTCGTGGTCTCCAAGGTCTTGACGCTCCAACACCACCAAGAATAATACCAACGGTGCCACATCTTCCACACCAAGGCCGGCATCAATGGGCGTTCCGTCAAAGTCATCATCGACGGAGGTAGTTGTCACAACTTGGCAAGTGAAGAGCTATTGAAAGGGCAAGTTATTGACTAGAGGGGGGGTGAATAGGCGATTTTTATGAAAGTCTTTAAAACATGGGAGTTTGAAATACAAACAATAGAAATGACACTATTCAGATGCAGTGGAAGGTAGACTACACTAGACAAGCCATAGTCAAGTATTCAATGAAGTGAAAGCACGAAGACTATTAGCAGCTGGGTAGTAAGGATCAGGATGAAAGATAGTTTTAAGCCAATCAGGACAAGTAGTCACACAGTGAAGTCAAACAGATAATGCAAGCAGGCAATGACTTCATGAAGACAAAATGTAAGTAAAGAGAAGTGAGAGATAGAACCAGTAGCTCCGGGAGGACAGAGATTTGTTCGACCAGTTCCAGTTGCTGTGACAACTGTACGTCTGGTTAGGGAGGCTGAGATTCAACTCAGAAGACCGCGTATTCACCTTATTCCCCTTGAGCTAAGGACACCTAGTCCCCGCCCAATCACTCTGGTAAGTCTTCAAGGTAGACTTCCAAACCTTCACAGACTTTGTTCACCGGCAATCCACAATGACTCTTGGATGCTCAAAACACGACGCCTAACCGGCTGGAGGATTCACAGTCCTTAAGTGTAATAAGTCTTCAAATCATGCAAACAGAAAGACTTCAGTGATGCCAAACACTCTTCGGGCTCTGGGTGGTTTGGGCTTTGTCCTCGCAAGGATTCTCTCTGAAAAGCTTCGTAGGTGGGTTGCTCTCAAATGACAAAAGCCGTTTACTAACTCTGAGCAGCCACCAATTTCTGGTGTAGGGGGTGGGCTATTTATAGCCACTGGGCAACCCTACCTGATTTGTCCGAAATGACCCCGGGTCACTAAGGAACTGACACCTGTCTCAACGGTCAGATTTCGAACACACGCGGCAGCTTGACTTGGGCTACAAGTAAAGCTGCTCATCTGACTCTGGATAAGATTTTCCCTCATTGTCTTCGCTTGAAGACATAGGATTTGGTTGAGCATCACTTTAGTCACTCTAACTTTGTTCACTTGGACCCCACTTAACAGTACGGTGGTTCCTATGACTCAACAAAGAAGAAAAGGAAACAACAAAACAACTAAGTCTTCGCGCTCCATAGTCTTCATGCGATGTCTTCTCATGTCATAGTCTTCAACGTGAATAGCTTCACAGACCACCATTATCTTCAATGTCTTCACACATTTTTAGGGGTCATCTCTGGTAGGTAAACCGAATCAATGAGGGACTACTACCTGTGTTATCCTGCAATTCTCACAAACACATTAGTCCCTCAACCAGGTTTGTCGTTGATACTCCAAAACCAACTAGGGGTGGCACTAGATGCACTTACAATCTCCCCCTTTTTGGTGATTTATGACAAACTGGTTGAAGTTTTCAACGGGGATAAAAGTATGTGAAGTTGTAAAGGATTAAGATATTGTCTTCATAGGTGGCAAAAAGGCTCCCCCTGAAGATGTGCATATAAATGTTTTGCATTGAAATGCAAATGCACATGGCAGGTTGTACTTGTGTAGATCCTCTTTACCATATGAAGACAATACATCATGCA
Organism: Triticum dicoccoides; assembly: GCF_002162155.2. Taxonomy (NCBI): domain Eukaryota; kingdom Viridiplantae; phylum Streptophyta; class Magnoliopsida; order Poales; family Poaceae; genus Triticum; species Triticum dicoccoides. The sequence goes on from NC_041389.1 coordinate 46,607,388, forward strand.
TGAACAGATAAGTGGGAATAATGACATGCATAATGAAAAAAGGACGTCTGCGGAATGACTTCATGCGGGATTTATCATCGCACATGCGGAATTTATCGTCGCATCATAGAATAGCAGAAAAAGTAGCAGACGACCATCAAGTTTAAGTGTTACAAATCAAAGAACCAAATGTACCAAAAGCGAGAGTTGTAAACACTAGGCAAAAGTATAGCAACCAACCATATGGACCCGCTTGAAGACTATCAACATATGCTTCTCCCCCTTTTGTCAGTAAGGACCAAAAAGGTTTGAAGACATTGTCTCTACTCATTCCCATGAGGAGTAGGTGAGGCAGCAGGGTCGTCATTGAGGTTTGGTGATGCAGACGAACTTGGTGCAGTGTCGATACGTGCCGAAGTTGGAGGTGGTGAAGTAGCATCATCGGCGTCAGCAAGTACTCTGGCATTAACAGTTGCCGCGGAGGAGGAGTACTCTAAATCTTCAAGGGACAGGGTTCGACGCAAGACATCATTCCTGGGAGGAGTGGTGTCGAACTTGAATCTCTCTATGAAGCTATCGTCTTGAAGATCAGCTTCAGCACTAAGCAATGTCAAACTCTTCCAAGACCGCTGTCGGTGTCAAAACCGGCGGATCTCGGGTAGGGGGTCCCGAACTGTGCATCTAGGCGGATGGTAATAGGAGACAAGGGACACGATGTTTTTACCCAGGTTCGGGCCCTCTCGATGGAGGTAAAACCCTACTCCTGCTTGATTAATATTGATGATATGGGTAGTGCAAGAGTAGATCTACCACGAGATCAGAGAGGCTAAACCCTAAAAGCTAGCCTATGGTATGATTGTTGTTCGTCCTACGGACTAAAACCCTCCGGTTTATATAGACACGGAGAGGGCTAGGGTTACGCAGAGTCGGTTACAATGGGAGGAGATCTACATATCCGTATCACCAAGCTTGCCTTCCACGCCAAGGAAAGTCCCATCCGGACATGGGACGAAGTCTTCAATCTTGTATCTTCATAGTCCAGGAGTCCGGCCAAAGGTTATAGTCCGGTCATCCGGACACCCCCTAATCCAGGACTCCCTCAGTAGCCCCTGAACCAGGCTTCAATGACGACGAGTCCGGTGCGCAGATTGTCTTCAGCATTGCAAGGCGGGTTCCTCCTCCGAATACTCCATAGAAGATTTTGAACACAAGGATAGTGTCCGGCTCTGCAAAATAAGTTCCACATACCACCGTAAAGAGAATAATATTTGTACAAATCTAATCTACGGACGTATTCCGCAGCACGACATCACACCACGGCCAAGCCTTTATTCGAATCATTTTACTGTCCTACCTCAGCGCGTTTAGCGAGGTGGTTCCCTTGGCACATCTTGTCGAAGCAGAGATCATGACCCTTATTCCGGGATTCTCATCAAAACGGGCGTGGGTAACCCAACCGTGCCATTAATCACGGCACTTGGGAGATAAGCGAGTTTTACCAGGCTGGTGGGGGCACATAGTTACGTCCGCCCATATAAGGGGATAAGGATCCACCTTTTTCATCTATGCCTTCTTCCTCCTTTGCTTATCCATTTCCGCGCACTCGAGCTCCAGCGCCCAAGTCCGCTCTTCCCACCTCAACCTTCTCCAGCCATGACCGGAGCGGGAGGCAGGTGAATGGCCTCCTCCGTCACGGAGGGGCACATAAAAAAGCTGAGGAAAGCCAGATACTTGTCCAACGACGTTGCGCACCGGCTCCCAGACGAGGGGCAACTTATCCCCACCCCCAGGCCCCATGAGAGGGTGGTGTTCCTCCCCCATTTCCTCCGCGGACTGGGCTTCCCACTCCACCCATTTTTCTGGGGGCTCATGTTCTACTATGGCCTGGATTTCCACTATCTGGCCCCGAACTTCATCCTTAACATCTCGGTGTTTATCGTCGTGTCCGAGGCCTTCCTCCGCATCAAGCCCCACTTCGGCTTATGGCTGAAAATCTTCAATGTCAAGCCGAAGGTAGTGGGCGGCCAGCAAGCGGAGTGCGGAGGCGCCATGGTGGGCAAGATTCCCAACGTCACATGGCTCGAGGGCTCCTTTGTGGAAACCATCAAAGGGTGGCAATCGGGGTGGTTCTACATCACCGAGCCGTGTGACCCTGAATGGGCAGCGGCCCCCGAATTCCAATCTGGCATCCCCACCCGGCTCACCTCCTAGAAAGAGACGGGCCTGTCGTGGGGTAATTCAGAAGAGCTGACCGGACTCCAAACCTGCATCCAAAACCTGGTGGACAAGAAGGTTAAACTTGTCAACGTAGTCCAGGTCATGCTCTTCCGCCGGATCCTCCCGTGTCAACGACGGGCTTTTAACTTGTGGGAGTTCGACCCGGCTCAACACCAAACTTTGTCTAGGCTCTTTGAAACAACACATGAGGATGCCTGGAAGGTACTATTAAAGGGCGCCGAGGTTCCCCCTCCCATTACTGAGGATCGCGGGTTCTGCGCGAAGCGCCAAGCCAGCACAGTAAGCTTGTTTTACCCTTTGCAAGATACCTGTTTTTCATAGTCTGACTCTATGCGGGATCTAAGCTCCCGTTCCTTTGACAGGACTGGCAGAAGAAGTCCGGACAGATCGACTGTCTGGATCCTTTGCCCGAAGGCCCAGCAGATGCCCGCTTGGCGAAGCTGCTAGTTCTGGCACCTTACGTGGTGCCGGAAAAGAAGGCCAAGAAGAAGGCCACGGGAACTCGAAAGAGTTCCCGGTGCCCGGTGGTGTCGGATTCACCGTCCGATGACCCCGAAGCGCACTCCTCCCACTAAGACGAGGAGGAGGAAGAAGAGGCCTCTCCCCCTCCAGTGGGGGGAGGAAAGAAAAGGAAGGCCACCCCAACTAGGGGGGCCGGAGGGTCCAAGAAGGGAGGGACCCTTCCTCCAGACCACTCCACCGACGCCGACAACGGCGAAGAGGAGTGGCCATCCAGGGCCAAGCCCCTGGCGAAATCATAAGTATTCGGATACCAGAATAACTCATGGCATTCCCTTATTGCACAGTATCTTCTAACACCGAATATAATCATGCAGTCCACCCAAGGCCCGGCTCGACGCTTCGTCGAGCGGCTCCCTGGATTCGTCGGATGTGAATAGTTTTTCACTCCCGACTGCTAACTCCCCTCGCCCTGCGGATGATGCCGAGGTGGAGTCCCAAAAGGGGCCAAGCCAGGAGGAGGTAGTCCTAGAGGCGCCACAAGGCGACCTCCCGGACTCCAGGCGCAAAGGGGATAAAATCCCAAAGGGCTCTAAGTCCGGCCCTGGGCCGGACACCACTCCGGAACCTTCAGTGGTTCCGGAGTCCGGCAGGCGGCCCCCCAGTAATAAGGGAAAGCCTACGACGCCGGTGACCTCCGTCCAACCGGAGGCACCGGATAATTTGCTAGAGGTGCTTAACGGCGCCTCCATCAACGAGGAGCACCACACTATTATGAGTGCGGTGATCCAGAAGGTTCAGTCTGCCAAGAGCGGGCTGACAGAAGCCTGTGCCAGCCTTCTAACAGGCTTTGAGGTATGTATTTAAGACATGTAAAAATATTACCGCATAGACAGTAGCCCTTGATGCTCAGTTTTGTGTTCGGAAAGAAAAGCCGGACTGAGGATCTAAAAAGATATACGCAGGAGTCTAACATATGTATGTCAATATGGGAATGCAGGCTGCACTGCTGACCTCTGCCGCACTGACTGCGGAGGTCGATGCATTGAAGCAGAGCCTCAAGCGGTCCGAGAATGAGCTCGGCCTTGCCAAGAAGCATCTCGAGGACAAGGAAGGTAAGTAGTACCTTATGTAAGTACATAAAAATATCTGGTTGCAAATAATGATAGGACCAATATGAGTATTACAGGGGCGACAACCGAGGTGGCGACCCTGAAGGAAGCGCTATCCAAGGCCGAAGACAATGCGGCCGTGGAGCGCACCGAGCGAGAAAAGCAGGAGGCGCGGGTGGCGGAGGTGCGGCAAGAGCTCCACGCTCTTGTGAAAAAACATGAGAGTTTGGAGCTTGACTCAAAGACTAGAGAGTCCGAGCTTGCCTCGGCCCTTGAGAGCGCCAAATCTGCCAAGGCCGAAGCCCAAAAAGCCCTCCAGGAATTTGAGGCGATGAAGAAGATAGCGGCGGGTAAGGCATTCTTTATGCAAAGCAAGCACGTGAAAGTGAATTACTTGTTACTTACCCGAGTCCGGAGCTCTCCAGGAGCATTCAAAGATCTGCCCCGCAGTGTGTCCGATGCTGCCGCATTCTACCGAGCCGAGGAAGGGAGCTCGACGGAGAAGGTGTTCTGGTCCTAGTATGTTGAGGCCGGACACCCAGTGCCCTGGAGCGACCAGCTGAAGCGGCTGGTCGAGCTCCATAAGGCAGCCGAACAGGCCATGAAGGGCCTTATAGGCCGGCTATGGCCTAGGGAAGTCATGCCTGGGAGCTACTTTGGGCTGGTGAGGCGGCTGGTGGATGCCTGTCCATGGCTTGAAATCATCAAGCGCTCCGTATGCATCGAAGGTGCCCGTAGGGCCCTTGCCCGTGTTAAAGTACACTGGGGCAAGATGGATGCTGAGAAGCTGGTGACAGATGGGCCACTGGAGGGGAAGGAGCATCGCAAGCCTGAGTTGTATTATGAGGGCGTCCTGAAGGGTGCCTGCCTTGTGGCGAATGAGTGTTCCAAGGATGTAATTTTTGAGTAAACTCACTCGTGTTATCCTGTGCGCTGAAAACTTGTTCATATGCGCTAAGCAACGCCTTTTGAATTTAAAATATTACCTTCTGTGCGGCTGTTTATTAAATCTGAGAGATGGCGAGTCGTCGGCTTCTACCCCCATGCCACGAGTGCTGGGGTGTTCGGGATAAACCTGAGCGCTCTTGTTTCCATTCTTGGGTCCTTCGAGGGAGGCGCTCAGCACAACGAACAAGGCAATCAGACTATAATGCTTTATCACTCTCACTTAGCCATAGAATTCTTTAATTTTAAATTTCGGCGAAGCCCCTAGTATTCGGAAGACCGAGTTCGGGGCGCTATCCACGCCTAGGCTGGACAAAGCCAGCTCCTCGCTCTAAGCGGCATAAGTCTTTAGGGACTCGAAAACCTCTCGAACAGTGACCGGCTCTCGCCCTATCATGACGGTCAGTTTTAGCTTTCTCTACTGAGGTGCTTAACCCGGCTCAACCGGGGCACAATCGCAGTAGTTCTATTAGCACTACGTTAGCCGATATAATAGAACGTAAGGTACCAAAACATGGGAGCCAGGCAAACCCAACTATTGACCCAAGACATGATTCGGAGCCGATGCATATAATGCTATAAGTTTGGGGTGCCGCACTCGTGAGAGTGTTCGGACTTCTCACACCATATTCTGGGGTACTTAAGCCCCTAGTGTATTGTCCGTACCAAAGTGTACGGTTGCATAATGTCATAACTGAACATATTTACATAAAAAATGAATGCAATAATAGACAAGAGCTATGTATAGTTTATTAAAAGGCTGCTGTGAAAGCAGAACGATAGAAATAGTGCGATAAGCAAGAGATGGGATTATTTGACATGTCGCCCTCCATGGGCAAGCTGCGAGACTTTATGTAAGACAGGTATTTAGCTCGTTATAGAGACCACCTGGACATTCGACGTAGCTTGCTGCCTCCCTGGCTGTTGCATCATGTGTTCGGCGATTGTAATTCCGGACAGGCCTTCCAGAGAGTGGAGTCCTGAAAGTAAGAAAAAAAAAGAAATGACAAAATCGGGAGCCCCTAGTGCGGTTGAGCCGCATTTTGGGCGTGCCGTGGTTGTGCCTCTCCCCTTATGCCCCTGGTATTTCCAGAGCGTGATTATGCACACGTGGTACTGGTTTCGCATTTTTGCGAGGGCTGGGGTTGGGGCCGCAATGCTACGCTTTCTCGGAACGTGCCAGGCGGTCTTTTTGTAGGTTACTCCGGGCGCGCTTGACTGTGTCCGCATGTTTAATAGCCGGACTGGAGAATTGCCTTGAGAGGCTACTTTGTACTTCTGCCGCGAGGGCCGCCGTATGCTCCTCCGTTCGGAGAGAGCGTTCGGTGTTTCCATTGACCGTAATGACTCCTCGAGGGCCTGGCATCTTGAGCTTGAGGTATGCATAGTGCGGCACCGCATTGAACTTTGCAAATGCGGTTCGTCCGAGCAGAGCATGGTAGCCACTACGGAACGGGACTATGTCGAAGATTAACTCCTTGCTTCGGAAATTATCCGGGGATCCGAAGACCACTTCGAGTGTAACTGAGCCTGTACAGTTGGCCTCTACACATGGTATGACGCCTTTAAAGCTTGTCTTTGTGGGTTTAATCCTTGAGGGATCTATGCCAATTTTTCGCATTGTATCCTGATAAAGCAGGTTCAGGCTGCTGCCGCCGTCCATAAGGACTGTATTGAGGTGAAATCCGTCAATGATTGGGTCTAGAACCAATGCGGCGAATCCGCCATGGCGGATGCTAGTGGGGTGGTCCCTTCGATCAAAAGTGATCGGGCAGGAGGACCACGGGTTGAACTTTGGGGCGACTGGCTCCAACGCATATACATCCCTGAGTGCACGCTTCCGCTCTCTTTTGGGGATGTGGGTTGCGTATATCATGTTCACCGTCCGCACTTGTGGGGGAAAGCCCTTCTGTCCCCTATTGTTCGGCGGCCGAGGCTCCTCCTCGTCATCGTTATGCAGCCCCTTTGTCACATCCTAGCTAGTCCCTGCATTAGTGTGTGCATCATGTTTAAATATCATTTGAATTTGAAATGGGGAAGGACAGAAACCCCCAGAACCCCTTTTAATCCAACTAGGGTTTACTAAAAATTATTTCAATGAACCTGAAATGCCCTTAAAAATGCTCATCACCTTTGCTTTGGTTCAGAGCCTCTGCCAAAAGTGGTGCACCATTTTCTAGGTCATCCTAAGGTCTCTGAATTAATTCATTAGTATTTCAATTTGAGCAATTCAAATTATATAAAATATTGCAAATGCCCAAATATTCCAAACAGAAATGTTTCATGTTGGAAATAATCCAACTATGGACCAGGAGCAGTTTGGTGATTTTTGGAGCCATCTAAGTATTTTTAAAAACTCCACAAAGTTGCAGAAAAATAGAAAAAGGGAAATAACAGAAAACTTACATGGCGCCCGCTAACCGGCCCACCTGCCGGCCCAGCCCAGCGCCGCGCCAGCGAGCTGCTTGCCGGCCAGGCAGGCAGGCAGGTGCCCGACGGCGGCCGCAGCGTGCGCCACGCAGCTGGCCGTCGCCCTGCTTCACCTCCTCGCCTCGTTGCTGGCTTGGATGAACTCCACGTCGAGCCGTGAACCCCCAGGACACCTCCATTCTCCCCCAACTCCTCTCCCTCGCTCTCCCACGCCATGGCCGACGCCATCGCCGCCACCCCCTCGCCGTAGCCACGCCCTCCGTCAACCCCACGCCGCGCCACCGTGTCCAGGAGCTCCGCCACCCTCCTCTCCTTCGAGCAAGCCGAGCCCCGAGCGCTCGCAAGGCCCGAGTCCACCGCATCGACTTCGCCCGAGTCCACCGTCGCCGGAGATCCCCTTCAACGCCGTCGTCACTCCGGCCCGTCCCTGGCCGCACCAAGTGTTTCGTCGAGTTCCCTGTGAGCTTAACCATCTTCCCCTCCCTTCCTTTCTTGCCCCCGAGCTGTGTAGTGACCTCCCGGAGCTCAACCGCACCCACCGCCGCGGAGCTCGTCGCCGACGTGCTCCCGGTCACCCTCCGGCCACCACCTGGTGTCCATCGTGCTCACCACGTCACGTAGCACCTAACCAACTACTCCCCGCACCTCACCGACCCCTCTAGCCTCAAGATCGCCTTCGACCGAACTCCGGCGGCCGCCTAGGTCGTCGCCGGTGCCGATTCCGGCCGCCCCGACCCCAACCGACTCCACCAGAATCTGCGGCATGTTCCCAGCTATCCATAGCCACCCTTCGCGGCTCGTTTGGTTGCCGAAACGGCCAAAACCACTTCCGCCGCCGCGTCGGGCTCGCCGGCGGCTAGACGCCGGTGCAGCCGTCGTTGACTTCGACCACGGGTGGGCCCTGGTTGGCTCTAATGAGTCAATGACAGGTGGGGCCCAGCCCTGTTAACTAAATAGGTTTAGTTTTAATTAAACTTTAATTAAACTAATTACCCTGACACCCTGGACCCACAGTCAGGTTTGACCTGGACATCTTCGTTGACCCTGACGTCATTCTGACGCATGGCTGACGCAATAAATTAATTTCTGGATTTATTCTAATATAGGAAATTCCAGAATATAGTTCAAACTTCAAAAATTCATAACTTTTAATCTGTAACTCCAAATCAAACAAGTTATATATGAAAAATGATCAGAAAAATCCAATCTATCCATCTGTACTATTATCATGCATGTTTAAACAAGTTAAATTGCTGTTTAGTGCAAAACATGATAAAGCACTATTTAAGATCACAAACGTGTTTGGAATTTGAATCTTTAGTTCAAATTGGCTCAAACCCATCTGGTCTTAGTTGCATTAGCCCAACATACTCATATTGTCATGTTTCATGCATGCATCATATTGTCGCACATTGTTTGGTGATGGTTGTGTATTGGTGTTCTTTGCGGCAGGTTCTGCCTCCGAGGAGTACCGTGATTACCCTAGCGAAGAACCATATCCGTGCATCGATCCATCAGGCAAGCAACCAACCAGTTGATCATATCGATACAATCCCATGTTCTCGCTTCTGCTCTCTTTTGCTGCATTAAGACAACGCGTTTCAAACTGCTGTGTGCTGCGGTAGTTGAACCCATTTCCTCTGCATGACCTGTCATTGCCACAGTAACTAGATGAAACCCACTAGCATGTGTAGGAGTTGATTGAGCCATATGTATGTGTTGTTCCTACCTTGCTATGCCTGCTATGCTTAGAGTCGTGTCAGGTCTGGTTCATCTGGGTGATGGGCTAGAGTGAAATGATCATGCCGGTATTGAGAGTGATGTGGTGAACACGATTTGGTAAAGGTATCGATGAGAGGCCATGTAGGAGTACATGGTGGGTTGTTTCATTGAAGCCGACCTTAAGCACTGAGATCTGTATGTGTGATTTAAGAATCAGCTACTACCATGCATTGGGCCTGAAACCAATGGACCCTCTCGGCTTCTTATTCACCCTAGTTTTCTGTCCAGGAGTTGCAAGTAGTTTCTGGTGTTTGTAGCCTACTGGAGGCCGTGGACAGCGCTGACCATAGGGGTGGGCTGTGATGCGGTAGGTACGTGGCACGGTGTACCGGATACCCGTTAGGTATCTCGGGAACCCTGTGCACATCGTTCGGGGCCGTATGGGAATCCTCGGCCGGACTCCCTGCGGATGGAACCTGGATAGGCGATAAACCTGGATTAGAGACTTAGGTGATTAGGTAGGTCGTGGCCGACACCCACGTTGGGCTTCCGCTTGAAGGTTGCCGAGTACATGTCGTGTAAACGACGGTAAGTGGTGAGAGCGTGTATGAAGAAGTACACCCCTGCAGGGTTAACCTAATCTATTCGAATAGCCGCATCTGCGGTGAAGGACTACTTGGTTGCCTATACAGTTCATAGACAAGTAAACTGGAAACTACTAAAAGATTCAAGATAAGCGTGAGTGCCGGGGATGGCCCCTCCGTAGGAAGACGGAGGTGGATTCTCGGTAGTGTATTGAAGTGGTGAGTAGTGGACTCGTGTGCGCAAAACCATTTCAAGTTGGAGTCTCGTAGGATAGTTTAGCCAAGAGTCAAAGCTGGCTTGCTGCAATAACTCCACCAACCCTTCTTGATAATGTGCATGTATGTAGGATCTGACGTAAGTCTTGCTGGGTACCTTTGTACTCATGTTGCTATAATTTACAATTACAGAAGGCGCTGCAACCCCTTCTGATGGGTTCTTCGTAGACGTTGACATCGACGAGTAGACTAAGGCCCAGGTGGTGATCCTGAGCACGTGCAGGACCATGTAGTATAGCTAGGCTTTCCAAGCCTCTTTTATTTTACTAGTTGTCTGTACTCAGACAAATTACTTCCGCTGCTGGTTTGTATGACTGTATGACTTGAATGTGGGTCGTGTGACCCGTACTTGTATGTATGTTATGTATGGCTCTCTGAGCCTTTAAATAAAGTACTTGTGTCGTAGAGTCATGTTGCGATGCCTTGTTGTATTTGCACATATCGAGCATATTGTGTGTATGATTGAAATGCTTGGTATGTATGGGATCTGACTATCTAGTTGTTTATCTTTAGTAGCCTCTCTTACCGGGAAATGTCTCCTAGTGTTTCCATTAAGCCATGGTAGCTTGCTACTGCTCCGGAACACTTAGGCTGGCCGGCATGTGTCCTTCGTTCCGGTGTCTGTCCCTTCAGGGAAATGTCACGCATTGAGTACCGGAGCCCTGTTAGCCCGCTACAGCCCGGTTTACCGGAGTCCTGCTAGCCCAGTGCTACAGCTCGGACCCACTTGCTGATGACCGACACGTTCGATGCTGGGTCATGGATGCCTGTCCCTGTAAGTCTGTGCCACTTTGGGTTTACGACTAGTCATGTCAGCCCGGGCTCCTTATCATATGGATGCTAGCGACATCATCATATACGTGAGCCCAAAGGCGCAAATGGTCCCGGGCAAAGGTAAGGCGACACCTGTGGGAATACCGTGCGTGAGGCCGCAAAGTGATATGAAGTGTTATAGGCTAGATCGATGTGACATTGAGTCGGGGTCCTGACACCCTTCTCTCTATTTTCGGCACTTAACTTGCCTGCCTGCTTGAACACCCAACAATCCATGTTGGTGTGATTGGCTGGTTGTTCGGGGGTGCCGTGTATCTGGCATGAGCGATCGAGTATTCGGTCCAAACTGGACGGGCCCGGAGTATTTCTTTTGAATGGCTTTTTCCGCTGACCGGGTTTAGAGCCTCTGAATCCGGCATTAACTGCCGTATCCTCAGCATTGTCGCCATTAATGCAGCGCTTGTGCTTGTTGCGACGTGACCTGCCATTGCTGTCCTTGGTATCCGAATTACTAGGGCTCTTGGTTATGTTATTACTACGAGCTAGCCAGCTGTCTTCTCCCGCGCAAAAGTGGGTCATGAGTGTTGTGAGGGCTGCCATGGATTTTGGCTTTTCCTGTCCTAGGTGCCGGGCAAGCCATTTGTCACGGATGTTATGTTTGAAGGCTGCGAGGGCCTCTGCGTCTGGACAGTCGACTATTTGATTTTTCTTGGTTAGGAACCGTGTCCAGAATTGCCTGGCCGATTCCTTTGGCTGCTGAATTATGTGGCTTAGGTCATCGGCGTCTGGTGGTCGCACATAGGTGCCCTGGAAATTGTCGAGGAATGCGGCTTCCAGGTCCTCCCAGCAACCAATTGACTCTGCTAGCGAGCTGTTAAGCCAATGCCGAGCTGGTCCTTTAAGCTTGAGTGGGAGGTATTTGATAGCGTGTAGATCATCACCGCGGGCCATGTGGAAATGAAGGAGATAATCCTCAATCCATACCGCAGGATCTGTTGTGCCATCGTATGATTCGATGTTTACAGGTTTAAAACCCTCGGGGATTTGATGATCCATTACTTCATCTGTGAAGCATAGTGGGTGTGCGGCACCTCTGTACTGGGCTATATCACGACATAGCCCAAATGAGCTTTGTCTGCTGTGTTCGGCCTGGCCGTATTTGCCGTATCCTGCATGACGATTATCGTCACATGTCGTGGGGCGCCCACACGATCCGTAGATCGATCTTGTTTGCCTTGCCTTGTCCTCCAATATGTCTCGCAGGTCTGGCGCATTTCCCCGTGCCTTGGTATTTTTTGAGCAACGCCGGGGTGCGGCTTGAGTGGATGGCCGAGAGGCCTCTCTGTTGCGGCCATGAGGTGGCCGGTCGGCCGCGTCGTGCGCTGGTGATGTAGGTTTAGGTGCTTCCTCCTCTAATCGGGGTAGCATCCTGCACTTTGGGTAGCTCTTGGAGGGGCGTTCGAGTTCGTACTCTTCGGCCGCAAGGACTTCAGTCTATCTGTCGGCTAGCAAGTCTTGGTCAGCTCTAAGCTGCTGCTGTTTTTTCTTGAGGCTGCTCGCCGTGGCCATAAGCCTGCGTTTGAAACGCTCTTGTTCGACGGGATCCCCAGGCACGACGAATTCTTTGTCGTCGAGGCTTGCCTCGTCTTCGAAGGGAAGCATGCAATTATCGTCCTCTACCTCTCTGTCTGCCGCTCTCTCATGTGGGCTGGCTTCTCCATCCTCGTGTGATGAATCCTGCTGGAGGGGGTTGTGTTCACATTGTCCGGGGTGTTATTATCTCCCGTGCGGGAATCGCCGTTTTTGCTTTGGCAGGATTTAGAGCGGCGCCGCTGACGCCAGCGCTTAGGCTGCTTCTTGGAGGGGTCATCCTCCATTGTTCCATGGCCATTCCCTTCTTTTGGGGTGTCCACCATGTATATGTCCTATGACGAGGTGGCCCTCTAGTGCCCTATAGGCGCTGGTTCTTAGTCGTCTCCTACATCGGCGTCCATACCGTTGATGTCTTCGGAGTCGAAGTCGAGCATGTCGGTTAAATCATCGACAGTGGCTATGAAGTGGGTGGTGGGTGGGCTTTGAATTTCTTCATCGTCCGCATCCCAACCTTGCTGACCATAGTCCGGCCAGGGCTCTCCTGATAAAGAGAGAGACTTTAGTGAATTCAGAATGTCATCAAAGGGCGAGTGCTAAAAGATGTCTGCGGCGGCGAACTCCATGATCGGCGCCCAATCGGGTTCGATTGGCAGGGGCGCGGAAGGTTCGGAGTCCGGAAAGGAGTCCGGCACCTTGGAGTCACGAGCTTCGCAAAGGACAAGGCTGATATTTGGCTCGAACGCCGTAGAGATTGCAGCTCCCGAGGCGGTGTCCAACCACCCGTCCTCGATTGGCACAGTCGGCTCCGAGCTAAGGGTCGGAGCGGACACTGGGCGGCCTCCTGGGCACTGTTCGGCGGCAGAGCTAGATCATGCCCATCATGACAGTGCGGTGCGCTCGGCTGTGGCTCGAACCCGTCGAAGATCAAGTTTCTGCGGATGTCAGCCGTGTAGTTCGAACTTCCAAATCTGACCTGATGGCCAGGGGCGTAGCTTTTGATCTGCTCCAGATGGCCAAGCGAATTGGCCCGCAGTGCAAAGCCGCCGAATACGAAGATCTGTCCGGGGAGAAAAGTCTCACCTTGGACCGCATCGTTGTTGATGATCGGAGGAGCCATCGGGCCTAAAGATGATGACACAGAGGAACTCTCAATGAAAGCACCAATGTCGGTGTCAAAACCGGCGGATCTCAGGTAGGGGGTCCCGAACTGTGCGTCTAGGCGGATGGTAACATGAGACAAGGGACACGATGTTTTTACCCAGGTTCGGGCGCTCTCGATGGAGGTAAAACCCTTAGGTTTATATAGACACCGGAGAGGGCTAGGGTTACACAGAGTCGGTTACAATGGGAGGAGATCTACATATCCGTATCGCCAAGCTTGCCTTCCACGCCAAGGAAAGTCCCATCCGAACACGGGACGAAGTCTTCAATGTTGTATCTTCATAGTCCAGGAGTCCGACCAAAGGTTATAGTCTGGTCATCCGGACACCCCCTAATCCATGACTCCCTCAACCGCCGACAGGTTTCATGAGTGACAAAGGCATTTTTGGTGGCAAGGTTGCTAATGCGATTGATATCCACCAAGAGGCTTTGCATCTGACGCTTTAGCCAGTAATGATGCTTGTCGTGTTTCTGATGCAAGACCACAAGAAGCTCTCGGTCATTGAGCACACGAGATTGCTTCCAAGGCCTTGGAGCAATAGTGCTTTCTGTGGCTTCAGTACATGCACGACGAGTATTGCCAGCCAGCGGATAAACACGAGAAGCAGCCTGAACACCTTCAATATGCTGAGAGAAACTCTGACAATCAACATTGTGAAGATAAATTTCCTCCTTGGCAGGCTCAGGGTAAATGGCTTCGATGGACATATCAACCTCTGGTAGAAATATGAGATGGTTGCATGCAGAGGGCTGATAGTCAACAGTAGAGTGAAGCTTGATCAGTCGCATAACCCATGGAGCATAGAATTTTAGACCAAATATGTCTAAGCCAGATGCAGCAAATTGGTGAATGAACAAATCCTGAGCATTGAAGCTGATGCCATTGAGAATATAGAAGACCAAAGTCTTCATTGTGCCTTCTAGCTTTGCTGAGGAAGAATGTCCTTTGATGGGCCATAGAGTTTGCCTGATAATGTAATAGATGGTGCGGGGCAGATACTCTAGGTCTTCAACAAAGAATTCCTTGGGATATCAGCATCCTGCGGCAGTGGCTTCATCATACTTAGTATTTGGCTCATATTGGGCTCTGGCTTTTGAAAGATGATTTCCAATGCATTGCGGTGATGCTGACAACCAGCTTCATAAAGTTCACCTGGAGTGGACAGGCCAGTGAGCTCAATAAGATCAAGAGCTTTGGCTTCATGGTGTACATTGCCTGTCATCCACTCAAGGACCCATGTCTTTGGATCCCTGTTGTAGCCGCGAATGTGGAGAGTTGCATAGAATTGCAACAGAAGCTCTTCATTCCAATTCCCCTTATCTGTCACAAACTGGAGAAGGCCTGCATGTCTGAAACAATCTAGGGCTTCTTCTAAGCAGGGCAGGCCAGCAATGGCTTCGGAATCCAGACACATATGAGGAAATATGCGCACTTGATTGTATAGAACACAAGAGTAATAGATGCGCTGCTGATAACTCCAGAACCAATCAGATGATATTCTTGGCTCTATTGAAGAAGGTGTTGTGTGCAATGAAGCCATTGACATTGAATGATCCTGGTGCAGATGCAGTACCTGGAAACCTTGGCAGCCTCGGTTTGGCTTCTAAACCTGTGTCCTGTGCTCCACATGATAATCAAACTGTGGTCCGGGAGCAGGCGGAGGAACCAGAATTGGCCATATGACAGTGATAAGCTTGCCTTGATAAAATGCTTGCTCAATAGTGTGTGGCCTTGGTGGCGGAACAGGAGCAGTGGCATTAGCAAGGGCGTCAGGCTGCACATTTGGTGTAGGTGCATCATTGGCTTGATGCACGGTATTCATTGCAGGTGCCACATTATCTTCAGCCATGACAACGTCATTGGCTTCAGTGGTGTTATTGGTGGCCGCCTCAGGATTTTCATCCTCCACTTGAGTAGCTGGAGGGTCGGGCACAGACATGTTCTCCTCGAGAACAACTTCTTGGTTGGTAGGGGGTGTAGCAACACGTTCTTGTTCTTGTCTTTCATCGGCTGATGCAGCCGGTATGTCTTCAACCGCATTGGCTTCTCACATGGGAACCGTCATAGAAGGATTTTCTTCAGGGAACACTTGTCGTGCCACTGAGATGGATTTGTTTGAATCATCTTCTGGGATGGTTGTCAGGGAGACCGATGGCCTGAGGCCTTTGTGAAGCCGTTGGAACATGGGCGACGCTTTTGGTGATGGTGTGGTCTCCATGTAATTGTCGTCATTCACCACTGGGCTAGTGACACGCGCTGGTGGAGTGCGGGGTGTACTTGGTGAGTCCTGACTTGGAGTTGCTGGTTGGGGGCGATCAGCCCATGAGGCATCCCGAGAGATTGGCGTCAAAGGACGACCAATGCTGATGAGTTCACTGGTCGTGATAACAGGCGATGATACCGGTGGGTGCTCGATCTGAGGAAGGACTTCATCGTCAACTACATTTTCTTGGGGACCAATGTCTTCAGTCGTGATGGGGTCAACGGTTGGAACTTCTTCAACTTCAGGAGCCTCTGTGGAAGCAGGCTCATGAACTATCAGCTGACGCTCTTGGTTTTCGGATGCAGGACGAGCAAAAGCGATGGGCTCGGCAACGAGGGGCTTTGTGGGAGCAGCCCGATCTTTCTTCTTGGTCTTTATTTTCTTGGTGGGTGGTGCATCGTCAGTGATGTTCTTGAGTTTGCGCTTTCTGGCTTCAGCTTCAGCTGCCCTGGTTTTCTTCTGTTCTAAAGCCACTATGGGGACCTTAAGCTTCGAGCCTGTCATGCTGGCAGGGAAGACAATGTGAGGTTCTTCCTGCCTTGGTGCTTCAGCTTGGGCCACAACAAGCTTCTGCTTCTTGGCAGCCACCTTGGGGTCTATGCCAGGACGCCCAAGTGCCTTGCGCTTCTCAGCTTCATTGTAAGCTTGACCACACTTGGCAGCTAGATTCTTCATTTGCTCGCGTGAATCTTTGGCTTCTTCGTGCTTCTTGCGAAATGCCTCCTTGAGGTCATGCAGCATCAGCTTGAAGTTTTGAACATTAGCTACACTGAACTTGGCCACATGCTTCTTGAACTGGCCTTTCTCAAAATCAATTTTGTTCTTCAGTTCAACTATCCACTGAGCCAGAGCCAGCTCAGGAGCAATGGCGCCTTGAAAGGCCACGCTAATGCCAATTGGGAGCTGAAGATCATCAAAGCTGAGATTGGGTTTGTCAAACCATTCATCAATGAAGTTGTCCAGAATGTTTACGTCGAAGAGGGGCAAATCATTGAAGATCTCCACCTCTTGCTTGCTCTTTATCAGCTACTCAAGAGCATCATCTCCACACTCATCATCTGTTAATAGATCAATAGCTTCGGCTTCGTTCCTCAAAACAGCAGCAGGTGTCAGGGCTTGACCAGAACTTTGGATATTTTTCTTCTGTGTCTTCTCTTTCTTCTTGGAGGTGCGAGAGAGATCTTCAGAATTGTTACTTGGAGCAGGAGGGGCAGTTGCCAATGGCTTCACTCGAGAAGCTTTTGGTGCAACAGTAGGTTTTGAAGCCTTAGATTTCTTTTGCTTCTGTGGCTTAGGAGGAGGAGCCGGTGCATCATCAGAGTCAGCATCATCACCAGAGTGATCCACATTTGCACCTTGGACGACAATGTGAGTGACGAGGCCTTCGAGGTTGTAGAAGGGGCCGATTCTGTTTTCATTGGCGTCACGGGTGCCATCCTCCCGAGGAGTAGACGGGCCTGGGTTGAAGTCAAGTCCATATGCCTTCTTGTTCTTCATAGCAGAGTCTTTCGCAAACTTGAAGTTGCGCTTAAATAGATTGTCTTCGCGACACCACAACAGAGAAGAAGGGTCAGCATTCTCTGGCTGCGGTCTGTGAACCATGCATGGATAGAAGCCTTGATCAATAGCTCCAGTCTTGGACCTGGGAGGAAGATTCTTGTATAGGATATCTCCCCAGGGTCGCTTTATAGCATTCTTCTCGGCATACTCTTTAGTGAAAAATCTGTACTTGAACCATTCCTCTGCACAATATCTTCGAATCCATTGGATTCGATTCTTGCGTTCACCATATGTTTCTTCGGGGTTTGTTTTGTACAGTTCGTGCAAATCTGGTGGCAAATCTTTGGAAGTATTCCCACGGCGCTGTCTGCCACCCTTTCTTGCTGACTTCTCAGTAGCCATGAAGCTTAACCTGAAAGGCTTTAGAACTTGCAAAGGCTTCCGACCGCTGGTCAGGCAAGAACTGGCTTCAGGAGAATTAATGTGACTTTGTAAGAATTCTGCAAATGAATGCAGACTATGAGAACCAAGGGATTCTCCCACGGACATGTACTTGTGACAGCATTAGAGGTGCGAGGGAAGGGGAAGAGGTCATATGCATTCTCAGTAGATTTTGAAGATAAATCAGTTTGAAGACATTGACATCATAACGCGAAGATATTCACTTATTTGTTGTGAGTTGGTTCCAGAATTGTACGAGTCCAAGAATAAGTACAAGTGAGGAATCTAACTTGTAGAGAATCTTAAGTGAACATACTAGGCAAAATATGAGATGCAGAACGGGATAGATTCAACTTGGAAGTATAGAAACCTCTTTTGGTAAAGAAGGATGAATCTATCAGATCAAAAAGACGGTAAAAAGTAAGTTTTAATTACCACACGAAGAACTGCTAGATGGAGCGAAGTTGGAGGCCGAGCAGTTCGATCTCCCGTTCCCTAACTTGGCGATTGAAGACACCTATGGCGGCGGTGGAGAATACGAGGTCCGCATCCAACGTGAGGACAACGTCGGTGAAGTCGCGGTAGCTAAGCGCTTCGTCGCCGCGTCGTCGAGACACTACAAAAAAATACACTTCCGTGATGATACGTGTTTGTCACAGTAGGTCGCGTTTTTTGTCATGCATGTACATCCATGACAAATTTATGACAGAATCAAGATAGTTATACCTGTGCTGTCGTAGAAGTGTTCCATGACATTACCAAAATTATCATCACGGAAGTGTCCACTTCCATGACGATAAATCGCGCATCACAGAACTGCTTTCATCAAGGGTGACCGACATGTGGCATCCACCGTAACGGAACGCCGTTAAGCTATCGGGTCGGGTTTTGGATCCGATAACCCGTTAACAACCCCGACCAATGGGGATTTTCCACATGTAAAATCATCATTGGTTGGAGGAAACACGTGTCTGCTCATCGTTGGGACAGATGTCATCCACTCATTGGACAGAAGGCGCCTATGATACATCGACACGTGGCACGACCCAATAGAGGCCCATTCCTGTGAAAAGGCCGGCCCGTTTGACTTGGTTGGCGGGCTGGCCCATGGAAAGCCTGTTAACGGCCTGTTCGCATATATCCCATTTACAGCCCGCTAACCCAAGGCCCGTTACGCCCTATCCGAAGTAGGCCCAGTAGCGTCATCTGGGCCACCGAATATGATTCCAGCCCGTTTTCACTTCTGGCCCATGTATGGCCCATGACGTCTTTCGGCCCATATGAGGCCCTATGTAACTCTTGGCCTATTAATGGCCCGTGGTGAAACTATCCCGTAATGAACAGTGTATCACTTTACACCCATTAACGGCCCGTGGTGAATCTGGCCCGTAATGAATAGTGTATCACTTTACACCCATTAACGGCCCATGGTGAAACTGGCCCGTAATGAACTGTGTATCAGTTTATACCCATTAACGGCCCATTATTCCGTTGGGCCGTTTCCAGCCCATGTTATCTTTCAGCCTTCTCGGAGCCCATTTATTCTTGGGCTCATTTCTAGCATTCGTTTACTTACGGCCCGTTACTGTCATTTGCTGCTTGTGGGTCAAATTCAGCCCGTGCTTATAGTCGTCCCGTTTGTGGTCCGTTAATACGTTGGGCCATTTTCATAGCGTCATGAAATACGGCCTATTGATGGCCCGTTATGGTCGGCCCATGAACGGACGATTCCAACTCTAGCCTATTTATGGCCATAATGCGGCCTGTTATTGGCCCATGTTATCATACTGCCCGTATAAGGCCCATTGATGATACGGCCCGTAGAAAGCCCATTGTTTCTACGGCCCTTAGAAGGCCCATTGTTTCTACGGCCCGTAGAAGGCCCACTGTTTCTATGGCCCGTAGGAGGCCCAATGTCACTACAGTAAATATTAGCCCATGGTTATTGTAGCCTAGTTTTAAAAAATAGGTTATTGCAGCCACTAGCAAACCGCGGAAAAAGAACTGCAATGATTACAAGCAAACCAATAAACAAGATAACAAGGAAATAAATAAGCAAGCAACTTACGATAGGCTATCATGGCTATCACATATTACATCCACTGGGCATCAAAGTTCGCCACCAGTGCAAATAAACGCGCCGACAAAAGAATATACAAAACTAAGAGCACTTCAGAAGGCACTAGGCCTGGCCAGGAAGGGCCCCCCAAACAGCTGAAGAAGCTGAGTAGACCTTAGTTGTGTCAACGATAGATGCATCAACACTAGATTTAAGGCTTGATGGTGCGCACGGCAGTCCTCTGACATCTTCATTGCATCTTTGACTTCAAGTCAGAGCTGAGCTGAAGCAAGCCTTTCCGCTTTAAGTTGAGCCTGAAGAAGTCAAACTGATTGAGGCAGCGACTGCACAGAGGTTGTCTCACACCTGCTGGTGAGTAGCTTCAACTCACTGTCTTCATCAAGACAAGACCTTGGGGTCATCTCGCTGTCCACAAGATGGTTTGGCTCACTATCTTCCCTAAAGTTCTGCCTGGCATAAGAGATACGACTCTGAAAGAGAAACAAGGAGACACGTAACAGGTTTCACAATTATATAAGCAAATAACTGGATCTGTTCTACATAAGGAACATGTTTTTACAACTATAATTTGAAACTGGTAGTTGTTGCAAACATCCAATCAGATGTAAACAGCAAAGCAAACAGAAGTGGAGGAAATGATGCCTATCCAAATCTATACTAGAACAAAGTTTCAAGGCTTGAGAAGGATGAACTTACATTACATGTTAACACGGGCTGGACAAAGCCCTTCTCCATGTTGCTGGAAGGATAATTCAATAAATTCCCCAAAGAAAATTGTTTATAAGCGTTGCCATTATTCTACATTTTGGAAAGAGTAAATATAGATCAAATAATATTGGAAGAAACGGAGGATAATGAAGCTCAGGTGCAGACTGATGATACATAATCAAATAGCAATTAATTAAGTACAGCCTTACAAGGAAAAAGGGAGAGAGGTACTGACGAGAGCAATGTAGAGCCCATTATTGTTTTGAGATCGTATGATCCTTTGAGCAAGGAGATTCATCTGAAATTACTTTTCATACAAGAGAGAAGGTAAGGAACAAGCAGAAATTTAGGAGTTCAAATTTTGAATTCATATCATAGACGGTACCTGACGCTGGGCTCCCAACAGTTCTAATACGGGTTTGGCCACTGGAGTAGGGGTAAAGTGTGGTATAGTTGGGCCTGTGTTTTCTGTGGCTACTGATCTATCTGATTTAACACGTATCACTACCTTTTCCAAATACATACTTTGTACTCCTTGAGGATCTGCACTCACACTCTTCCTTTTGGACATCTATTACGAAAGAACAACATTTGACTGAAAAAACATACTGTGACGACACATGGAATAGGTACAGAAAAAGGATAGGTATGGCATATAACCATATATGATGCTTAAACTAAGCAGATGGTGTAACAAAGTAGAAGTAATGCAAGAGGTCAGATGCAAAATACGTGCGACCAATACAACTTTGCAAAGCTAGAGCAAGCACCTTGATGGGTGAATAAGATAGGCTATCCTCCACCATGCCAAGTTTGTTAGACAGTGGATCGTTCCGCAATATTCCTCTCGTGCGCCCATTCTCATATTCATTTTGATAATGTTCAATATCTGACATGCATGGAAACATAAAAACAAGTGAGATTTTCTTTGTAATGCAGAAGTGATTCTAATCCAATACTGCCTCCCTATAAACCCCTTTGTGCTATCTCTGTAATTCTTTTAAAAGATGCCATGCATGCCGTAATTTGTTGTGTGCATTAATATAATGTGGCCTACTACTCAAAATATGAGAGCTCCAGAAGTGATGACACTTCGCAGATGATAGCTTCAACATATAGTAAAGAAGAACAAGTCGACCTGACCTGACAGATTCAAAGGGAGAACAACTCGACCTGACCATTCGACCGCAAGAGAAGAGTGTCATCTTAAAGAAGAGCAGAAGAGCAAGCAGATTGAAGATATTACAAGTCTTTCAATACAATGTCGGTTGGCCACCCATGATGAATCAGAGCGCACAGAGAAATACTATTCTTTCCGGTCTCTCCATATGTGGCTCACATGGATTTCGAAACTAAAGTAGGAACATTTAGCCCACCAATTAAACATCTCTCAGTTTTACTAATATCAGCAATAATATCAGATATGAATTTGTACAACTAAGCTTGTTTAGCTCGATGGGTGGAGCAGTGCTTACGACACGAACCACGTAGGCTTATTGTGGTCATCATAAAATGGGGAAAACATAAGCATGATGAGTACAGTGTTGACCGTGGCATTGGGATGGCAGATCTGAAGCTGCAAACTGCGCAAAGGGTAGTTAGCAACCAATGTTTGCTTTGAAATAACAACTAAGATTTGGTATGGACAAGAAAGTACGGTCAACAAGTGACAAAGAAATGCAATTATGCTGTCTCTCTATATGTCGCGACATGCATTTGGAAACTCAAGTGGGACCTTTAGCTAACCAATTGAATGTGTCGGTTAACTAATATCAGTATCATATCAAAATAATATTTGAAAAACTAAGCTTTCGAATTCTGAGTGTTGCGTTGTTCAGCTTGAAGGGTGGAGTAATGCCAGTACGAGAGAAAGCACCTACGCAGATCATAGTAGAGTAGATAAAAGGGGAAAACCCTAAGCATCAAGAGAAAAATCAGGAAAGTGAAACTAGCTGGACCAGTGGGTGGCGCACATGCTTTTCGAAACGAATATAGGAACATTAGGTGACCAATTAAACATTCTCTATTTTAGTGATATGAGAATCATATCAGATTCGTATTTCAACACGTAAGCTTTGGGTTGAGGTCTTGAGGAGCAGTGCTAGCACGACACGAAGCACCTATGATGATGGTAGTGAATATAAAGGGGGGAGACCATAAGATTTACGAGTATAGTGCCCATGCCATGGCAGATCTGAAGGTGCAAACCGGACAAAGCTACTTCGCAACCAATGTTTGCTTTCAACTAGCCACTACGATTTGGTACGGACAAGAAAAGTACAGTAAACAAATTACGATCTATTTTCTGGGTGAGATCAATAACTTAAGCACATATGGAAGAGTACCACCTCTCTTGCGATGCTGTGTAGGCCTATGCGGATACGTTGAGGGTGCTGCGGGTGCGATGGTTGTCGGCAGCGGGGAAGAAGACTTTAGACGGCAGACGGCCGGGTCGGGGGATATATCCTGTTGCCGTGGACGAGGCGGTCGTAGGAGCAGCAACGACAAGGTGGACGACGGCTCCGACGAAGCGAGAGGAGGCTATGAAAGGATCCTGGTCCAGCGTCGTGGATGAGAGACGTCCATTTCTTGCAGTGGACGACGGGGTAGGGGTAGCGGCTCCAGCAAGGTGGAGGATGGGGTGGCGGACGGAGGAGGCTGGCCGCAGTGCGGACGTTGTCGTGCCGCCGATGGTGTATGAATGGGGAAATGGAGGGGAGGGGGGGATCTCAAACTTTGGGACGCGCTTCTCTTAAATGGGGGAAAGTTACGAACTTATACCCTGTTTAAAATTTCGGACAACGCGTCAGTTCGGGATAGGACGGTAATCTTGCATCTCCCAAATATTTGCCGGTAACTATTTCGGGCGAGGAGAGGGTATTTTGCCGCCCACGGTTGGCGCCCATGGTGTATGAACGGGGCTGACAGGTAGGGCAGTTGTGTCACGTCTGATGGAAGTTACACATCTGCCCCTATTTAAAATATTAGCCTACATCGATTTCGGACGAGGAGAGTTTGTTTTGCCGCCCACTGTGTATGAATGGGGAAATGGAGGAAGAGACACATGTCTTTCGGATGAGCTTGAATCAAATGTGTTTTGCCGCTCAAGTTTGGCGCCACCGTGTCTGAATGGGCTCAGAGGCCGTCGTGTCACGTCTGATTGAAGTTACTAGTCTACCCCTATCGACAACAGTGTAAATACGGTCAATAAGGATGTACTCAGTGTCAGGGGCAGACAGTAATTTCCATCTCGCAAACACTTGCTTCGGGCAGCCCACAAATTATAGTGGGTGTTTAGCCGCTTCGTTCAAGACTTGGGAGAATTATCATTCACGTTTTCCCTGGGACCTGGCAAACTAAATTCAAATCCTTACGAATATCCACAGATAATTATACGTTTTGTTATTTATTTCTTCAACACCACAACAAAGATTTATTCCACCTTTATATATGATTATGATTTAGAAATGCCGTGATCTTCAAATTCAGTAGGTTGGATACACTCTGATTCAAACAATTATTTCATCCAATACAACATGCTCACACGAAAAACAGTTCACCTTATGTCAATCATACAAGTACTGAGGATTACCTAGCCTAAAAAATTCGGATCATTACAACACATGGACAACATGGAATTCCGGACAACATAGGGGGTCTTGCAGCATAATCCATTCAGAGACATGACACAACATGCAAGTACAATAAGCTAATGACAATTTCAACTGGTATCTAAAGAAGAACAGGGATTACCTTGGGCTTCAGATAGCAGAATCAACAGGACCTCCTCCGTCTTCAAATGCAACATTCTTACTTCCTCCAATTCTTGGGTTGCTTGCATAATGCGTGCCTCTAATTCCGTAATTTCCAGCCTCAAGATAAAGATTACCTCATTCATGGCAGCCACACCATCTCTTTCTGCCTCTAGTAGAGCCTCAAGCACTATAATATCTGTGCACAGACTGCTCTCCGGCGGTGTTGCCTCTGAACTGCTACCATCTGGTAACATGGATGGCGCACTGCTTCCACAAATATATTCTGGGGTTGTACGTTGTGTCCTAGTGTGAACGGCATCCTGAAAGGTTTCCGCTGGACATAAGTAAGAGATAGTTATCGTATGATCCAGGAAGTAAGCTTACATGGTAAACGACGGACGAATTATTTCCGAGCATGGCAAACTATATTTGAATGGTTCGAAGTAGCATCAGCCGAAAAGAAATAAAAATGGTAAGATGAAACTAGGGATGTAAGTGGCAAATAAACGACATCCGCTAGTCCCATCTAGTTAGTTTTTGCTACCTCCCTAGTTCATTTTCCTCAAAAAACAAAAACTCTTCTGAACTATCATACCACTAGTGGACTTTAATTGGGATTAAACGGGACCCAGTTGACATCCCTAGTAAAAGGGAGTGTACAACCGCTATATTTAAGTTTCCAAGGCATGTAAGCAGTTGAAATAATCTGAGAAAGCACTTAACAGTGTGGCCTCATATAAACTACGAAGACAGTCTTGTGATGAAGTTGAGAGGAAAAGTTAAGGACTCAAATGAAATAGGCATGCATTTCTTTAGGATAGTACAGCAGGCACTGCTGACATATTGGCCAACTCAGGTATAGCGTAACAACAAACAAGCATTCGAATCAAGCAATACAGCAAAGCAGACAACTGAACTATTTGTAATTCGGTAGGATTACACGTTGAGGTCACAAGCCAAGAAAGCAGCCCACTCGCATTACATTTCACATGTACTAAAACACATTGGCTTACCATATGTTGCTGTGAAGCCTAGCTGCTATTGCAATGTTCTTTGAAAATATCACCAGCATCCCGTGGTTGCAAATCTAGTTGTTGTAGTTTATTCTGCACCATCTATTTAGGTAAAATTAATTTTAATCACATGCACTGGTCCGAATTGATCATCAATGGTTCATCTAAACTAATGAAAGAAGGGTGTGTGCATACACGACAATATATTTGCTTCCCTCTATTTTTATGCTTGTTCGAGGTGCCGGCCCCAAAAGAACAAATATTTTGCTTGATGGGGTTGGCAGCTCCATAATTAATAGAAGCATTAAATTAGTCATGCAACTTGGGAAGATCAAGAACATACAAACAAGTAATGAACATAGGCTCGGAGCAGTGATGTAATAGCTAGCATCAGAAAATGTAGGGTAAAACAAACAAAAAGCAGCAGAACCACATGGTAGTTTGCTAATGTGTAATTAAGCATAGAGAACATTAACCAGTATGACGGAACCAACAGGTGGCATCAGAACAAAACTAAAGCATATTAACTATACTAGTATGTATGCACGTGCAATGCCCGTCTTAAAAGAATGGAGTGATTTTGGAGTGTGACTCGAAAAAAGTATAATGGAGTGATTTTGATAAATGGAATTCCACCCACAATTGTTTTTAATATTCACACAAAAAACTGTACATTCACATCTAAAATACTAGAGGTCATTAAAACTGGTATGTAACGGTTATGATTGATTGTCTGGATCCATCTCAAAACTGGCACACTATATAGTAGTACAGATATAGATATAGATGTGCACTGGTATGTAATTTAGCACATGTAACATGTTCACTGCCAGAAGTATGGCCCTACAGGTGCAAGCAGAATAACGCGTCTCATAAAAAACTGAATGATGCCCTGAAGAAATTCAAAGGTGCGGTGCTTATGCTAGGAAAGTGAATGTAGGCACCGACCGTTGGATGATAGTACCTGATTCTCGGCGGTGTATGGGTATCATTGTCATACTTGATAGCTAAGGATCGTCGATGGTGCTCGTGTTACGGTTGATTTTGGGCCGGCTGTCGCCGTCGCTGAAGCGGCTCCGGTGCTACGGTTGCGGCGCCTGTCGACATACAAGAAAGCTCATCTGTGGTAAGTGAACAGTTGCACGATAAAGAGAAAAACCGAAGGAGTAAACATCAAAATAACCTGATGAGGCTGCAACATCGGTAAAGCAGGGCCGGTGGAGTTGAATATGGCATCCGTGGAGTGGGTCTGGTGCAGTGGACGAAGGCTTTGGCGGGCGCGTTGTACAGTGCTTTCGGTGAGGCGGATCTGTTGCCGAGGATGAGGGCTTGTATGAAATGCCAGCGAAGGGGCATACGAGGGAGTCAGTGAAGGGCCTATGCTGTGGTTGACGAGGGCGCCGGTTAAGCAGATCCGGTGCGGCGGACCATGATGGCGGTCAAGGAGATCTAGAGCGATGGACAAGCCAGTCGCTGAAGCGGCTCCGGTGAAGTGGTGAGTTGGCAGTTGGGGGTTCCAAGTTGCGGAAGGTAGATCCAGTGGGGTGTGAGGTCCACCGCTGCGGCGGAGGACTAGATTCGGCGGCTTGCCGTGGTTGGGGGGGTCGGGGAGGGGAAGGGGAGGGGCTCTGGGGAAGAATGTTGGGGGCAAAGAGGGGAAAACAATGGAGTTACCAAAGCAGCCCTTTTCCGTTCATGTGGCAGGGGTAAAACAGGAATATCGCAGGGCTATACTTTCGGGCGCGTGATATTTCGATGTGAGCGGGAAGTTTGAAAGCTTTTGGCGCCTAAAATTATAAGTATTCTGCTTTCGTACGGCCGACTATCATATCATGGCCGACAATTTGTTTGTTTTGCACGCAAAAAAAAGTGCAAGTTTTGAAAATTAATGTCTCCAACTCGAAACTTAGATTGTCCACTCAATTCAAATATGGATCATTGAGCTACTACAAGCAAATACCATCATACGGTCCAATTCAAATGAAATTCCAAATGTGTTTATCCTAAATATGATGACAAACGCAAAAATGTGTATGTGTATGAATAAAGTGAATGATTATAAAGTTTGAACATGCCTGTATGTGTATATCTCTAGGTTTGATATATGAATTTGAAATCCCAAAATTCCGGCTTAAAAAATGTACCTCCGTTTAAATGAATTACAAAAGCTAATGATGGAGTCGAATTCGAAAATTCCAATCTTAGGTTTGTAATTCTGGTACATCAAGGTATATCACGCATGTTCAAAAGTATCGTTATCTCATAGTACAAACTGTGAAACAAATTGATCAACCATGAGTGCACAATATCTCAATTACGCTAAAGTCCCTCAAATATAGACACCTCACTCTTTATCTGAAGTCACCCCCCACCACACACACACACACACACACACACACATAGAAAAGTCGTTCTCTCCCCCAGACACCAACACACAAGCACATTAACACCCCTCTCTCTTGTAAAGTCCGGACCCGAACATAGGTCTCTATCACTTTGTCTCCAGGGCATGCACACATCTCTTCCCTCACTCTCTAGGTGTCCCGCTATCTCTCTTACCCAAGCACACGCACTATGTAGAGTGTATATTTCCCATACACACAAAATGTCGCCCCCAAACGTCTATCTCCCTAGTTATGTGGTTCTCACGCACTCACCTCACACACCACCCCCACTGCAAACAAGCACACTTTGTCTCCTTGTGCACCACTCTCCTCTTTCTATCTCTCCCACATGCGGACCCACCCCAGCTCCTTCCCTGTATACATATATGTCATGACTCTTTGCACAGCTCCCTAATGTATAATTGTTCTTGATTTCGCACATTGTTCTCTACACCATCTATTCTAGATCTCTCATGAAGTCCCTATCACACACACGATGACTCGCTTCCCCTGCGTCTCCGTTCATAGGCCAATTTCGGACAACATCAACATTGGCTACCTATCTATACGCCATTTATGGACACAAACGACCCCTCTCGCCCTCTCTCTCTCTCTCTCTCTCTCTCGTCGCTAGCTCTCTCTTTCTCTTGCTCTCCCACCCCTCTCCCACACACACACTCGATGTCTCTTCCAAATAGTCAGCTCCCCGCGCCCGCACCCGTGCTATCTCGCTACTACACATGTCACACCATTCCCCCTTCCCTTATACTAGGTTTACATCATCAGTGGTCTCTCTACTCCACATACACTCTCTCCCTGTCACACACAAACGCGTGCACAAACACACACAGACACGCACAAACACCCATTTATCTGGATCCTCATATCTCCCCATGTCCGCATGTCTATCTCACACACTCACTCTCTAAATATGTATATGTGTCTCCACGTTACACAACACAAAGCCCCATGTACATGTCTCTCTCTATCCTCCACACACATAGACACAAAGAATCTGTTATCATTGCCTCAGTCTCTAACATTTCGCACACGCACTCTCTCTCTCTCTCTCTCTCTCTCTCTCTCGCAAACACGCTCAACAAGGGTTTCCTCTTGAATAACTTACCGTCTACTCATCAACAGTCGTGGCAGTACGGCGAACACGAGACGTGAAAAAGAATAAATCTACACGTGCTTATACCACCTAGTAGGACTAGAGCAAGCCAAAAACCGCGCCGCCGCCACCCCCTCCTTGTCGGCGATGGGAAAATCTTTGTTTTTCACAGTCGAGAAGTCATTGTGCTAAGGCCCCACATGCCGAGGCGTTGAATAGAATGTATATGCTAGTTTATGGAAGCAAGTATCGATAATACTTTTGTACTCCATACTTATATTTCTTCTTTTATAAAAAACCGAGTTGGTGATGATGGTGTGTGTGCCATCTTGCAATATAGACCGTCTGATCTATATCTAACGGATGGAAATTAAACTAAAAGATACCCGCACCCCTCTCCACATTTGCAGACAAGGCCTTCCCTCGTTCATCCTTATCTCCAACAAACCTCATTGTTGAGCAATTAAGAAAGGAAGCCTCTGGAACAAACTGGCCTAGTGGCCGCTGCCAGCGTCGTCAATCCCCATGCCTCCACTCAGTCCGACCACCAACCACCACCACACCCAACTCCTCTTCACCTTATCTCATATTTCTTGAGATATCATTAGTTTTTACACATGGGATTACTCCTGCAAGGGTCAATCACAACAAGTGTTTTTATAAAAAAAATGCATCTTAATGTTCCGTTAATGCACGGATCTTGCTAGTACTCCTACACAAGACTAAGTTGGTGATGCTGGTGTGTCTGCCATCCGTCGTTTCTGACCATTAGATCTACATCTAACGATTGTGAGGTAAGTTGTTGCCTTTTCTCACCAACATCCCACTTGTCTACCAATTTGCAGAAAAACCCATAATTAGTATCTTAAAACCAACCACATCCCTCCCTGACCTCACCAAAACAGCCCAAGGAATATATTATAATTGAAACATAATATACATATGTATATAAAAATTAGGGTGTTTTGTACCAAGTTTGTGAATAAGTATTATTCTAATTATGATTCATTGCAATGGACATGAACATTGCTAGTATTTCCAACCATGTATTTTTTTCTAGTATTCCATAGTTTCGAGTTTTCCATCAAGATATTAGTCACTCATGGTTGATATTTACTTTCAATCATGTACATATATGCACTATGTAACTAGCCTTGCTTATTGGCTTCCAAAGCTTAACTTTCACTCCTACTTACAATATGTAGAGTATTTAACAAAAAACTACCACTTTCAACCAGCCCTAGGAAGAATCTATTGTACAAAAATAGCAAAAACATACCCAAAATTTCTTAATCCACGCCAAAAACTTCTACTACCTCCGTTTCAGTTTACAAGTCTTGCGTGTATACCTAGGTTGTCAATTTTATCACCCTAATATAAACTATATAGCACAAAAATTATACCTTTTGAAAGTAGAAACTCCATAGTTTATGTTGATATATTTTTTGTAATATATGACTTGTATTAGGTTGGTCAAATTGACGACCTAGGGGTACGCGCATGCCGTGTAAACTAAGAGAGAGGTAGTACTACCTAGTACTCCTACCGATTAGGTTCGTTTAAACCCATTTATGACTGGGTTGGCCCACACGTCCGTGCTAACGAGGCAGCTTAAACCAACACATTTTGTTTGACCATTGACACGAGGGACCCACATGTGACCTTCTATCCTGTTATTCCCCCTCAAATCATTATTTTTCCTGAACATTACTTCAAACAGTACTGGTGCGTGTTCGTCGGTGGCGCTGGTGATGAGCGAGTTGGCTGCCGCTCCGCTGGACGGGCCGGACACCGCGCTGGCCTCCACACGGGTTGGCAGGCTGGCCCGAGCGTGACTCACGAGCGAGCAAGCCGCTGCGCTGGCCTTCGCTCGAGCCAGATGGCTGGCCTGAGCGCGGCGCGCGCGAGCAAGCCGCCGCGCTGCCGTGCCAATCTAGGTAGCAAATCTTGCAGACAAGCAGCTGGACGAAGCTATCTTGGCTAGCTAGCTGCCGCGAGCGCCGGACGGAGCTGGCATCCAGGCTGCCGCAACATGGGCTCCGCACCGCCGGCGGTTTTGACCTCACCTTCTACCGGCGGTGGTAGCTGCGTCCCATGGTCGAGGATGACTAGGTGGACGGGCCAGAGGTAGGAGGTCACTAGAGGATTTTGGTTGGTAAGAGCATGTACAATGGTTGATAAGGTAGTCTTATCTTAAGTCTGCCACGTATGCAAGTGGTAGTAGTTTCTTGGCATTTTAGTAGTTTCTTGCATTATTAGGGGTTTCTTGTAAGGAACAATGTACGTACTACTAGCGACAAAAGGCGATTCTAGGTTGCGTTGTACTCCAACGAGTACTACTAATGGCCGCGGGAGTGTATACCTCGTTTTGTGGGTTCGATCCCGGCCGAACGCACGGCGGCCTTTTTAAAAAAAAATAGTACTAGTACTACACTTTGCTGCGAGCCAATATTTTACACGGGTAGTTTGAGTTTTGAAGTCAAACGGACATGCGGCCCCACAATCTGGGTGCACTGGACAACCTAGCCACGTGAACGGGTTTTCCTTCCCAGCATCCCGTGGCTCACGTGCTCGCCCTATCCGCACCTCGCTTGCAGCTTCCTCATCAGCTAGTAGTAGCATATTTAAACTAGCACCTCCCAATTAAGCCCGAGGAGCCGGAAAAGCCTGGCGGGGCATTGGGAACTGTGCAATATGGCTTTGTACTCTATATAAAGTGTTGTACTACTAGTACTCTGTAGCTTGTGGCGTTGCACGCATGGACTTCACTCCATTATCGGCTCTACTATAAAAGAAATTCCTCTTGACGTGTTTTTTTTGAAACGAAGGAAAAAGCTTTGCTTCATCTCATTCATAAAGAAGGAACTACTAACAAAGTTCAACGAGATCCATTACACCTCCACAAATGGAAGCGAAAAGCCTAGTCTCGCTGTATCAAATAACTCAAATGTTCTGCCCCCGCCGACCGCAGTAACCGTCGCTGATAAATAGGCTGCTAGTGTGTGCGTGAGAGGAGCGGCTGAGTAGGCCAGCTACTCCTACGTGAGAGGAGCGGCTGAATATAGCACCGAGAGTACCCACTAGGCCACTACGCAGGTGCACTTCCCCTGCATTGATAGTATAGCGATGGTTCTACATAACAGTAGTACCCTCCACGTCCAACTGTAGCTCCTTGGCCCTGAGATTCAAGAGTTCAAAACTTGTGCACTATACTAGACTAGACTAGACTAGAAGTACAGTACATCACACTAATACTCGTAGTTGAGAAAAGTAGTACTGGTACTACTAGAGTACGAGTACGTTCTCCTCCGTCACATAATGTAAGACGTTTTTTGACACTAGTTGGCGTGTACAAAAAATGGCAAAAACATACCCAAAATTTCTTAATCCACGCCAAAAACTACTACCTAGTGCCAAAAATTTCTTACTAGTGCTATTATTTACAGTATAATGCAATCCCAGAATGTTCCATAATGCTAGTACTAGTAGTAAATAATAGTCTCACCCTTCGCCGAGGAATGATCTACAGTTGGAAGGGACGAGGCCCTGCGGTTACTACGCTCTTATCTCCTCCTCGCCAGTTCCCCTCCCCCCGAAGAGAAGGCAGTTCGTCGCTGCTCCCATGGATTCGCCAGGCGGTTCTCCTCCTCGTCGGGGCTGTGAGATCTTGGATGACGATCCTCTGGGAGAAATTGCACGCCACTCCGACGTCCTCACTGCCGCAAGACTCGGTGCTTCCTGCACCAACTTTTTCAAGACGCTGCTTAAACATGTTTGGGAAAAGGCCATGCTTGTTGGTCTTCCATGCGTCCTCGAGGAGAAGGTTCTTCTATGGGACAATCCTTCGAACAGTCCACCGCTCCCTGGCCATGGTCGCACGTTGACTCCGATAGAGTTGCCGACGTTGAGAGATAGTCGGATTTTGCCCGATGAGCAGGTCAGTAATGGAGTTTGATCATGTAGTACTTAGTTATTCCATTTCCATCCCGTAATTTCTCTGCTGCCCACCGTCTTATATATAGGTCTGGGTCGGTGCCAACGAAGATTGGCTTGCATACCTCCGGCCGGATACCACCATCGTTTTGCACAACATCCACAGCAGTGCGGCCGTTCTGGTAGACCCCTTCTCCACCATTGGGATCAGCCTTCCGGACTGGCTGGGCTTGAATACGTATGATGATGCCTACATGAGATTGAAGAAGATAGCAATTGCGGACCCGCTAACAAAGCGATGCGGCTACGACGATTACTATCTCATCGCGGTGTTTGACATAAGGATTCCCATCAATGCAAGACGCAGTAACGGCAGATGCTGGCGCATGTTGGCGGCGGCAGATTTGTACCCCTACATGTTCGAAGACGCCGTGCACCATCTAGGCCGCATCTTCGCGGTGACAAGCCACGGGACTTGTTTCATCTTGTTGCCATCCTACGGTACGGGAGATTACAAATGAAATGCACAAACCATCATTTGCATCCCTAACGACACTCCATTATTTTGCAGGGACCAGTCATCCCCCGATCAAAATAAGATCGCCAATCCTAGATGTGCATTTGCATCCGCGATTCAGTCTAACCTGGAACCTTGTAGCTGACTTTGGCATATTGGGATCAACTATCTTAGCAGTCGTTACCCGGTACCACTGATGTGCAACATGGTCACACAATCTACCACGATCGGACCGTCACCATCTACCCAGGTATTCCATTTTTTAACCCTCTCGCCTTCTCTTTCATTGTTGTACTAGTAGTATACTTAGTACTACTAGTAGGAGTACTTTTTACCTTGGAGGACGCGTATAGCTAGCTGGGCCCTTGAAGACTTGAACCCACTAGCTGCCACCATTTTTGTTTTTCCATGTCTTACTATCTCATCCATGTAGCCAAGAGTGGCTATATATAATAAGCAGGTTATTTTACTTCCTCTATACAGGAGTAGTACTATTTGCTGCACAGTATTACTGACCACCATATTTGAGCACAACATTATTATGCATGGACCTTGACTATGTACGTCACCATGTGTCCAGATCTAGGATGCTGTGTGTACCGGATGAACGGCGCTGAGTTCGACCCCCGTGATGCTATGTGGGTGCCGAGGAACACTCTTGGAGAGTACTCGCTTTTCATCGGGGACAGCTACCCCATTGTGAAGAGGATGCCACCTTCCGTGCACGACACGGAAGGCCCGCCTTTCATGAAGCATGGTTGTGTCTTCATTGCGCACCGCTGGATGAACGACATGCTGGGACAAGCTATCCCTGATTTATGCCACTTCAGCTTGGATGGGTCTCCATCGCACTACTAGAAAAACCCCTACTAATGGTGCACCTAATATGGCTATTAATGGCGCATCTGTGGTACGCCATTAGCAGCACGCCATTAGTAATTTTTACTAATGGCGCACCACCTGGTGCGCCATTAGTATCTGGTATACTAATGGCGCTCCGCGGGTGCGCCATTAGTATAGGCCAGGGTGCGCCATTAGTATGCCTCCCAGGGGCCACGTATATCCAGGTGCTTTGGCATGCTAATGGCGCACCACCACTGGATGCGCCATTAGTAACCATGTCATATTAACGGCGCACTTACCAGTGATGCGCCATTAGTATGCTTTGTCATACTAATGGCGCACTATCATGTGATGCGCCATTAGTATGAATATTAGGTTTTTTTTATTTTTTTATTTTCTGTTTTTTGCACAGGTTACAAAATGTATAATTTGACAAAATATAGACAGCACACATCAACAACAGATTCATCGAATACAATAGAAGATTAGTCTTTGAATACAATTCATCATATTAGTCTCCGAATACAATTCATCATATTAGCCTCCGAATTGAAAAGACCGAACAAAGATAGAACATTATATTACAAGTCTCAAGACCGCGAGTAGCGAGTTTGTCTTCACATTACAAGTCGATATCGATCATCTAAACTACCATCACATAGAAGAGAGCTGCGGTCATCACGATGAGCATCATCACGATGAAACTCATCTTCATCCGGTTCCTCCAACGCTCCCTCCCCTCTCCCGCTAGATAGCGGGCGTATCTAGATTCGGCCTCGGCCCTAGTGGTGTACCCTTTGTAACTGTTACCGCTGAATCAGTGAACCTGTCTCCGACACTCCTCCCAGTCATCGTAGACTCCGGGAACCTTACCCTTGTACACGACATACGTCGGCATCGCTATGCACTAGCCAAACGAAACGTTAGTACCAATTCACAGACAATACATAAGAAATATATAATTATGCAACAGAACGATCGGAAGAGAAAAGCAAGACATTAATAGCATCGATTACATCTAAGTTGAACGACTCTCGAAACCAAAGAGACATACTACAAGTTCATTAAAGTTTAATTACGACATGAGCCAATCGATGTTTCAGAACTAGACACAGCGTCACTGCTTTCGACTCGACTCAAGGGACCGGAGCGTGGATGAAGCCGCCGTCTATCGTGGGAGTCATGAAATAACGGTCGTTGTCAGCCTGCATTTGTAGCATTGTGTCGATGTCACTGTTGGACGGTTGATTTCTGAGGTAGAACTGCCCCGAGGTACGAAGGACATCTTGATGGATGATTTCCGCAAACTCCGACTGGATGCGAAAGAATTCTTGTCGGAGGTCCGCGTCCTGGATTGCCGACACGCTCGCGGCCCAATCTTTGAGTTTACTCGGTAGCAGAAGTTGATGATGGTCCCGTACGATCGCCCGCATGTGATGGATGGCGTAGTAGGCACCCTTCTGACCGCCAGGCGGCTGCTTGACGCAGCAGAACGTCGTATTGTGGGAGAACACGTGCTTGCCGTACTTACGAATATGCCTGGTGAAGGTGCCTCCAGATTGGGCGTAGCCGGGGAGAACATCATCAAGAACCTTCTTGACATTTGTGTAGTCTACGTTCGACTAACGGTCCGGGTCGAAATACGTGGCCATGGAATATTTGGGGCTTAGGAGGATGAGCGTGCAACGTGTGTCACTGCAGAAAACACGGAATGTTAAAAGAAAAACGATCGAAATGTTAGAATTCATATGTTACGGGCCGGTTGAGGGGAGGACTTACTCGGGAAAGTAAGGCACGAGGAAGTTATCCTTATCTTGGTTTGCCAGAATGACGCCTTCGAGGTAAGAACTCGCGACTTGCCGGGCCCCAGCGCTGCCCAAGATCTTGGCACGCATGTAGAAGGGGTCGACTATCACGATGTCCGGGGTCTTGTCGCGAATGATCCGCATCTCCATACTCAGCGAAAATAGCCGAACGAAGGTGTAGTGCAGCGGATGAAGGTTCAACATAGCGTGGATGTCATCAAAACGCAGGACGATCGTACGCCCGATGGAGTTATCCACAAAGCCCTTGCCCTCTGGCACCTTGGCCGCGAAAACCGAGTATGCCACATCCTTCTCTCTGAGACACCGCTTCTCCAAAGCAAGAACACTGTCATGCAGACTCCGCATAGCACCGGTTGCAGCATTGAGCACATTTGTCGGTAGCATCGCCCTACCCGCCACATGCACCCTCCTCGAGATATCCTGCGGTGAAGGTGGCCCGTCCTGAGCACGGATCGTACTCGGTGCCGGCTGGCTCGCACCCTTCTTAGTCTTTCTTTTGCGTGCCTTCTTCTTCTCCTGTAATGGGACCGAGTTCTGCTCACAGACCGCCTTCTTGAGTGTGTTGGGGCTGATAATATTTCGCACCTCGCCTATCTGAGGCTCGGTGAAGTCGGCAGCTAGAGGCGTCTCCTGAGAGCTGAATGCCAGACGGCGCCTGTTGCAACTTGGCTTCTCCGCGGTACGAGCTAGATCACACACGTCTTTTGTTGGGTTTGGTTCTTCAGAAGGAGGCCCCATGAAGTCGCCATCGTACCCATGCTCGGCAAAGTACTGATCGATGTTGCCAAATGTATCATCGTCGTCGTCGTCGTCGTTCTGATCCTGTGCCATATGCATGTTTGGATCCAGTGGCATAGGGATGTCCGGCACCGTTACGGCGGTCTTGCCATGGGGCCGACTTGGTGCCGGCACGACTGGCGGTGTTGTCTTTGGGGTGGTGTCCCCCGCCCCCAAACGAATCTGGCTCTTCGGCCAAAGCAGGGGCCAGCTCAGGCAGGCGCTGAGGGTCATCACGTCTTCATCGTCGGCCCCGACGGGTCGAATTGGAGGTAACAAGTCGTCGCAGCCTGGCAGCACCCGAACCAGTTGAACCCTAAACAAGTTGGGTGGCATCTGGGTACCGTGGAACAAGGGGTTGCCCGGTTGAACGATTTTGCCCTTGGCGACATCGACCAACTCGTTGTTCACGAAGTGGAGGAGAGTGCACGGAACGTCGGCGGCGCCCTGCGAAAACATGTAGGGCGTCAGGGATGCCCAGTGAAAGGCAAGGAGATGAAGTCCTCGGCCGAGAGAGGCTTAATTAGTTACCGTGATGATGGCGTCGAGCTCGGATAATGTCGAGGCATCGCCAACAGCGGGCGTGCAGTTGACGGAGGGGCCTCTTGCTGAAGAGGTGCCGGCCGGCGTACACCCGGGTGCATTAAGCTCCCGTGCCGGCGTCGGAGACACCAATGCCGCCTCCGCCGGAGGCACCAATGGCCCCGCCATCGCATTATGCGAGTTGCTGGCCGTGAAGCGAGGAATCGGGGGCGGCCCCTGTTGGCCGCCCGCAATCCACGCACTCAACCCCGAGATCAAGGTAGGCATAAGGGCGGTGATCGTCGCTCCGAGTCGTTGTTCCACTTGCTCTTGGACAATCTTCGGAATCCGCGCCACCTGTGCCTTGAGTTCTTGAACCTCTCGCGCCTGGCTTTCCGAGCTGGTCTTTTTCTCCTTCCGCACACCAGCGGTATAGCATGACCCCCATTTTGTCGACAAGCCTTTGCCGGCCACACGACCAGCTAACGTCGGCTTACTGAGCTTATCCTTGTTCTTCATTACATTCAACCCCCTATTGAGAGTGGTGTCCCAAGGGTTGCTCTTAGTCGACTCCGCGCTACTGCTTTCAGTCGCCTGCGGAAGGAATGTGAACCATTTAGAAATTTGGCTTCATGAATTAGAATGAAACCATATGGAGCTAATTACGCGGGGGTGTATTCCTTACCAGAACAAGCTCAAGCGCCCTGGTCTTCGGATCCGTGGTAAGCTCCTTTGTTATCGGGTCCTCCTTGTACCGGGCCCTGACATAGTTCCTAGTCTGCTTGTTACTGCTGTATTTCTCAAAGCGGGGCGGTAGGCCTTGCTCGGCACGGTCCGCGTCCTCCTTGTCCCATATAGGCTCCGCCACTCTGTAACCGCCGGGACCGAGTGTGTGTTCCCCTATGTTCAGCTCCCGCATTTGTTTCCCCCACTCACTTGATTGGGAGCTTGCGGTGCTCGAGCAATTGATCTTGAAGTCGTTGTAGTCATCTTCGGTGATCGAAGGATTTTTCTCCTTGATCTTCTGATAACTCTCACCTTTCTCGATCATTCTCTTCACATTGCTTTTCCAAGCAGACAGGGCCTTGCTCATCTTCGTGAGGGCAGCATTGTTCACTTTATTCCCTTTGGGGCTTGTGTTTTCAAATTCAGCGGGGAACTTGTATCATTCGTGCAGCTTCGTGAAGAGGAGGTTGCGCAAATTCCCTCGGTCAGGATGCCTCAGGTTCTCGGTGTTGATCGAGACGGTGCTCTGGACAATGCACCCGAGCTGAAGCGAGTACCCCTTGACTATTCGTTCGGGCGCCATTGGATTCTCGTTGGAGTCCACTTCATTAACTTCCTCCTTGAGGGTGCGGAGCACGATCGGGCGCCGGTCCTTCCGTTGCCTCTTCGGTTGGCTGCCATCTGTGCGTGCGCCGCCATCATCAGTGGTGGCATCCTCGGTGGCACCATCAGTGGTGGCATCAGTGTGGTCATCCTCGGCGGCACCATCCGTGGTCTCAGGATCGGTGGGGAAGGCGGCGGCCTCATACAAGTGAGGTTGTTCCTCCATCTCCTGGGACAGCTCCCAGAATGCCTTGCCGCCCGAACCCTCGGCCTCATCGTTGTGGGCCATGTTTCTCTCTAAATAGAAACAAAGTTTGGTCAAAAAGTTGGTTATTGTCAAGGAACAAGATCTCTAACTTGACCAAATAACCTAATTCTCGAGGAATGTCGCCAAAAAGTTGGTTATTGTCAAGGAACAATTGAGAGATGTTTGTGATATTGCCTAGGTGTTTTGGGATAGAACCTGTTAGTGTGTTGTTGCTAAGGTCCAAGTCCACGTTCTCAGGGTAACCTAGTTCTTGAGGGGTGTGTCTAGAAAGTTGGTTGCTGCAAAGATACAAGGTTGTGAGTTTGGTCAAATTGCCTATGACGTTTGTGATATTGCCTTGGATCTTGAAGGCACTGTTGCATGATGCAGTGGTACAGCCAGCATGGGACCTCATCTTTGCAGGCTAATTTTCTAGATTGTAACACTGGGATTTGTGCACAAGCTAAGCTAGCTAAGATAGTAGCTTCCTTGCAACCCACAAAAGACAAAGGAAAAGGGGTGAAAAGGGGGAGATGGTTAGCTTTGATGAGCAGGCAACATCTTCCTAACCCCCTTCTTCTTGTCTCCTCTCACTATCTCTCTCACACACATGGCAAGCAAGGGTGTCTGAGTGTGTGAAAAAAATACTAAACTAATCAAACCACTAAAGCAAATT
This sequence comes from Triticum dicoccoides, assembly GCF_002162155.2. NCBI lineage: Eukaryota > Viridiplantae > Streptophyta > Magnoliopsida > Poales > Poaceae > Triticum > Triticum dicoccoides. The sequence goes on from NC_041389.1 coordinate 46,646,590, forward strand.
AATTTTTATTTTGGTTGAGAATCGGGCACCTTCTAGGTCAAGAAAATTGGGCATGACCTTTGCTAATTTTCTTGACCTTGGAGTGCCCCATTTCTCAACCGAAATGGAAATTAATCAACGTTTCAGGAGAAAGGGGTCATTTTAGAAGATCACAAGTAGCAGCAGCATCACTTGACAAAATCACAACTAGCAGCAGCAACTCGCAGATAGCAGCAGTAGCATCACTTGACAAGTAGTACAGCAGCATCACTTGACAAGTAGTACAGCAGCATCACTTTACTAAAAATGAAGAAGAAAATAGGCAGACAATGTCATGGGGAATTTAATTATGCAACATCAACCTCGTTGACACCGCTAGCATAATGAAACAGACTCCTATTATACATTCGAACCAGCGGCGAGGGATCTTCTTGCTGGAAACTAACACCTAGAGGAAAACTCTGCTCCAAAAGCGCATATACATTCTGTTCACATGTAATGGAGGGAGAGGAAGAGCCCTAGCCCTGTAGCACAGACCTCTCTCTCTACTGGTTCAAAAGAGCTGTTTGGGAAGAAAAATTAATATATAGTTGCCACAGTTCACCCTTCCAAGTTCCAACAGGCAAAGAGAGCAGGCAAAAATACTATTCACATAGGCAAATCATGCTCAAGCTGTGGTCTAAAGAAAGATGAGATGCATATTCCTTTTCTCTGCATCTACTAAACAAGTGAAAATGGCAAATTCAATCAAACATGTCACTCCGAGAATTTAAGATTCTCGGTGCAGACAATGATTTCAGGGCCAAAATATTGACTCATGGGTAATGTAAGCATGTATTCAAACATAGGAAACTAAGTTTCCACATCCACATGGACTAAGCAATTTCACTTTGGCTCCAGAATAACAGCAGGTAGATCATATTGACAAAAAAGAAACAGAAATATCAGACTATATCTTTTACTGCACAAGCACTCTACAAGTGAACCAAAGTACTAGAAATGTAAAATATAACAACATAACCACATTAGCTACAAATCATTATATCTGCCGGTAAACACCTCAATCACGAAAGGAATCAGGCTAGCTATGTCAATCATTTTCAACCAGTCCACCCGTCATGATAAACTAATTGATCTACTGAATTTCGGTTAAATCAGGCTTATATTTATCAAAATAACAATCCTACAGTACCCCATATATATGTCACATTGCCACTGTATTTTCAAAAGAAAACTTGCACTTTATAAAACTAAACACGCAGCTTGCTTATGTAATTATTTTATATGTAGTAACATTATACTAAAATATAATATCACAATAACAGCAGCCATGGAACTGTATAATTTTATACTAGAATTGTATACAAAGACAGTCATCAAATATTATACTACAACATTATACAAAGACAGTCTTCACAGAACATTATTTGAAGATAGTCATCACAGAACTGCATATCCTTTCTAAACATTGTACTACTAAAATATACTACAAGTCCTGATGTTGTAAGTATCAATATGCAGTAACATTATGCTGTATATTTTACTACAAGCAAAACCAAGACTATATGTATATTATGGCCCGGTTGGTTTTGAAGAGGATAAGCAAAACCAAGACAGTTTGTATATTTTACTACAAACTAAAATATAACATTATGCTGTATATTATTCTACTACTCTGGTTTTGAAGAGGATAATCTAACTCTCAGGATAATCTAACTCATTATAACCTAATAATAAAGATACTACATTAGGTTAATCAAACCATAGACGGTCGCAACTGGTACAGAGCAAGAAACTCTCCCACAATTGAAACCAAATGACACTCTCTCCAATCCGAATATGAGTACTATAATATGATGAACTAGGCTGTTATGAACTAGGCTGTTCATGCAAATTATCATGCTCATATGGAGATGGGATGGGAGGAGGGAAGGGGATAGGGGTCGGGGCGGTAGCTTACCTTGGAGGAGCGGGCCGGGGTGGAGGAGGCGGTCGGAGAGGATAAGGATGCCGAGGAGTGGTGGTGGTGGTGCTCCGGCGACGTCCGGGCGGCGGTGGTGTGGACGGGGCGGCGTTTGGGCGGCGGGGTCGCGTCGAGGCCGCGGGGCAGCATCGAGGTGGCGGGGCAGCGGCGTCGGGGCGGGGTCGAGGCGGCGTCGGG